>NC_056738.1:473645051-473962551 GCF_019279795.1 Protopterus annectens
CACACACACACACACACACACACACACACACACTTGGCAGGGCTGGGAGTCGAACATACATCTAACTACCCTAACACACTACAGCATGACGCATTTACAGAATGCGCTACCGAGATTACTAAGCACAGCAGTCCCAGAGGCAGTCATCTAGGTGCGTGTCATCATCCGCAAAGGCAAAGAAGTCGGTAGCAAACTGCAGTGGTGTGCGGCATCTAAAAGCAAGACTGTGTTCCCAGGCGGACAGGAGCATATGCGCAAACACACACACACACACACACACACACACACACACACACACACACACACACACACACACACACACTTGGCAGGGCTGGGAGTCAAACATACACCTAAATACCCTAACACACTACAGCATGACCCATTTACAGAACGTGCTACCGAGATTACTAAGCACAGCAGTCCCAGAGGCAGTCATCTAGGTGCGTGTCATCATCCGCAAAGGCAAAGACGTTGGTAGCAAACTGCTGTGGTGTGCGGTGTCTAAAAGCAAGACTGAGTCCCCAGGCAGACGGGAGCATGTGCGCAAACACACACACACTTGGCAGGGCTGGGAGTCGAACATATACCTAACTACCCTAACACACTACGGCATGACGCATTTACAGAATGTGATACCAATATTACTAAGCAGAGCAGTCCCAGAGGCAGTCATCTAGGTGTGTGTCATCATCCGCAAAGGCAAAGACATCGGTAGCAAACTGCAGTGGTGTGCGGCGTCTAAAAGCAAGACTGCGTTCCCAGGCGGATGGGAGCATGCGCGCAAACACACACACACACACACACACACACACACACACACACACACACACACACACACACACACACACACGTGGCAGGGCTGGGAGTCGAACATACACCTAACTACCCTAACACACTACAGCATGACGCATTTACAGAACTCGCTACTGAGATTACTACGCACAGCGGTCCCAGAGGCAGTCATCTAGGTGCGTGTCATCATCTGCAAAGGCAAAGACGTTGGTAGCAAACTGCTGTGGTGTGCGGTGTCTAAAAGCAAGACTGCGTTCCCAGGCGGACGGGAGCATGCGCGCAAACACACACACACACACACTCACACACACACACACACACACACACACACACACACACACACACACACACACACACACACACACACACACACACTTGACAGGGCTGGGAGTCGAACATACACCTAACTACCCTAACACACTACAGCATGACGCATTTACAGAACGCGCTACCGAGATTACTGAACACAGCACTCCCAGAGGCATACTTCTAGGTGGGTGATATCATCCGCAAAGGCAAAGACGCCGATAGGGAATGTATGTGGTGTGAGGCATCTATAAGCATTACTGTGTCCCCAGGCAGCTGGAAACACACACACACACACACACACACACACACAAACACACACACTTTGACAGGGCTGGGAGTCGAACATACACCTAACTACCTTATCACACTACAGCATTACGCATTTACAGAATGCACTACTGAGATTACTGAACACAGCACTCCCAGAGGCATACTTCTAGGTGGGTGATATCATCCGCAAAGGCAAAGACGCCGATAGGGAATGTATGTGGTGTGAGGCATCTAAAAGCATTACTGTGTCCCCAGGCAGCTGGAAACACATACACACACACACACACACAAACACACACACTTGACAGGGCTGGGAGTCGAACATACACCTAACTACCTTATCAAACTACAGCATTATGCATTTACAGAACTCACTACCATGATTACTGAGCACAGCACTCCTAGAGGCATACTTCTAGGTGGGTGACATCATCCGCAAAGGCAAGGATGCCGATAGGGAATGTATAGAGAGTGAGCAGTCTGAAAGCATATTACTGTCCCAAGGTAGACGTAGACAAACACATGGCAGTGGTGTGATCGGGGCAACCAAATATCTACGGAGCACTTCAACAACACTACATAAATACGGGACGCGCCACAGGCAGTACACCCTTCAAGACAGTAACCAGTGTGTTCAATGTAGGCATCCATTGTGATATTGAAAATGGACATCTGTTGCCTGGGTGACCACCATCGCTATACAGGATGTCAGTGGCCATGCCCACACGCTTAGTATCACACATCTGTTTGGAATGTACTGTGTGTCCATCTACACAATGGCGTACTGGGCATGCTCACACACTTAGCAGTTGCAAAGGGCCGTCTTGCATGCACACGGATTCTAAACATGGAAGGGCGCAGTTTGGAATGTACTGTGTGTCCATCTACACAACGGCGTACTGGGCATGCTCACACACTTAGCAGTTGCAAAGGGCCGTCTTGCATGCACACGGATTCTAAACATGGAAGGGCGCAGTTTGAAATGTACTGTGTGTCCATCTACACAACAGCATACTGGGCATGCTCACACACTTAGCAGTTGCAAAGGGCCGTCTTGCATGCACACGGATTCTAAACACAGAAGGGCACAGTATGGTATTACTGTCCCTATGTACATGAAGGCCACTCACATGTATTGACCAGTACACACTCAGGAGCTATCACAGATGTCTCAGGTGCATATCACAGAGTACACACCACAATCTACAATGTAGCCATCTGACATCACCATGTCATTGGACCAGCAATACACAGCCATACATCAACACAACATCGTGTGACTCATGACCAGTGCACTGTACATAGGTCTACAGCAACTGTGCAGACTACACATGTACCGACAGGGTTCCATCATGTGTTATGCATTGCAATGATACCACTGTACATAACCAGGTCAGCTCTACACATACCAGGGGCCCTGGGTCTTACACAGCTGTGAAAGATGACTGTTGCTGTACACCAATGAAGACACATGTTTGGCTATGTCATATATGTAATTGCAGTGGATATGTGCATGGACCACACACACAACACATATGTACATAGCATAGCTTTTGCTGTCCTCCATGCAGTCAAGTGGCTACAGCAATCATACGCACACAAATGGAAGGTGGGTCCATGGCTGTTGAATGCTAACAGTACATGAGGCAGCAATGTTGACCGAGGACACATTCCCTCTGTACTAGTTACCCATGACACCCATCATATCATACAACAGCCATGTGTTATGTATGTCAACACACATGTCCACCAATTGCAATGCATACAAACATGGCTACATGACAGGCATGTAGGACCAACACACATGTACAATCTGTAGTGTGCATGCAGCTACCATGCATGTGCAGTAGCTGATGTAAGTAACTAATCTGTGCCTAACTACAACATGCAGTTGCAATGCAGCCCCATCATTGACACCTGTATATGGTGACATACTGACAGTACGGTAGGATGTACTGCAGGCATGGATGGATGTGTATACATAAAGTGGTGATCCACCTGTGTAGATGGATGTTTGCCGGGGATGGCTCACAGGTGTGTCACATGCCATCCTACCATTACATGTGCAAACAGTACGCTATGTTACCGTTACTTGACGGTGAAGACATAAAACCTACACAGCGGTCAGGTGTCACCAACAGTACGTCACTTGACACCTGTAACACTTATATCCTCCCGTGTGCATATAGCAGCACAATTGCCGAAGGTAACATTGGTACACATAATGCAGCCAATACTACTGCATGTCTGTCAGACGTATCATCATATAGCAGGTGTATCATTCACAGTACTGCCATGTGTGTTTGCTTGTGTGACCATATATGCCACATATGGTGGAGAATACATCCCAATTGTTACACACCCCTGTACACTGTTGTAGAGATCTGTACATACTGCAGTATGGAAAGCACGACTTAGGCAGGTGTGGTGTGTGTATCATACACATCAGCTATCCATATGTGTATGACATTTGTGGTCTCCACAGTGTGTGTGTCTATGTAGGTATGTATGGCTGCCTGGTGCATGGAGTGAGGGTGTATGCTACCATACAGAACACACAGTTTCCCTAACCCCTCATGGTGATGCAGTCCACTACCCTGTTGATGCCATCGGTCTCATCCGCACTGGCTACCTGTACATGTTCTTTCTCTGTGTTGCGTCATGTGGGTTCACAGTACTGTGACGGTGATGACCACATAGGCAAGGGTCCTCATCTCAACACAATGGGGTGTGCATTATAGTGTTGTTGACCCCGTGAGTGTGAGCATGTTCCTGTAATGTGACAGGGTATTACTGCTACACAGTGAGGCCTCATGCTATCAAGTGGCCTCTAACATTATCATTGGCCAGACCGCTGTGTACAACCCCTGCACCATGTCAACATACCTGTGATGTGACCTGGTATGGATGTCACATCTCTAGCCACTGTAGCCTATTAAACTGCCCACATGCTTCTAGATCAGTATATGTGTGGACATCTGTGTTATGTTAGACTTTCCAACAGTCAGGCTGAGGCTACATCTAGCATGCTGATATTGCCATATGTGCCTGTGAGTACTCCACAGTTACACATGGGAGACTGCAAACAGTGCCACCTGTAGACACATGCAAGTAGACCATAAGGAGGGAACCAGGGCATCATTACCAACATGATGTTACTGTTGTTACTGAGACACATACTGTGAACATATAACAATGATGCTAAACCTGTACTACATGGTATGTCTGGTGCGTGTCACCAGTACACAAATAATGTAATATACATGTCTCTCACTATTCACACACAACTAATGTAATATACACTTCTCTCACTATTCTTACACAACTAATGTAATATACACTTCTCACTATTCTGTACACCCTGTGCATCAGACCATTTGAGCATGTCCCTGCACCAATGGTGTGGATGACAGGGATGCGGCACAGGCTTCATCATATGCACAGGGTGATAATGCTTGCCAGGGGCATAGGCTGCACCAATGGATGACATCTTGTGTGTGAGTAAGGACCAGTGATATGACTGGACATGTCTGTTCAGTATGCATGTGGGTGTTGTGGTGCCCTACAGATGTCTTTGCTGTGTGCGTGTATGTGTGCACATAGTTCTGCCTTTTGTGAGGCCTACATGGGGTATTATTGACAGCTCCAGATTGTACAGACCAGGTTGTACAGCTCACTGTGTCCGGCCACGTGACCTGTGCCTGCCAGGGGTTGCACGGGCACTACCAGGTGGAGGTACAGCTTGGCTACTGTATGACAACACATGTCCACTGGAACCGTGTCCCTGCTGGGAACATCCAGGGCCACATCCACATGGCTTGCTGTGTCCTGGTGTGGACAGCGCAGCACCAGCTGCACTGCTACTGCTACCAGCACTATGGGAGCGGGCATGTGAGGTGGCCTGCTCACGTTGACCTGCACTAGGTGGTGTAACTGACCTACGTCCACGTGGCCTATGCCTCACTCCTACCAGATGTTCCAGCACAGACAGCTCATGCTCGTGGATTGCCATGTCACGGTCAAGGATTCCGACCATGTCACCCAATCGCCTGCCCAGAACATCAGCAATCTGCTGTTGAGCATTTGCCAATGCCTGGATGTTGTCATTTAGGGTACAGATAGCAGCCCTCTGCAGCCTCTGCCCTTCTCTGTTCTGCCATTCAGCACATGCCAGTGCCACCATTACAGTCTGGAACATGCGTCTGGTGATACCAGCTGCTGCGCTCTGTCCTGCAGGGGCATATCTGCCAGAGGTCCTCCTACGAGCAGCACCGGCCACATGCCTGTGTGGCACATCTGCAGTCATTACACTGACACCATGGTGTGTAGACACACCTTCTGTAGCCACCACACGTTCCTGTTCCACGCTAACAGACGCTGACTGTCTTTCCTCTATGGCCACTCGTGATGCGGTATGTGTTGGCAGCAGAGCTGTGTGCAGGGATGAGGGGGACATAGCTGGGATGGCAACCATTTGCACAGATTCAGTCCCTGACAACCCTGCCTGTGCCTCATGCATATGTTCATCACTGTTAGTATCTGTGGGGACACCAACATCAGATGGACCGCAGGAGGGTAACGCACCTACATCACCTGTAAATGCAAAGAAAGACACTAAATTACAATAGACACACACACATACACACACACACACACACACACACACACACACACACACACACACACACACACACACACACACACACACACACACACACACCATGCATGTGATTTGACAGATGGCATGCAGCATGCCTGTGATACACCAGAGGGCATGCAGCTCAGACATTAATAGTGTTAGTAAGTATACCTCCCTGGGGTGCACACTACAGCAAGCAGGTGTCATATCAGTAGCCATGCAGTTCACACAATCATGGTAGTATGCATGCATCCCCGTGATACACCATGTGGACCAGAACAGGATAACAGTACACATGGCTGACGTGACCTTGACATGTAATCTGCTGATGTGTGCATTAACATGTATACATGTCTGACACAATGGTGTTCTGACACATGCACAGCATCGTAATGGGCATCACATTGCGGTGTTGTCTGTATGCCCTACAGATAGAATGCATGTTTAACAAATGTGCATGAGCATGGAAGGGTAGTGTGAGCCGTCTACATTGCTATACAGTGTGAAGTACAGACACTGTGCCATTGCATGGCATCATGAGGCATCTATATTGCTGTACAATGCATAATATGTACACACTGCATAGCCATAGCTGCATGCATACCCATGACATAACTGTAGATTGTGACCCACGATGCTGAGGTGTATACACACCAGACCATGCTGTGTCAAGTGACAGGTCACTGGAGGACCTACAGATGACACCCTTGCACAACAACTACAGGGTCTTAGCTGCCTGGCAGCCATGTCCACACATAGTGGACATGTCAATTCACCATTTCCCACATGACATTGATGTACCACACACACAAGGTGCACAGCTAACGGTGATGTCCTACAGCAGCAAGGGAAATGTACAGTATCTGTGGCCTGATGTGATGTCAATGTCTATGGAAGCTGTAGAGGTGACTACTGTCATGCTATGACACAGTTGTGATGTTCAACAGATCTTATATGGTAGAATTCAGTGACACCTCCACTAGCTGTACACAGGCTTTTAGGATGTCCAGTGTACCACATCAACTGTATAATCAGTCAACTAAGGCTATAATTGGACCATGTGTGGACAATGTGCAACAGGGTGTGTACACATCACATCTACTGTGTAGCTACGTGTCTCTGGCCATCCCCCATGGCCATGTGTGCACATGTGTTGACCAAATGTGTGTGGTGGCCATCTATCTCACATGTCTGTGTTGTCCCATATGACATACACCCATAGATGTCAGATATGTCACCATCCACAGGGCTATGCAGACAATGGGTTGTATGTTTGGTATGTGGGGTATGGGTCATGGGATACTGTGACAATATTGCAGCCAGAACACTACGTGTCTGGGACATGTCAGATGGCACATCACAATGTGTGCACGCAATGCATGGGCTTATAACACAATGGTGACACCTGTGGGCTGCCCATATCACAGCTCACTGTGTGGTACTGTTTGCGTACCACACATGTTGTTCCAATGCATACTACATATGCCTCCATTGTAGAACACCTCCACCGTTGTATGCACAGCTGACCACACATGTAGCAATGACAACTACTGTGGTTTCAAGTTGGTGTATCATTTTGTTTGTATATATTGCACATGGGTGGCCTGTGTGAATGATGGGTGATGCGACCTGTATATCGTGACTGGAATGAACATCAAGTGTGCAACTGTTAACTGGCCACATGGCAAATAGATCTATGCTTTAACATGCCTGATACTGATGACAGTCTCACCTGCAACGGACTCATGTCTGTGCGGCACGCCAGAGGTACCTGTATAGGGGTGACACAGCACTATGAACATTATCCCTGACTGTCTGACAGCCACAGGGTGCACTGTGCATGTTAACACAGTCACCTGTATAATAGCATATAGTATGCACATGTGTGCATACACAGGGTAGTATACTGTAGTATGCAGCATGTGTGTCCACATACCTTGCATATGTTGTTACGTTACATAATGTACAGTGACACATGCAACTAAATGGGATATAATAGCCATATGTGCAGTACTGACTTACCAGGCAACTCCAGGCTCATTGCTTGGGAGACACCCACCTCCACGATGGCAGCTAGTGTGTGTGAATGCTGTTCTGAGGGTGTCCCCAGACTGGCCAGTAGCTCCTCGGTGTGTGTGAGTGGGGGCTGGTTTGGTGGCCCACCACCTGTTCCACCTTGTTCCTTGGCGATTGTAGTGGCACGCTATTTTGCATGTCGTATCAAGTCCATGCAGTGTCTGCGCACCTGCTCGTAGGTGCGGTTATGGCCACCCACATCATTCACCCTCCTGCATAGATCCTGCCACAGGTCATCCTGCTGCTGGGCATGCTGTGGCACATGGCTGAACAATACCTCGTAGTTCTCATAGAGGTACGGGATGAGGACATCATCCCCCTGGCGGCTGTATGCTGGAAGGCGTGTACGAGGCATTATCTGTAAGACATAATGATGGTGACAGGTCACAGTTTCAGAGATGTACAGAGATACTGCTGCACATACATTTCTATAACATCTAGTACATCTGCACAGTAATCTTTGCAAATCATCATGACACTGACATGACTGACGTGTTTGTGTCACACACATGTAACACCCGTTATGCACTGGATATCAACACCATATATGTGTGTCACCTCATTACAGTGTTCAGACTCCATGTGAATGCTGTCTTGATGTGGGCATGTCTATTTGCCTGCACTGGTTTTCTTACCTATCTGCACATGCCTGGATGTGTCCATGGTACTGCTGTTGACCTTGATGCTGTGTATATGTCACATATCAACACAGACACAGCCTTAATGGACTTGAGCAGTGACAATGCACACATACGCATGGAGACCTGTACATGTATGTGTTTTGCCATATACAGCTACACAGCACTGTACAGCTGTTCAACATCCTACCATGGATCACCTGTGTTGCACATGTGATAGACATGGGACAATGGCTAGTCAGACGTCATTTGCAGGGATGGTTATCAACCATAGCATGTACGAGCAAGGTTTCCTAGCTGTAACAGACAGCCAGTATGCCACCCGAGGTGCATCAGTGCCACATTACTGATCCGGACAGTTGATACTACATCTACCATGCGGCCATCACACCATGTATGACTGGGATGACATGTGCAGCTTTGATGGACAGGGTTGCATGGTTTGGCGGGAGTATGTCACATGTATGGCACAGGGATCTGTCCAGCATGTGGTGATCCTAGTATTAGAATGGTGGCTGTCCATGACATATGTCTTACAGATCAGGATATGACATGTAGCATGTCCATCATCATGGTGTAGCAAATGTCTTTATGCAAGGTAGACAGCATGCTGCATAGTGGAGGTGAGGATTGTGAAAGCTGGTATCTCCCATCCACGCATGGCCATTACCCCTTAAAGGTGATATGTGATCCAATAATGGTCACCCCAGTGCTGTATATGCCTGTCCAATGATCTCCGTGCTCATGGATGGCGTCCTGTCATGACATGGGTACCTCGTATGACTACCCAAGGGGCCTGGAGACGTCACCAAGGCAGGGAGGTGTACTGCACAGCACCATCCCTTACACAGTGTCCATAATGTTGACCACAGCCTAGGTGGTAGTTAATGGGTACAGGGATGTTCACCTAGCGTGGACAATGCTGATATCATCCATCAGAATGTGCACATATGTCACACACCTCACCCACACAGCCCATTCTGTATGTTGTTCACAACACTGACACAGCTATTCCTCATAGGTCATGGCCATTCACATCCTTACATATACAGATGCCTAACATTTGTCTATGTGGTATGGGCTACAATGAGGGTGGAGTACAACACATTAACCCTGTTCTACTGTAGCTGGCACTGGTGTGATATGCACATGTCACTCTGGCACCTTTTGTAGTTGTGAGTCTGTCAACAGGCCACTGGTAGAACACTCCTGTGACATACAAAGGTATTTGTAATCAAACATCCGTACTGTCTTGTACATCTGCGCTGCTAACATCTACAGTGATAATGGTTCATGGACATGCACACCATACTCAGCAGGATTATAGTGCGGTGCCACCCATTATGACTGTCGTCACCACTTGAGGGTTGATATTATCCAACACCCTATCTGTATTGTATGGTCATGCTAGGCACTTGTTCAGAACTTGTGAGCATGTCATGAGCTACTGATTAATATAGCACCCATTCCACACCATTTCCCACAGGTACACTGGCTGTCCTAAAATGTCCAGCTTGCTTATGGTACAACAGCTGTTGTACACACGTAACACACATATCCTGTGAGACATGGTTGTATATACAGGCATGTCCAACTGTCACGTACCAGTGCTATTGCCTGTCTATATGATGGATATGTCGTACATGTGGCAATAGAGCAATTGTCTCATGTACACATTCAATGCTCACCTCCCAACATACGACACTACAGCCTGTGGGGAATGCACTTATGCAGCCCTGCTGGGGGTAATGCTGTCACCAACTCTGACTGCACCTGACAATCATGTGGGGATGTGTAACATTCGCAACACACCCCACTCATCACATAGTCTCACATGATCTTCACCACAGGCCACACATACAAGGACAACTTGTGCAATACCTCCCCATACTCTGTGTAGGCACCAGAGGCAGCCCCCATCACGGAACACAACATCACCAACTTATAGCCCACAGACTCATGTGTGCCCATAGGCCAATAGGGTGTTATAACATACACAAAACACCAGTCATAGGTGAGTCTGTAGGCAGTCACACTGCAGCTCCACACAGCAGGCTACACAAGGCGATAGTCACTTACATCTTGCTGTCGGGTAACTGGTTCTGCAACATAACCTATGCACCCATGCCACACCTCACCAGGTATGATGTGACTGTCATTCTCCATGTTAGTATGACTGCCCTGAGATGCCACTTCACAGACTACGTGTGCAGGGACATGCAATAGCTCACCAGTGTTGTAGCCCTGAAGGTGTGGGCCTAGCCCTGGGGAGCATTATGCATTCATCCGGACCCGATACCACTGTACAATGAATCACGATACACCAATAAATCCAAGCGCTTTCACCCAGCTCCTGCCAGGCTTTTTCAAGGAATAAGTACAAACCATAGTGTCATTCTCATATATATAACAAGTTAATTAATCACCTGACTAATAAATTGAATTCAATTAATTAAAATTCAAATGTTTAAATTAAAACCATGAAACTGTCAAAATGCAATGTGTGCGTAGGTAAACATTAATACATCAGCAATTTCACAATATTAAGTGTTGTAACAAAACATAAGTCAAAATTAATACTATAATATCAGATAATAATGTAATATAATAAATGTGTAAACAACATAATGCTCATTCAAAGCTTTGCTTTCCTGAGCTTCAGAACCCATCCTATTTTAATACTATCATTTAACCCAGGAGAGCTAGTGGCATCTAATCTCAACTTCCAAAAAAGCTCACGAAACTCCAAACGAGTCAATCAAGCCAAACAATCAATTTAGTGATAGAATTCATGGAGATAATATTGGACAACAACTTTATGCTTTTTAATGGTGAATTTTTCAGACAAAGAAAGGGTGTTGCTATGGGGAGTCCTTGTGCAACAATGTACACTAACCTTGTGCTCTACCATTGGGAACAAAAGTTTGTGTTGCGGACTCCCTGGAATAGGTTTATTAAATTTTATAGAAGGTTTTTAGATGATATATGTATTTTATGGGAAGGTACAGAAGATGATTTTAAGGGATTTATGGAATATATTAACTCTAGCACAGATTTTTTGAAATTTACCTACTCCATTGATTTAAATGAATTGAATTATTTGGATATCACGCTCTCAAAAGATAACACTAATTTCAGATTCCATTCAAGAATATATAGGAAGCCCACGTTCTCTAATTCTTATTTACATTTCAGCAGTGGGCACCCTTTTTGTCAAAAAAAGGCTATTATTAAAGGGCAGCTCATTAGAGCTTCAAGAATATGTAGCTCACTGGAAAGTTTTAGCCTTGAAGTTGAGACTATTAAAAAATTATTT
The DNA here is from genome assembly GCF_019279795.1 of Protopterus annectens. Lineage (NCBI taxonomy): Eukaryota > Metazoa > Chordata > Ceratodontiformes > Protopteridae > Protopterus > Protopterus annectens. The sequence goes on from NC_056738.1 coordinate 473,657,092, forward strand.
TTAGAGAAAGACTATCCTGAACCTTTGATTGATGCCATTACCCAGGAAATTTTTAAAAATAGGGAGTCCAAATATTCAGCACTATTGGGATTGGGTAATTTACAAGAGAAAAGTGAACTCAAGAAAGACATTGAGACTGGAAATAAATTTTTGCACACTTTTTCTAGTAATTCACATAAGGTGGAATCTATCATTCTTAAATACTGGCCCATTTTGGGGGTCAATGAGGAAATGAAACAATTATCTCCGAAGCAGCCACATTTTATTAGAAAGAGGGGTATTAATTTAAAGGAGCTTTGTGAAAAAAAGGGAAACAGTTAACAAAAAAATAGGTGCACTCTATAGACTTAAACAATTTCTCACACCAGAGACTAGGATATCTTTAGCTCAAACACATCTCATCTCAACACTACTGTATGCCTCTCCAACCTTTATTAACCTATCAAAAACAAACCTATAAAAACTAGCCTCATCCTACCACAACATTGTCAGGTTTGCTACAGGTGCCCCATATCGGACTCATCATTGCTTAAATCTCAGACAGCTAGGTTGGCTTGAACTGCAAAATCTCATTCTACTTCAACAACTGACTATTACCCACAGGATACTCCACTTCCCTTCTAATGCACCTATTCTTAATACTCTTATTTCCCCCTATAAAAATCTCACTAACCTACGCTCAGCTAATAAACTTCTAGTAGCCACATGTAAATCTCAGAACAAAGCAGGTGACTCCCTTTTCTCAAATGCTGTGGGTACACACTGGAACAAGCTCACTAGTGAACTTACTACCTTGACCTCAACACCCCTCTTCAAGAAACATTTAAAGACCCACCTCAAATCACATTGGCTCTGCCCTTGCTCTTCTCCTGACTGACTCTCCTTTCCTACTTCCACATCTTTCCACCTCTTTTCCAAACACCTCTATCTGCACTGTACAAACCCATCATATAGATAAATATTACTTCTCCCTCTCTCACTCTGCCTTGTCTCCATCTAGCTTATACCACTCCTCCCACCACTTCAATTTTTTTCCCTTGACTCTATTCAGCTTGTGACTTCCTCTTTCTTATGATTTTACCTCCTATTACCACTGCTTACTTTGCTTATGTTTTACCCCCTATTACCTCTAAGATGCTAAAAAAAAAAAAAAAAAAAAAATTTTATTCTGTATTATAATACTGCTCTAATTGCTGTGTGTTTTTGTTACACTAATTGCTTTTCTGTTGTTCTGTATTCTAATTAGTTACTAACTCCTGCTTAGTAGTTTTAGTTAAACTCTTGTATATATATTTTTTCTTAAGTGTGTTACCATAGACTGTTACAGTGGAGCTTTTCTCCTCGGGCCTCTACTGAAAATGGACATGTATCCAGTTAGACTAGCCCAGTCAACAAATGTAAAATAAATAAATAAATAAACAATAAAATGAAGTAGGGTTTATATAAATGTGGTAGTTGCAATCAATGTTTTGCCATGTTAAACCATACTATTTTCCATTTACCACATAGAAATTTTACAGTGAGAACTAATAAACACTACAATTGTGGAACCAAGGGGGTGGTATACTTAGGAGTTTGCACCTATTGTTTAAGTTTTTATGTTTGTAAAATGGAGAGATCTTTAAGGAAAAGAGTGTATGAAAACTTCTATGACATTTCTAGAAGTAAGGAGTCTAATGCATTCTTTAAACACTCTCAAAAATGTGAGAAAATGAACTTAAAGTTTATGGTGCTAGAACAAATCACCCCAGAGGTAAGAGGGGGGAGCTGGGAGACTCGTTTGGAGTTTCGTGAGCTTTTTTGGCAGTTGAGATTAGATGCCACTAGCTCTCCTGGGTTAAATGATAGTATTAACATAGGATATGTTGTGAAGCTCAGGAAAGCAAAGCTTTGAATGAGCATTATGTTGTTTACATATTTATTGTATTACATTATTATCTGATATTATAGTATTGATTTTAACTTATGTTTTGTTACAACACATAATATTGTGAAATTGCTGATGTATTAATGTTTACCTATGCACACATTGCATTTTGACAGTTTCATGGTTTTAATTTAAACATTTGAATTTTAATTAATTGAATTAAATTTATTAGTCAGGTGATTAATTGACTTGTTATATAAATGAGAATGACACTATGGTTTGTACTTATTCCTTGAAAAAGCCTGGCAGGAGCTGGGTGAAAGCGCTTGGATTTATTGGTGTATCGTGATTCATTAAAATTTGTGTTCCCAACTTTGGCTTCGGGTCCTGTGCTTTTGGATATAATTTTGGAATTGCTGTGTGAGCTGTTTGGTTTTGTTTAAATTATTAAATCACTGTACAATGACTGACTGTGTCACTTCAACAGCTGCCTATGCTTCTGCTGTCATTCCACAGGCATCTGGTATCTGTCCGCTTTGACTAACCTGGTCAAACACAATGCTTTGGCACAGATGACCTGCACCTGTCAGCCCTGGGAGTACAGATCACATGTAAGGCTCTTGCTGCTTCTATACTGCCTGTCTTGCACAGTTTCCAATAACAGTCACCGGCAGAATGGGAACTGGCAAGCAAGACATGGGGTCATGAGACACATTGCTTGCATCTTCCTCTGTGATGCACGCAGGCAAGGCACACCTCATAATGCACCACTCCAGTATCTCTGCAGTGACTGGGACCTGCCCCTAGGCTCTGCAGAGCACACCTGCAATGACAGGTTATAGACAGACCATACCTTTCAGGCACATACCTGGACCGGCACACCCACAGCTGAGGTGTTCCCATATCCCACTATGTTGTACACACATCCTGGCTAGTTACGTAGCACAATGCATCAGAGGTGATCCACGTGCAACTAACTGTGTCTGGAACCGCTATACACATTGTAACAAGCTACAGATTCAACAACATACCCCACTGTTACCAGACCTCATTTGTTGGTATACTGGACAGTAGGGCTCAGACAGCTGCTACTGATGTGTGACTGACACTACCCCCACACTTAACTGGGATAGCCACTCATGTACCAACACATCCATGAGTCATAACCTCCACTCGGCTGGATCAACCCATACACACCACCTCCGAGACCAACATTAACCTTGACATGAACACTACCAACATGTGACTGGTGTTCCACATCTGGGGTTATCCCCTCATTGGTGGATTCCAAACATATGCTAATCAACCTTGTTAGCCACACCCTGGAATCACATCCTTCACGGCATACACAGTACATGAGTACTACAACAGCTACTACAGACGTCTTATGACAGCGGTTGTTAACATCATGACACCCGTGCAGATGGACAATGCACATACAAATGCTGAAACATACCCCAGTGCACTTCATTAGCACATACATGACTGCATGGATCTTGCTATTCCACACAGAGCCATGATGGTACACACCAGATAACAGACGCCACTCTGGTGGTCAAGTTCCATGGACATAATGTACAACAACAGGTGGAGGCTGTTGCACAGTGGTTTACAATCCCATGGGTGGGGTAGCTCACTGGTCAGCCTCGGTAGGGCCATGGGATCCCTCATCACATACTCCAAGACTAGCTACGTAAACATTACTGCGACACTTTCCGGGGTGTACCACAAGGCATTATGGTGGTATGTCAGTAGTCGTTGGCAACACCCACATCTGCTCTCACATACAACAGTCACTCAGGAACATTACAGATCCAGGTGATGTTGGCAACATGCTGGCAGATGGATTCAATGCTAACATTACACCCTCTCACTCACTACAGGGCCACAATCCATGCAGTAACATTGCAGTGTCCCTGCAGTCACACCTACACAGTACTAACCTGCACTCTATATGTCCTGGGACAGTGGCCCCATGTCACCTTCCAAAGTCCCAGGCTGTGATGTCCACAAACCTCTGAATGACATGTCTCCCCAGTAGGCCACCATATTCAGTAATAGCCTTGTATCAGACATTGTGGCCCCTGAATGGCACACAGCAACATTTATCATACTCCACACAGGTGGCACCACAATGCACGAGTGGGACTATAGTCCTACACACCTGACTGGACTGTTCTGCACGGCTATGGGGCACATCATCAAGGACGTCATTCACAGAGACATTGTTGGGCTTCGGTCCTTTGATGCCACCCAGGTTGGACTTGTTAGGGCCAGAGCATGGCCCCTACACCTGGTGGACTCCTTTCATACAGTTACCAGGGTAGTTGATGATGGTACAGGAGTCCACACATCCTACATTGTCCTGTCATTGCCTTTCAGCACCGTTCTCCATTCTGGTTTTGACAACATACACATCCACCTGCACATCATACCCTATGTCTCAGGATGTTATGCAACCTGGCTCATGGACAGGACACACACAATGAGGATAGCATACCATAGTACCTACTGCATTTCAGTTACATTTGCCATACCACAGTCCTCAGTCATTGGGCCCCTCATGTTCAGTATATGCTTCCCTGAGGTACAGGCTAGCACAGAGGGACTTTCCCTGCCTAGCTTTACAAACCCCTGCATACAAAGCGCCATGATTGATCCACCAGCTGATACTGACTCCATCCATACGGGTGTCACTATGACAGATACCTGATATGAATATCATGGCCTCAAGCTGCATGACACAAGGTGCATGAACATCACCTTTGCATTACACCATTCACCCACTGACTATCACATAGGTGGTAGTCCCCTACATACATGTCACATTGTATATGTTTGTAGTACACACGTATGTTGCACCCACTCCTGTGGTTACCGTATTGCCACTGTGGTGTGGATATCCTTCTACGTGGCCACACTTATCTGTACTGGGTGTGTAGCTGGTACATAGGTACCCATTGTACCTCTAAACTCAAGACTTCTACACACATTCAAAGGTACACCACCCCATTTAGGGTGTACCTTACACAACAGCTACAGATTTACATACCACACCATTAACACACCATGACATTTATTGAGCTCCGACAGTTAAAGTATGCGGCTGAACCACGGACACCACGTCTGTACACATTTGCATACTACATACTCAGGGGTGACCTCTGCTGAACAGACAGAGCCCATGTCCACAACAATATTAATGGATATACTCCACATACGTGACATAAGCAAAAGCCACTGTGAGCAACATGCTCATGGATATGTGCACACACGCAACAATGAGTGGGATGTGCTTGAGGGTTACATTCCCAAACCGGTCACTCACCATGGTTTGGAACATGAGTCCTATGTACATCACGCAGGGACACTCAGTAGCACTGTTCATGTGATACCTCCTTTGGTGGTTGGGAGACACATGTACGCCAGGAATCACTACAGTGGCTGTACTGTGCAGAGGTGTTGGTAACACATGTCTCTGCTGTTCACAGGACACTACCCTAGAGAGGTGCCACTGGTGTGAACACTGTAGTTGTGCTTACACATAGACTTGCCAGACTGCATAGTACCCCACTATGAACCTGTAAAGCTATTACATGTCCTTTGTGCATGGTTACTTGGTAGCCCTTCCATTTAGATTAGCTATCATGCTATTGCAATGTCCCGTGCCTACAAGCCATATGTATCCTGTTATTGTACATGCCAATAGATGATACCTTTGGTATGCTTGATATGCCTGTTATGCTGTGTAGAATATCTGACATATCTACCTACAATACTATACATTACACATATTTCACATAGTATCCCATAATGCAAAGCATACTTGTACAGTGGGACCACCTTAGACATGTCATTGTCGTTATATGCCCATACACATGCCTACTGTGACAGTATATCAACATATACTATCCCCTGCTATGGCACATACTTGTTGGACATACCCTACCACTGATGATGGGTTGTATGGAATTGTTCTGTTTAAAGCCCTCATGTAGCATCCCTTGTGGTGTCTGTGATGTGTACCTTGTGGCCCACTGCTGGACGCAGTTTCTACATACGTTAGTATGCTCAGCAAGACATCACTACATAAATACCTTTTCCCACTTTATGCATTGCGGACACTTTTAATTAATGCAAACCAGGCTATACATACAGTAAATAATTAATAAAAAACATGCTATGCATAAACTTACATACCAAGTGTTCTACATACCTTGTTATCGTTACGGACTTTTGTCTCTATCTCTCTCACACTGCTTAAAAAGGTATTTTGTATGAGCATACGGTTTGAATGTCTGGCAAGTCATCCTTATATACGTCGATACCTGTAACGTGTGGTTTCCTCCTGCCAATTGGTGTTCCTGAGTGACTAATTACTTGCATATAAGCTGTGCAGCTACTCCATTTGCCAGTTACGCGGCAACAGTGGGGTATAATTTAATTCTCCACTTGGGCGTTGCCCATTTGCCCTACCTTCGGGGAGACGGCCTGTATTGTGTTTTGTTATGTGTAATTGTAACTGCTATGCATAGAGACAATTATACTTTGGATTCATGTCCCCCTTGGATTGTGTGTGATAGCTAGAGTATGTGGTTCAACATGTGGGTGTTCCTGTCATCCAAACGTCTGGTAACGAACTATTGCAAACAAAACCTGTAACATCGCCATTTGTTCCATTATATACCGGCTGCAATTTTGCATGGCGCCTTTAATTGTATCTCTCACAAGGTATGTTGATGGTTCTACAGATGTAATTGACTAACTGGATGTTTGTGCTGTTATTGCAGTCTGTATTGCTATAGTTTCTAGTGTGGGGGATGTCGGTGGGTGTACGTAGCATATACAGGTTTGTGGGGCTTGCATTTCTACATATTCCATATATATGTATGTGGGCTCCATCCCTAATTAAAGAGCTATCAGTTAGTAGACTTATGTTACGGGATTGTACATTGGGCCATTGTTAATTGGTTTCTATATAGTATGCAGGTGAGGTTGATACTTCCATACCTCCAGAATTGCAGCGATATGTAAAGGGATATGTCTAACTGACAGCTATCCCGTATATTTCTGTCCCAGATATTTGCAGTCATTGGGGTTGTGTTGGTAACAGAACCTCTTTGCCATGGGTTGCCACCTTTTCATATGGCCATTGTTGGACACTTGTGGGACGCACAGTGGTGTTTACAGGCCAACACATAGCCACGGTCAGTACACAGGTTAGCACATACTTTTATCCTCAATACATACCTATTGTGGGACTTTGGCTACTTATCATATTGCATGTAACATTTACGTTTCTTACATACAGGCATAATTATTTAATGCAACTATTACATTATATATGAGACATATTAATGTCCTACAATCCCGGACATTTGCCCTTTGTAATGTTTTATGTCAGGACACACCTGCCCAGGGATGGGCTGTCCCTCCTAATGTGGGACAGGTGGTAACCGTATGCCTACGGCTAGCTATACCCACACCTACCATAATGATCTACCTCCGAGTTGGCACTAACAGACACATGATGCGGACACAACACACACACATTACAATCACACGGAGACGCACATGGCACCCTCAACACACACATACACAGACTACGGCACTCACAAACACAGTTGAACACAGTACCTACGTGGACCGCAACACCAGCAGTAGTAACTAAATGTCCCTTCATATCATCATACTATTACTCGCGGTTGTACTGTTTCGGTACTGTGTTCTTTCGGTCTTTCAGCCTCGTGGTTATGCATGTCGGTATGTTACACATTCCATAGTTGGTGGTATCCTATTTATTTGTACCTGCAAAGTGTTATGAATGTCGTTGACCTATCTATATATATTTGCAGATATCGCTGAATCCATATATATCAACATATATCACTCTATCGCCCTTTCTATCTGTATTATATATATGTATATGTGTACATATATATATATATATATATATATATATATATATATATATATATATATATATATATATATATATACATACATCTATATATACATATATATATATATATATATATATATATATATATATATATATATATATATATCTATATATCTGACGGGGAAAGTGACAGGCAAGCTATACCTTTCATTGTGTACTTGTTGGTGTATACTGTTTCCTGGATTCCGCATGTTTGTGTCTGTACCTGTCACATTACACACCTACCATAGGTTAGGGTTACCAGCTGTCCCACCCTGCGAAGGACAGTCCCTCTTTGGGCAGTTGTGTCCTGCAAAATATTTGTGAACATGGTAAATGTCCTGGGATTTTAGAACATACTTATTTCCTATAGTTTATGTAATAGTTGCATAAAACAGTTATTCTGTTTCTGAACCACCTATATGTTCTAGAAACAGAATAAGTAAGTAAACATTACAAGAATTAGCTTTTATCTAGGCAAAACAGTGAAGTTCTAAATTTTGCACTGGCTGGGTGTATGTGTCGGCCTGCAGACATCTGACGTATGTTCCACATTGGTCATTTGAAGAGGTGGCAACCCTACCATAGGTACATCTTGCCTAGCAATAGTGTTAGGTGATTCTATACATGATTGCGTGTTTTACACCTGGCAGTGGTCGTTTTACCCTTCAGAGCAGGCGCTATTAGTACAGGGGTGAATAATGCTGGATTCACCTGTTCTGGACATCATTGACCGTGATCTGCGCAATATTCGGAGTAGCTTATCCCTGTTTCGCACATATCCATATAGTCAAATTTAAACGTCGCTTACCAGCAGTGGGCAATGCATATTCCCGGTAATGTGTGCTAAACATGATCTTCTGACTTGCATCCGACATGCATTACTCGTGCCTTCGGGATTATGTTACATCCCATGCAGGACATGGGACCGGGAACATGCACGGCGGTCACTGCATTTAACATATGGCCATCTGGGATTTGTACACGTGTTATGTCATTTTGTACGTGGAGTATACTACGGCTGTTACTCCATACTGCACTCACATGGGTAACTCAGTTAGTTTACATATTGATGAGTCCAGTTAATGGTATGTCCATGTGATGTTTACTGGATGTGCTCCGTCATTGGGTATGTATTTCTCAGTGAGCCACACACGATACTGTGCTACACCTTCAAACGACCGTGGGTGGAGCATGCTGGGGTGACGAATACCTGTCATGGGTACACCCCATGCCTTGACACAACATCCATGATTATATTATGTGGAGCCCCTCATTAATGCAGCAGGGACTCTGTGCTGAGTGTGTGCAGAACAGTGCTTACACACATGTGCTCCCACGATTGCCTCTGCTCCTCTATGCGACAGTTGGTTACTCAATGTTGTGGCAACAGTGGACACTGTTTGCCCCATTTGGTGTATGGCCTCTGACAGTCGGACGTGAACCTACCGTTGTACCTGGGAGCCTATACACACAGCACCACCATATGCTGATAAGCGCATGTACTGTTCATGTGTTGACATTCCTTGTTCCAATAGCTGTTGTGTGTACAATGTTTGAGGGCTGCCTATGTGGGATTCACACAGTGGGCCACCTATACATTACAATTTACAGGTGGTCATGCTTGTGTGCCATCCATTTTACTGTGTATGCAGGTGGAGAGGTGAGTCAGTCCGTAGGGGCTTACACTGTCAGAGTATGTCCTATACATTCCCTCTTTGCCAAGGTGTAGGCATATTGGGCACGCCACTGTCTGCCTACTGGGGCTGGCACAGTGTGTTCATGGACTGAATCCCTCTGTGCCTGTGATGGCCGTGGCAATTGTGGTGGGCTATGAGGGCCTTCACCATTTTGTCCCTGCTGCAGCTGTTTCCGCAGGATCATATTATGTAGCATGGCACATACTATGACAATGTGGACACACGTGCCTGGAGAGTACTGCAAGGCTCCACCAGATGTGTCCAAGCACCGGAACCATGATTTCAGCATCCCAAACACATGCTCTATGATGATTCTGGTTTGTGCGTGTGCCTCATTATGGCGTTCTTGCATGGGTGTGTGTGCATTTTTGATGGGAGTCATCATCCATGGCTCTAGTGCATAGCCAGCATCCCACACAAGGTGGCCATGTTGGATGTCCCCCTTGACAAATACCTGATACAGCTGTGAGGCATGCCATATATGGCAGTCATGGTAGCTTCCAGGGCTGCCAGCACACACATCCATGATATTGCCCTGGGCATTGCACACGACCTGGCAGTTGATGGAGTGGAATCCCTTGCAGTTTATGTAGTGCCTACCATGCTCACTGGGTGGTGACTTGATTTGTATGTGGTGCAGTCTATCGCACCCAGTACCTCCGGGTAGTGTGTCACACAGTGGAAGTGACACATATTGCTGGTCAACTCCTCCTGAGTTCGGGGGAAGTATATATGCTCATTGGCATGTGGTAACATGGCATCCAGGAACTGGTGTAGTACCCTGGATGCTGATGCCTGTGAGATCCCCATTATATCTCCAGTTGGCCTTTGAAAGGTACCTGTGGCTAGTATTTGCATGCTTACACATACCTTCATGTCCACTGGGATGGGTTCCCCTCTGTTATTTCTGGTTCTCAGGCGTGGCTGGCACAGCTCCACTATTTGCTGTAAGATGTCCCTGCCCACCCTGTAATGCTCTACTATCTCCAGATCATGTAGCCCCTGGTAGGTTACCCTTGGTCTGAACACTCTTCTCCTCCTCCAGGGCCTGCGGTGGTTGTCGGCATCATCCTCCACAACACCGTCAGTCTCTAAAACATGCTGATGAATCACAGCTATGGCAGCTCCCAACATGTACATTTTAAAAGTTCCCCGTGTGTTTACACCTAGGGTGCAGTGTTTGGGAATTCACAGGTGTGTGTAGGGTGCTTTCACACTTTATACTATTGTGCTGTGAACACCGATAATGTCATAGGGTGTGTATGTACGATCGTAGCTACAGGGTATCTTATGTGTTTTACTACTGGAACTACTATTGTGGTGCCTTTGGTGTTGAATTACATTTGGCTGCCGTGGATTACCTCTTGACCTTCCCTTTACAATTCTGCATGTTCCACCTACCATTTTCTGGCATGCATCCAGCAGCCTGCTTTCATTTGTACTTTCCTAGACCTGGCATATCTTGCGTAATGTGTGCTATTGCCGGTCTGCTGTCGGTTTGCTTTGCTCTGCTATTGTATAACAAGTATCACCACCCGCAGGTAGCAATAAAACACCAGGAAACTGGATACTATGCCACGACAGAACTCTTTTATTGGTTTCACGATAAACAAGGTTAAGCGCTTTCATCAAAATAAAAATGACTTCTTCAGAACACATGATGTTAAAAAACACTCCCTTATATACACATCATCTCACTTGAAAAAAAACGCCCATTCCATCAATTGTTCAATTAAATATGAAGCATCTTAAAGAGAGACAATACCTACTATAAAAAAAATCCTATCCATAATTTCTTTCATTACAGTTATTATAAAAATTGAGTTACTAAAACTGAATTAATGCTGAATGCATGTAAAAATATTCAAACTGCATATAAATATAAATATAAAAACAACATTAGACAACAACATACCAAAATAAGAATAACTTTGAAAACAAAAAACTCACAGTTGTTATGCATTTCCCATAATACTATGATAAATATAAATAAATATACCACTGCTAGTAAAACATGTACCTATATATTGTTGTATACTGATATATTAGGTCTCCACAGTTATAATACCTTGACATGATGCAGATGAAATGAATAACTAAAATGTACCTAGTGCTAGGTGCAATAATGATCTACATGTTATTATGAAAAGTTAATAACAGTATATTGAGTATGATATTTGATATATCACTACTAATATATTTGGTAGATTCTTTTAGGTCTTTATAAGTGGTTTAGTGGGGATCATTTCATTCAACCCCGGAGATGTAGATGCGTCTAATCTGATCTGCCATCTAATCTCCCTTTCACCCACGACTGCCTTTATATTTCCCCCTCTAGGGTTTGGTAATATCACCTCCAGAATAGCAAATTTAAAGCCAATACATTGTGGGTTGTTAATCAGATGTTGAGACAAGGCGTTATTGGTATCACATCTCCTGATACAATACATGTGGTCATATATCCTGTTTTTGAAACAACGGTCAGTCTTTCCAACATAATAATTCATACATGTTTGACAAACACCTAAATAAATTATATGTTTGGTCTGACAGTTCCCATGACAGAATTTGACCTTGCTTCTTATACTGTTGTTTAAAATAATATAGGGTACCTCCAGTATATATTTACAAAAATTATATTGACCACATTTTTTTGTACCCATCTTGTGTGTTGTGTTTCTCTTATAATGACTTGTTTTGACCTCAATAATTCTTTTCAAGTTATTCCCCGTCTTGTAACCAAACTGTGGTCTATCAGGTATTTTCTCCTTAGTTGACGGATCACTAGTCAGTATATTCCAATTTGATGTAATTATGTTTTTAACTTCACTAGTATGCCTGCCAAATTTAATTATACAAGCTTTGGAATATTCATTTTTTAGACCACTGTTACTTGTATTATTATTATTACCATTCATCTGGTTGTTGATCGGTATACCAATACCTATAAGGGGTATATATTTTTTGCCCCATTCATTAGCTACATAGGAAGTGATGTCCTTTATCATGACTTGAGGGTATCCTTTCTCTGCAAATAAACGACCAATATATAACAATTCACGAAGCATATACTCCCTCTCTGATGTCATCCTTGCAGCTCTGATACACTGCCCCCTTATAATACTCCATTTTGTATTGTAAGAATGTGCACTATCAAAGTGCAAGTAACCATTACTAAATGTATCCTTTCTGTAAATACGAGGCTGAAAGGCCTCTCCGTCACTATATAAGTAGACATCCAAATAATTAATCCCAGTAGTGTCACATTGGTGTGTAAATTTAAGATATTCTGTGGTGTGATTGATATAGTCCATAAATAGTGACAGTTCGTGTTCTTGACCATCCCATAAGATAAAGATATCGTCCAAATATCGGACGTATCTTTTGATCTGTGTCATCCAATTTGAATTTAAAACAAATTCCATCTCCCAGTCGAGTAAGACCAAGTTAGCGTATATGGGGGCACAGGCTGTCCCCATAGCTACGCCAACCTTTTGTTTGTAGTACTCCCCCTCGAAATAGATGTAATTATGGTCAAGTACTATATCCATGAATTCCATAAGTAGAGATGTATCGTCCTGACCCAATCCACTGTACCTGCATATACTGCTGTTGAACCTGTTCATGCCATCCTCCTTGGGGATGCATGAAAACAGGTCCTGTACATCAATAGTAACAAATACTAGGTTGGGACTCCATAAATCCTGCTTAAAAATACCTAAGAATTCCCATGAATCTTTCATAATATGCTCGACCGTGTTGTACATATGCTTCAATTTATGATGAACCACTCGACCAAAAGGAAAGGCTTTACTTGCACTTCCTGAAATAATGGGTCTGAATGGGGGGTCAAGGATGTTTTTATGAATTTTGGGGATACCTGTAATAGTGGCTAGAATAGGAAACTCAACTTTCAAATATTTGTATAAATCCTCATTTATCCTGTTTTCCAATATAAATTCCTCTAAATATGAATCAATACGACCATGGGCTATATTTACTTCATTCAAAGATGAAACCGCATATTGTGAGGAATTATTTAATAATTCGAATATCTTAGTTATATATTTCTCCTGGTCATAGAGAACTATTCCTCCCCCTTTGTCTGCTGACATAATTCTGATGTTCTGTTCACATAGTGAATCAACAACATCAAAAACCTGTTGACTGAGGTCACAGTTTCCTTTTTGACGTCTGTATTTATTGTATAAACCATAAATTTGAGCATTTACCACATTCTCAAAAGATGTCAAAATTTTCGACATGGGGGGGGGGGTAAAAACACTTTTTTTCTTTAACTCACTCACTTCCATGTTGTTCGTATTGAAAAACAAACCTAAATTCAATTTTCTTAAAAATAATTTAAATTCCACTAAGGTATCAGTTATATCCAAAGAATTGTCAGGGATAAACTTCATACCCTTGGAAAATATAGAAAAAAGCTCAGGCTGGACTTGGTATGTACTATAATTGTATATTTTCAATTCCCCACTAGCATGTAGTATCCCTTCAGTAGTATGTTCTTCACCCTTCTCTGATATACATATCAACTGATTATCACCTTCAGCCAAAAAGGTAGGACGATTAGAACATTCAGGGTAAACTATGGATGGGGCCTGCGTCCCCTCCATCCGTTTTTCCCTCTCCCCTTCTGTTTCACTGTCTGCCAATTGTAATAATCCCTCTCTTCCTCTAAAAAACATTCCTCATCACCTTGGACTGTAGTGAAATCCCTGTATTTGGTGGAATACTTCCTGTCAGATTTGACCCCAGTATCTTTCCTATCATTTTTAACATTCCACCTATAAGCAGACCCTTTTTCATATTGAGTGATATCCCTCTGCAATTTTCTGCATTTCCTATCAAAAATCTTTTTACAATTGTTTTCAGCATATTCATATTGTTTGAAATACAGTTTTTCCCAATGTGAAAACAACATGTCCTTATGTATGAGTTTATTAATCTGTTCAACCTCCTGCAATAAACAACTCAGTTTGGAATCATTACAGTTAATAATGAATGACATAAACTGCTTCCCAAACCCATTGAACATGTCATTACACACTTTAATATTTTCAACATTCATTTCAACCCCCAAGGGTTCCTTGAAAAAACGTAACCCCATAGGGACTATGCCACTATCTATACACTTATGAAGGTACATATTTTCTACCTGTATACTTTTAATTTTACTTAACTTTGCTCTGCTATGACAGATCTCCTATCTTTGCAATCCAATGCCTCCCCTCCTTTCTTTGCATTCCGATGCCTCCCCTATCCTGTTTTGCAGGTTTCTGTGAGCAGACTTGACAGCTGCCGTCGATTGTCCGCCGTGAGTTGATTGGTGTTGATTGCTCATTAGTACGCCAATTACCCTACTTCGGCATTTCCTTCTTTTCTTCCCCTGACCTTCCTGTTTGTGCTATTGTTCGCGCCGCCTGCATCCACTTACTGGGTTTCGGGCACGTTTTCATCCCTGTACACATGCGCTTTTGGGCACCATGTGTGCTGTCAACTAAACAATTCTATACCTTCCTCCCCACCCCTGTCCTGCAGCTTTGCTTAGCAATGGCCAGGCCAGTTTGCATTGCTCCAATGTGCTTGCTGCTACGGTGGCACACCTCTCTGCTGATGTCATGTATCTCCTCTGAGCCACTCCTCGGTATTATAGCGCTGTGCTGTATGGTTCAACCTTCATCCGGCAAGACATTTGTGGTTCAGTATTATCTGCCTCATTTGCATGGCATTGACTACTAATTCATGGTTACTGCGCCAAACACTGTCGCAGGCCCTTAGCAACCCTTGCACCTTGGTTGTGGTGTTCCATGCCTACCATTGTGTATTATGGTATAAACCTGCTTTGTATTACATTGCAATTTTATGACATTTTTATATATTTTCTTTATGTTCCAGTTTCCGCACACATGCCCTGCGGTTGTAATGTGCGTTACTGTGGACATGACATTAAATGTTGTTTTTTAGGTGTTGCGCATATTTTCTTATGCCATTGGCTGTGTATTTAGCCATTGGCATATGTTAACTTTGTAATACATGAGTCTGGTCCGCTTCCATAGCTCCGATGTTCTGTTTGGGAAAATGTAAACCTTGTTTTTTGGTTTACATTTCTGTGGGCTTACGCTACACCTGCACCACTTCGTGAATCACTATCTGCCTTCATTTGCATGGTACGACACTGCACATGGGGTGATTAGCATACCTATGCCGAGGGCTGCGCAGTTCTGGCGTACGCTGGTAGTGCACGTGGTATTGGATCGTACTTGAATCGCTCGACGGCCATATTTGGCATTATTCTGCCTTTGCTACTCCTGCGCCTGGCGCAAGCTTCATGAATCCTGGGGTATGTGTTTTTTTACATTGAATTGCACCTCCTAATGCTTATAGTTGTGCTATGTAGCTAATCTACTACATTTTGCACTGTTATAAAGCTTTTTTACAGTGTCACTGCAATCTTCTACAGTTTTATACTGTTGTAACTGTATTTTTATTACTAAGTAGTGTTTCCTTACTTTAACTGCATTTTACTGAATTACTTAACTGTTAACTGCTTTTTCATATTGAGAGTTGCATTTTCTGTTTATGAGTGCTCTGTCTGTGCTTTTTCCTGGAGCTCTCTCTCTTCTAGTCAAGTGACATAGTCTGGATACAGGTTTGCTGCAGCCAGACCTGGTTGCTTTACTTGCTGAGTTTCCTGGCAGCCATCTTGCACTGGTAGGAGCCTGTCTTCTCTGTTTGTGAGAGTAACAGGGTTGCCTGACCTTCTATAGCATGAGTGACTGGTTGAATGTGCGGGGGTTAGCAGGATTGGGTAATGGAAACGACACTATACAGGTACAAAACCTTGCAGCTTGATAATATGTATCTCAATGAATGCTTAAAGAAACGAATAGTCCCAAAGGGTCTTCGTGTTCACAAGTATCCTAACAATGTGGTCAATGGCATTGACTTTCACAAAGACTTATTATGAGTTTTTGACAACTGTGGACTTGAGATAGTTCAAGCCATTGTCAAGAAAAATGAAAAAGACATTTCTTTATTACACCATGATATTGAAAAATACAATGATGTTGTAACTTCTGATTTAATGTTCACTATAGAACAGGAAAAGAAAAAATACCATGATATTAGGTCACAAATTGATAAGAAATGTGAAACGGTGCTTAATAGAAAATACAAAAAGCTTCATAGAGACATACGTGAATATCAGGAGGGCAGACAATACCCAGTTCCACCATCTTTTCGGTCGGGATTTATTAAGGGGGAAAGGGAGCAAATTGGTTCACCCCAGCGACATGAACCTATGTCATCTATAGATGATGCAGTAGTAGGTGAGGGCAATATGCAGGACAACGGGCAGGGACATGACCCTCTATCTAGAAGATCTGAAAGGATATGTAATCAACGTAATCAAAGTAACCAAAAGGGCCACCATTCTTTTTCCACGGATTATCATCCCTACAGGGGAGGCGGGGAGTATCACAGAGAATGGAGGCAGAACAGGAATCAGGAATGGTAAATGAAACCAATGCTACTATTTCTCACATTTCTAGGGGGGAATATAGCATATACACCAAAGCTGGGTATCATATATACAATTACAGTGACCTCACAGTCACTAATACATTTTTCAATCTGTTCACTAAGGGTTTCAAGTATGTGCCGAAAAGAAGTGGTAACATTGTTAAGGTTATTTTAGACCTCAAATTATTTATTAGAAAGCTCAACTTGGAAAACATTTCCGGCACTACTGCACATGGGCAGGGTACTATTCCTAACAAGTCTAGTACTTTCAACCCCCCTATACATCCCCAACTCAGGAATTTGGAGTGTAGAATTCTAAGACAAATTCGACAAACTGTTTCCAAATACAAGTTTTCTTCCAATTTGAATAAGCTGAATTGGAATTGCTTTCTGAACTGGGCAATAATCAAAATGTTAGGGTCATGGAACCAGACAAGGGCGGAGGTACTGTATTGATGGATAAGATGTTGTATGAAAGTAAGATGCATACTAGTTTACATGATGTTACCAAATATTCACCTGTTTCTGTCAATGAAATTAACATTTCATACAAGAAAATTGATTTGGCTATTAAAGATTTATTTGATCAGGAAGTTATAGACTTCAATACCTATCGTTACTTAGAGAACGCGAATCCTAGAGTACCCACAATTTTTGGGGTCCCTAAGAGTCACAAAGACCCAGGGAACCCACCATTTATGCCTATTGTTTCAGCGCAGGGTTCCAAGACGCATCCCCTATCCAAATATTTGGACTGGAAATTAAAAAATCTGTGGGGAAGGGAACAGCATTTACTCAAGGATTCCTGGGAGTTTTTCGTAAAGTTTCACCAGAGTTTAATGTACCTAATTTAACATTTCTTACCATTGATGTGGTTGATCTCTTTTCCGTTATACCTCACGATGTTGGACTACTTTGGACGGAGGAAGCCCTTCGAGAATGTTCCAAAGCTAGGTCTAATGATGTTTTTCTTGTTCTTGAATTAATTGAATTGGTGTTGTGCAATAATTTCATTTTCTTTTCAGGGGAATATTTCAAACAAATCACAGGTGTGGCTATGGGTGCCAACTGTGCCCTAACCTATGCTGATATTGTTCTATCAGTATGGGAGAAGAAGTTTGTAATCAATAGTAGATTTAGCAGTTACTGGATATTTTATTCCAGATTTCTTGACGACATCTGTATTTTCTCTACGGGCCCTATCAGTACCATTGGGGAATTCATTGATTACGTCAATTCTACCACTAAATTTCTGACTTTCACCTATCAAACATATTCAGATAGGGTCAATTACTTGGATGTGACCCTTAGTAAGGGTGACAAGGGTTTTCAATCCTGCATCTACAGAAAACCTACATTTTCTAACAGTTACACTCATTTTTCTAGTTCACACCCTAGGTTTCAAAAAAGGGTTATTGTCAAGGGTCAATTTGTCCGGGTATCGCGTATGACCTCCGAAGATACAAAGTTTTTGACTAAATGTGATAAACTTACAATCATGTTTCAGGAAAGGGGTTGCCCTGATGATTTCATACTCAGTGTAAAACATGAAGTACAGTACGGCAGATGCACTAAATTCAGACCTATTTTGGGTATAGGTTCGGTGGAAACATGTAATTACCACAGTGGACTCGAACAATCTTCTATTGGGTTCAACAAAGCCTTTATAATGGAATACAGTGCAAATGCGGGTCTCATTAGGAATATTTCTGAACGTGAATGGGAATCTTTCCAGGATATCACTGATTTGTATAATTTAAAAGGGAAAACCATTAAGACTGTGTACAGAAAGGGCAATAATATTAGGAATATTCTTGAATATGAGCCTAGGACCAACATGTATTTCACCCATCGTAAGGGTACATACAGATGTGGCTCCTGCTCTCAGTGTAAACATATTTCCCATACTGACACCATGTTCCTTCCTTCTAGAAATAGACGGATTAAGGCCACTACATTTTCTAATTGCAACACTATAGGGTTTGTTTATTTAGTTGTCTGTCAGTTTTGTCAAGCATTTTATGTTGGCAAAACTGAAAGACCCCTTAAAAGAAGAATATATGAACATTTTTAAGAAATAGAAAAACAAAACAACAACAATGTACTTTACAGACATTCTTTGGTTTGTAGTGGGGCAACTTTTGTGTTTTTTGTCATTGAATCTTTGACCCGTGACAACAGGGGTGGTCCCTGGGAGATACAGTTAGCACACAGGGAAACGTTTTGGCAAATTCTTCTTGAAGCCAACAAGAGTCCTGGTATGAATGATGCCATTTCTATAGCTCCTTATCTTAAATTAAAGTCAGGGAAATTATAAACATTATATATACTACCCTCCTTTAATGATTTGTAACTAATATCTAACAATTCACATTGGTTAATTGTATTACCTAACAAGTCAAAAAAATAATATTTTTATCCTTAAGTATTATTGTACACTTTTTAGTATGAGTTTTTTGCTTTTATTGTCAAGTTTATATATATATGTATTTTAGTGTTGATATGCTTTTAAATTCTTAACAATCTAATTGTTTAATTACACTGATTGACAGTATTTAAGATGCTTTTGATTTTATTTGTGAGTATCTGAGGAAGTCGAGGTGTTTCTGACGAAAACGTTGCAATTGTATTCACTGGCATTAATAAACTGAGTGGTACTTTTGAATACACTACTGAGTGGATTATATCTAGTGGTTCAGGTCTTCCTGGACTGATATTTTTGTTTTACTTGGTTCTCCTGTTTATATCAGTTGAGTCTTCACTTTGATTTTAGGACTGGGTAATAATCTGAGCTTCTAGATTCTTTCATCTTTTCTGGTATTTAAACACTGTGTTTGCAGGGGGCTGTGCATGTTTTTACCAGGCTGAAGAGTGGTGATTCATCACTGTGATGTAGCAAAAATCCCTTAGGCTCCAACAGCAGACTAAGTGTTTATTTACACTTATTTCATTGAATTGCACTTCCTAATGCTTATAGTTGTGCTATACAACTAATCTACTACATTTTGCACTGTTGTAAAGCTTTTTTAATGTTTCACTGCATTCTTATACTGTTTTATATTGTTTTAACTTTATTTTCATTACTAAGTAGTATTTCATTAGTGTAACAGTTTGTTTGTGTCTTTTGGCTTTTCCCGGTTAGGGGTCGCCACAGCGGAACTCCAGTCCGCTAATGATTGGTAGTGGATTTTTACGTACCAGCCCTGATGCACAGCCTTCAACGAACATATGCCTCCACATAGAAGATGCTCTAGCTGAAAATTAAACGGGACAACGTCTTGCTATGAGGCGACAATGCTACCACAGCACCACCACCGCAGTCATATTTTTTACTAAATTACGAATCTGTAAACTGCTTTTTCATAACGAGAGTTGTATTTTCTGTTTGTGAGTGCTCTATCTGTGCTTTTCTGAGCATTTTTGTGGCATTATCAGTCTTCTAGTCAAGTAGTACAAACACAAGCTACTAGTACCCATCTCAGATCTGTCCTCCTTCACCCCCCCCACCTCAACACCTTCACCGATTCTGACAAACATAGATGGACAGTTTCCTACAGTTTCTCCTGCCAATCTAGTTGCTATGGGCATCCAGAGACAGTGTAGAACTGTCTCATGTACACGGGCAGCCCTTTCTTACTACCACCTAGAAACACAATTTGTGAGAGATGCAAGTACATTAAAAATCTGGAGTATATGCTCTCTCCCTCACAAGCCAGTATACCTGGCACTGAGAAGGCTGTCTGCACAAACACCACACCTCAAAAATCAACCACACCAACACAACACACACTCACATATGCGGGGGTTCTTAACAATAACATACATAAACAAAAGAGACCTTCCAGACAAAAACACAAGGAAACTCCACAGCCTACCACACCACACACCACATATAGTCCACATGCCTGTGTCTCACAGCCATCAAGGTTAACCATAAACTCAATATATTGATCATAGGCAACTTCATTGTGAGACACACAGATGTTTCCCTCACCAGGCTGGATAAGGAGAAAGTCACAGGAAGTTGTTTGTCAGGTAACAGAATCCATCACCCATGCATTCAAGTCCCTCAACAAGTGGTGCTATAATAGGTTAGTACTAAGCTAACTGCCCTTGCAAGCCATTTTAAGCCTAGCCAATTATCCCTTGTGAGACTCAAACCCTGCACCTTGTGTTTGTAAAGCAAACACCTTAACCATTAGGCCACCCTCCCAACTCTCCCATAGTACATGTTGGCATGAGTGACTTGAGATGTAACTCTCTGGACTATATAAAGAGAGGCATGATCGAGTTCTCCAAATATGTGTTCCAGGCAGTTATGTCACTAGCCTTAAGCAGCATTCTATTGTCACCCAGAATGATACCTCATTATAAACAAAAAATGATTGACCTTAACAATTGGGTTAGTTTCTGGTGTCATTCTAAGGGGATCCAGTACTTGTCAGTGTGGTAAGACATGATTAACAGAACACAATGCTCTGTTAGTGATGGCCTGCGTCTGTCTCCCTTGGGCTTCAGGCTCCTGGCAAAGGCTCTTGCCACCCCCATAGTGCCTTTTTAGGCAATGTCTTGAGGTCAAAACTACCAACATGAGAATCTCATCTAACTGCAATTTAAAGTCATGCTGATGAACACTAGGAATCTCAACATGAAACTGCACTCATTGCAAACATTCTTAACCCTGGAAGATGCTGACATTTATGCACTCATAGATACCTGGTTCAAAGCTGCAGAGAGAACTCCAGCCTTACATGGTTACTCATCCTGTCATACACACAGTCCCTACACTGAGGGCAGTAAAGCCAAAGGAGGTTGTGTTTCAATATATATTAAAAATATACACACCTCCAGACTGGTCAACAAGAATGATGCACAGGAGATGTGCCAGGTGCAGTTAATGGTTGACAAGACCCCTTTTCAAATAATAGTTAGCTACAGGCCATGGACGTTGATTCAGGATGCCCGCAGCACCTATCTGGACTTCTTTGAATCTATTAAGATTCAACCCTATACCCTGATTCTGGGTGATTTTAACTACCCAACCATAGATTGGAAGAACTACTCAAGCCAGAGCACAAATGCTCAAAGCCCTGGACCAGCTAGTTGACACTCCCACAAGAGGTGACAAAATCTTGGACTTGGTACTAACCAATACATGAAACCACTGAATCATCCCTGCAGTGTCATCATCCCTGGTAAGATCAGACTAAAAAGTGGCCACCTTCAAAGTCACCATCTCTCCTGACCCCCTCCCAAGCTAGGGTTAAACAAAAAAACTTCTCCAAAGCTGATTACATCTTCCTGAGGAAAGGTCTAAACAGTTTCACAGCCCCCTTCCCAACAGTAGGAACTGGCACTAATGTCCAAACCTACATGAAAGTACTATACGACCATGTATATAAATGCATGGATTCAGCAATACCTGACAGGACAAAATCCTCCTCCTCAAGGAAGAATAACCTGTCTGGTGGATATCAGCTATAAATACATTTTACAACAAAAGGAAAAAATTACTGTCCAGAACCAAGAAGGAACATGTCCCAAATTGGAAGCAATCTCTCCTTGGCCTAAACAGGCAAATAAGGGTATTAGTGAAGTCCTTCCAAAGCTATCTTCAAGTCCAGATTGGCCACATCTACTAAAGACAATCATAAGGCCTTCTTCACATTCATCCGCAATCTAGGGGAAATACCTAAATCTGCTCAGAACTGATGGTCAAGGACACCATGTACATCTCTTATCTCTAGGGAACAAGTCATTTCCGCCCTCTCAAAGGCTAAAAACACAGCTTGCATGGGGCGTGATAACATCCCAGGCTGCATCCTTCATCAAATCAGACAGGAACTCACAGCACATTTAGGCACCTTGTTCAACCTAAGCATGAGTACCAGTTTCATTCCAGCTGAGACGAGGATGATCACCGTTATCCCTCTGCACAAAGGTGGAGTGTCCACAGATAAAGGCAATTCTAGAACCATGAGCCTAGCTTGCCTGATTTGCAAGGCCATGGAATGCATTATCATGGACCACAGTAACAAGGACATCGGCATCCTCCAAATTCTTGATGCCACACAATGTAGTTACGTCAAAGGGAGATCATGCCTGCTAAATTTGCTATACTTCTTTGAGTCAGTCACCAAAGCCATGGACAAGGGGAAGACTGTGTATGCCACCCACTTTGACCTGACCAAGGTCTTTGACACTATTTCCCACTCAGACATAATAGATAAAGTATCCCAGCTTGGCGTAAAACTGTTTATAACCAGATCGGTAGCTAACTGGTTCACTGATAGAAATTACTCAGTCAAAATACCTCAAGTAGTAGACACATAATGAGCAATGTACCCCAGGGTCAATCTTGGGGAGCCTGGTGTTTGCGATATACTTCTCCAAGGTGCAATCCAAAACTATGTCTAACCAAGTTTGCAGATGACTGCAAACTGATTGCTGTCATCAACTCCCCTACTGATGTATACATACTACAAGAGGGTCTCACCCAGACAAATGACTGGTGCCAGAAACTAAATGCCAAAAATGCATCATCATCCCCTTTGGAGAGAGTGATGTCTCCACAAATGATCACATTAATAATGACCTAAACATGCAAACAACTGCAAGGGACCTGGGCACCCAAGCTGACAGCAATCTACATTTTGATCACCATGTTGACTCCATAGTACGTTGAGCTTTCTACATAGCTCACCTCATTAATAAGGGTATTTCTTTTAGGAACAAGGAAGTCATATCTTCTCTGTATTCCTCCTTTATCATGCCTATCATCGAGTATAATGCCCCTTTCAGCATGTACCTCATGAAGCACATGCAGCAGCTGGAGAGACCACAGATGCTCCTGACCAGAAGAATCCAGGGCTTCAAAAATCTATCCTACACAGATAGGCTAAAGCCCTATCCCTCTACTCTGTCTCATACAGAATGCTGGACAGGGACATCAGGTGCTGACTTGTGGAAACGTGGACTAATTTATTGGCGAGGTGTATAAGGGCCTCAGGGACAGTAGCCTAGTAATTTGCTCTGATCCTATGATCCTATAAAAATTAGGAGAAGGGTTAAGTTGTCCATTAAGTATGTGCCTGTTTCTGCTTGCAATGAAGGCAAAAATTCAAACACGTGTGTCTGAGATGAAAGAAGCAAAATGGGAGAAGGGTTAGAGAATTATAATACAGATTTGTCTGGCATATGCAGATAATTTAGTGATTGTGACAAAAAGAAGATTTGGATAAGTGGGGTGGTGGTATGAGTAGAGGGATTATTAAAGAAAGCTGTGTTACAGTTAAACAAGGAAAAAAGTAAAGGGTTTGGTAAAACTAAGAAAATACACAGAATATATTATATTAGGATAGAATATCTGTATTAGAAGTGAAATTTGGAAATAATGCTGGAAGAAATAAAAAATGCCAACACAAGGGAGACATTTTAATCTAGTTGACAAAAATGTATATGTTAAATATATACATATTTGGAAAGCTAGTATTTTTAAGAGGAGTGTACATGTTTCCAGCTAAACTAGAGAAAGAGAGGTTAGAAGTACTTTAGTTTTATTTGGGCTATCAAGGTTGAATCCATGAAAAAAATATGATATACAAGTTGGAGGAAGTCTGAATTAAAAAAAAACTGTTGTACACTTAGCATCTATACATTCTTTCTGGGTAATAAAGAAGGTAAAAGAGAATTGCAAATCATGGGAAAACATTATAAGTAAGATGTGAAGTATGGATGTATTAAGAAAGAAAAAGCAGCAGATTTTATCGACTAGAGTCAGGACTGCAGAATCTAGACTCTGGGTTTGTTTATTGACACTTGAGCATTATATCAACCATCTTACTTTAAAAGGGCTTTTTTCCTGCATCCTTGTAGCAGACATGTGTAGATTAAGACCCATCTGAGTTGGGGACTGCTAGAGGAAGGCTCATTGTGTGCTTTCTGACTGGTAGCTTGCCTTATTCTTGCTAATATTTAAGCTTTGTGTTTACATGGGCTCTTGATCAATTTACCAAAGCTGTTCATTGCTTGGTGACTTTGTCAGAGGATGAGAGCATTTTTGCTGAAATCAAAGCCATTAAATACTGAAAAATAAAAAATATGTATTATTTAAGCTTGTTTTTTGCTCTTTGCTGACTAATTCTATTCAATTACTGATTCACTGCTGTTAATTTTGCTGCATTCCTGCACTTTTATCACAGTTCTACTATAGTTGATTTATATAGCTGGTTACACTGTATCAACTGGATTCAGAACTGCTGAATCTAGTCTCTGTCTTTGTTTTTCTACACTTGAGCACTATACCAGATGGGTTTCCTGCACCCGTGTGCCAGAATTATGTAGATCAAGACCAATCTGAGTTGGGGACTGCTGGATGAAGGCTCATTGTGTGCTTTCTGATTGGCAGCTATTTTATTCTTGTTTATTCAGGCTAATATTTAATCCTCTCCATGCAGTAGTGGTTGGCAGTGCCCTGTACAAATGCAAAGCACTGAAAACTAGTTTTTTTTCCTAAACGACTGTCAGTGAAACCTTTCCAGGTTCTTCTACTGCTCTAGGAGCAACTCAGTTGTGCAGAGCAGCACTGCTTTATTGGTCAAACTTAGCCTACACAAAGTATAAGTTCTTATTTTCTCTTGAAGACCAGCACAGTCCAGTCAAATTAATCAATTTCCTTCTTAAATAAAAAATACATTAAGAACCTGTTATCATGGGCAAGAAGTTTCCTATCATCTTTCTGACCAGCCTGATGGATATAGACATCATTAGGCAATGTAGCAATTGCCTCATGTATACTGACAAGCACTTACTCCTGAACAAGAGATGAGTTACACTATGAAATTGGTGCCAAGACTCTCACATATGAACAAATCCAATGCCAAACAGGTTGTCAGCACCCACACGTCATTTCACACATTAAATAAGGATACAACGCATAAACCCACATATGTGGAGATATACTTTAGTGACTTGCCAAAAGACCAGAGGCCTTCCAAAAATGCACACAGAAACCACTTACACACACTACAATGCAAAAAATGAAAAACAGAACACATAATAACACAAACACACACACACACACACACACACACACTAATGTCTCAACAAATAAGCACATATGGGATAACACCACAAAATCCAATGTACTAGTCATGTTCACCTCAATAGGCTGGATAAGGAGCAAATTATGGTTAGCTGCCGGTCAGGAGCAAGGATCCATCAAGTCATTTATGCACTCAAGTCACTCAACCACAAGTACCAGTATGACTGACTTGAGACATTCCTCCCTGGACTATATGAAGAGAACCATGACTGAGCAGTCTGATTATGTGCCTGAGACAGGTATAAGTCTGGCCTTAAGCAGCATTCAATCCTCACCAAGGTTGATGCCACAATACAAACAAAAAATGACTGACTTTAACATTTGGCTTAGCTGCTGGTGTCAGTTCAAGGGGATCCAGTATCTGTGAACCTGGGAAAACATGGTCAACAAGCCATGCTGCTTTTCCAGAGATGGTCTGTACCTGACTCATCTTGGCTTTCAGATACTGGCAAAGGCATTAGCCACCCCAATGTGCCTTTTTTATGCAGTGTCAAAATTACCAACCTCCCAACATAACAAAATCCTCTGTCAATAAACTCAAGGTTGTTGTTGTTGTGTCTTTCGGCTTTTCCCAGTTAGGGGTCACCACAGCGGAACTCCGGTCTGCTAATGATTGGCAGTAGCTTTTTACATGCCGAGTTGCCAGCTCTGAAGCACAACCTTCAATGAAGGTATGCCCATTCACGCATGTCTCCACACAGAAGACGCTCTAGCTGAGAATCGAACAGGACAACGTCATACTGTGAGGTGACAACGCTACCGCAGCATCACCACCGGGTCAATAAACTCAAGGTAATACTGCTTAATGCTAGGAGTCTAAACAAGAAACTACACTCCATGGAAGCACTCCTCACTTTGAAGATGCTGATGTCTGTGCAGTCACTGAGACATGGTTCAGAGCCATGGAAAGCACTCCGGCTGTACTTTGCTACAAAGACTTCCATATGTTCAGTCCACAATCTAAACATGAAAGAACCAAAAGAGGAGGTGTACCCATCTTCATTAAGGAAACGTACACCATGAGATTGGTCAAACAGCATGATTCTTTTGTCCAATTAACTACAGGCTGGAGGTAATAGCCAACCTGCTAGCTGACAGATTTGAGGCAAATTGTACCCCATCTATCCCTACCAGTCATCCCCTAAAGTATACCTACCACTACTCCTCTGCCTATAATCTCAAGAGAAAAGGTAATTTCTCTACTCTCCAAGGTCAAAAACATGGCAGCAATGGAACTTGACAGCATCCTAGGTTGCCTTTTAAAGAACTTAAAACATGACCTAACTGATCCATTTGGGTCTCTGTTTAACCATAGCCTGCAGACTGGTTATTTTCTGACAATATGAAGGACAGCAACAGTACTCCCTCTGCACAAAGGGGGACCATCAACTGCCCCTGGGAATTATAGACCCATAAGCTTGATTAGCTTCATCTGCAAGGCCATGGAAAGAATCATTAGGGTTCTTATCATCAAAGACATAGACAATCTCCAAACACTGTTACCAACACAGTTCAATATTATTAAGGGCAGATCATGTCTGTTAAACCTGGTTGACTTGTTTGAGAGGGGCACCAAAGCCCTGGATGAAGCAAGAAGGTATATACCACCTACCTTGACCTAGACAAGGCATTTAACAAAATAGCCCACTCGGGTATTATAGAGAAACTGTCCCAGTTGAGAATTAACCCTTACATCATCTGATGGGTAGACAAGTGGCTCGTCGACAGGACACAAACTGTCAAAGTGAGTGACTCCACCTCTAGCAAAAGACCAGTGGTGCTGGGTCCTTTGCTGTTTGGAATTTATTTCTTGGAAGTCCAGGCAAATGTGGGCAACCTGTGGCTGACCAAGTTCACTGATGATTGTAAATTTGGAGCAATCATTGAGATCCCGATGATGCCAATATACTGCAGAAAGGGTTAACACAGGCAAATAATTGGTGAAAAGCCATGGATTAAAGCTAAATGCAAACAAAAATGCATTATTATTCCATTTGGGGACACTAACATCCCAACTAATTACATTATATACAGCACCACCTCTATGTGTAGACCCAGTGGTATATGATCTGGGTACTGAGGTTGATAGCACTCTGAAATGCAATCACCACATATTCACCATGGTAAGAAAAGCTTTCTATGTAGCACATCTTATCAGTAAATGCATTGCATCTAGTTCTAAGGATGTTATAATTCCATTATATTCAGCCCTCATCAGACCAGTAATTGAGTACGATGCTCCCTTTTGCATGTGCCTCAAAAGGCACCTACAACAGCTGGAGAGACCACAGAGGTTTCTCACCAAGAAAATACAGGGTACACAAAACATGTCCTATGATGAAAGACTTAAAGCCCTGTCACTGTATTGTCTCCTACAGCTGCAAAGGGGTGAACTGTGTCTAACTTACAGAGCAGTCTTTGACCCTTCCCTAATGGAAATGCTACACATTCGTAAATCAAACTGCATGAGGGTCACTCTCTCCAGGGATCTTAACCTAGCCTCTGACACGAACAAATCATGCTAGAGGGATAGATATCCCCCAGAGACTACCCCTTCTCTGCAACAATCTTCCCATTCACACACTGCAGCATCCCTCCATAACCCTCTTCAAAGGCAACATAGATCAATAGATGGGTGGCCGTAAAGTCATTCCTGAGGTGGCACCTATTTCCCTCATTTACAGAGGCAGTCATTATTAATTATCACAGACTCACTCCTCTGCATACTTTCACTCATCTAACTACTGATAATTGGGGCAACTTGGGATAAATATGGCTAGGCTTGAAGGCCATTATCTAGTAACCTGCTATTAACCTAGAAACAAGAAAAGATGGAAGGAAAAGACTATGAAACTAGAGAATTATGGAAGGGGAAAATTGATAATGTTGATAAAAATAGAATAACACAAAAAATGTCATGAAAAAATAAAATATGGTATATCACTGGAAGGAATTAAACAACGATGTGTAAACAATGCTACAAAGCTAGACGGAGGATTTGAATGAAGCAGGGGATTCTCTGTGGAGAATCAATAAGTAAATAAATAAACAAATTTTGTTGAATGATACCAGCTAAAAGTAATATGAAATATGAGATAATGGAAAAAAAAGGAAATGTGACGGGGGTAATGAAGAAGAAAAACCAAAACATTGCTATCTAAGAATATCTAAAATATATTTAAAAATATATAGATGAATATAAATGAAAACAATTTAATATATGACAAGTATGATAGATGGAAAACATGAGAAAGGAAAACAAAAAAACTGAAAATGGTACGGATTATGGAAAAGAAGATGTGAAAGATTATTGTATAATAAAATGGGGATGATGAAGATGTTCCGGGTGACATAAAAAGATGGTTGTAGAAGAAAGAATGGGGATAGATAAAGACATTTTAAAGTATAGCTGATGCTGCTGACTTAAATATCTGTTTTTAATAAAAAAAAATGGAAATAGAAATTGAAATATCTTGTATTTTGTGTGTAGATTATATATTAAAAAAATAGAATGAAATAACAAGACATTATGAATATGAATGTGAAAGAAGTGTAAATAAGGAATGATGTAAATAAAACACCTCCTACCCTTTTTTGTGCTGTGGTATCTTTTATATCCACCTGTGCTACCATGAATTCAGGAAGATAATACCTCAGTTTAACATCTACTCTGAAGGATGGTACATTGAGAAACCCAGTACCCCCCTTCCTCTGCACTGCAATGTTTGTATCAAGTACCTTGTGCGAGAATAGAACCTATATCTTTCTGATCTTCCAGCACCACAGTCAAATGTGCTATCTGTTAAGCCATATATGCTGACATTTTCTAGGCACTGACTGGTACATTTACTAATTTATGTGAAATAATTGTATGTTGCTTTCCATATTTTAGTGTAAAATATTTTTTTTTCCAATTTAACTGATTATTTTGCAGAACTTATAATTTTTAATGGTATGGAATTTTGGTATGAAATTGTCAGGTTATTCATTTTATAGAACCATCTGTCAAAACAATATTATGATCTTGTACAGGTTAATTTGTAAATGACATCTTATGGTCAGTCTTGCAAATCATATTTTGAATCTAAATTGCATGAATTTAGTGTCATAATTCAGATTGCAATATTCCATAGATAGCATGCTGAAATTCTGTGAACAAAACAATAGTGTGTGTGTGTGTGTGTGTGTGTGTGTGTGTGTGTGTGTGTGTGTGTGTGTGTGTGTGTGTGTGTCTGTGTGTGCACAGGGTCTACTTCATAACCCTGAAATTTCATAACGTTAAATTTCATAACACTGAGACCATAACATCGAAAATTTAAAACACTGAAAACCCAAAGCATTGAAAACAGAACACTGAAAGTGAGCTTCATAACACTGAAAACTACATTGCATAAGTAAATAATATCACCTCCACTTACAGCAACACCTAGCTAACAAACACACTATCTACTATGTTTCTGCAGGGGCAAGTCCCCCCCCCTTGCACTCCCCCATGTGGGGGGCTCTGCCTCTTTCACACCCCCTGTAAATTAAATATACCAACTCCAAGATCGCACTAGAGTGGAAAAAAGTTAATGTCTTAACCTCAGTGCATGGTGATTGTGAAACATAGCAGAAACATAGTAGAAAGTGTAGAAGAAAAAAAAACAACAATATCCAGGTGTCACTGCAATAAACCACTAAAAGTCCAACAATAAAACAAAAAGGTAGCAAAGACAAGGCTCCAGTTTCTTCAAACCAACACAGCTGTTTTATTGACACAAGCACTTTCACTAGATGCTTCATCAGGTGTTTCCATATTGTTACTAAAACACCTGTTATATGCTATCATCACACATCACATGACAAAGCCAATTAACATCTTAAAGGACAAAATGCTTGTAAAGGCATATAGAAGGTAATTTACATAAAGACACATTAAAAGAAGTCATTAAATATAAATACAAGAAATACAAAAATGTACATGTATCTATATGTATATATACATATATGTGATACACAGTTAAAAGCATTATCTACGTAATGGTCTGTTCTTTAAAATAGGTCTCATTGGTACATGGTCATTAAGGCCATGTCCTACTTCAGCCCTCAACCTTACAATCCAATTTGTCTATAACTCTTCAGTTCTAGCTCTAATATCACCCCCACCTCTTGTTCTCATACATTTACCTAAGACCATAAATTTAAAACTATATCTGTCATCAGTCTCAGAAACATGCTTCGCAAGATCATTAAACATGTTTTTCTTTTTAATATGATAGATATGCTCTCTTATTCTGTCCTTGAGCAATCTATCTGTCTTGCCAACAGAATTTATTACACGTCTGGCACGTAGCCAAGTAAACCACATGGGGGGTACCACAAGTTGCACTTACCCTCAGGTACAAGACTTCATGAGAATCTGGATGTAGAAATTCTGTTTTTACATCTATATATTGACAATACTGACATGTCTTAAAGGGTCTGGTCCCTCTATCATCAGAATGTCCTGTCTCATCTCTTGGTGTACAGAGCCTTCTTTTTAACGATTTTTTTATTCTTGAATGTAAACTGGGGATGTAAATCTAAGAATTTACTCACCTGCCTATCTGTAGTCAAAAGGTTCCAATGAGTGCTAATAATGTTAGTATATTTTTTTACATCCCTTGAATAACTAACACACATTCTTATCTTACTACTATTATAGATTTTATTAGCCCCAGAAGTTTCACAAGGTTCTGAAAAATATGGTTTAGCCCTTGTACTTCTTAAATTTTCCACCTCCATCATACTTCTTTGCATCTCATTCTTATCATATCCCCTTTCCATGAACTCTGTACTTATCAGTTCTGCCTGTTGTTTGAAATCATTCTGTTTAACACTAAGCCTTGACACCCTATACAGCTGATTGTGTGCGACATTTCTAAACACAAATTTAGGATGCAAACTATCTTTCCTCAACAATTTATTGGCATGACATTCTTTCCTGAACATTTTTGTACATAGTTCCCCTTCCTTTCCTTTCATTAAACTAACATCCAGGAAATTCACCTCAGAATAAGACCAACTCAAAGTAAACTTGAGAAATAGTGTGGAGTTGTTAATATATTCCACAAAATCCAGTAGTTGTTCTACTGTCCCCTTCCAAATCAGGAAGAGGTCATCCACAAACCTTCGGAAAAAAAGTGCATTCTGTTTATAGGGACCCCTTTCCACATTCTCTACCTCCCGTGCTGACATTACTGCATTCGCATAACTATTGGCACATGATGTACCCATTGCAATGCCATTACATTGCCAATAAATCCTGTCCCTAAACATAAAGATATTATTCTCAAGTACTATTTCCAGCAAGGTCTGTATTGTCTGTATCATTTCTCTCTTATAATTTCCATCTTTTTCTAACAACTTCATAACACTATTAATTCCGAAATCATTTGGAATTACTGTAAAGAGGGAGACTACATTGTGTAGCCAATAAAATTTGTCCAGTTGTTTCTCTTTCCCTAGAAGACTCATACAAATCTCTAATAAAATGCTCAGTGTCTCTTAAAATATAATCTGAATTCTTTAATAAATTCCTGAGATTTTTATCTAGAAATATGGAAATGGATTCTGTGCACCAATTCTTCCCGGCTACAATTGGTCTCATGGGGAGATTCATCTTACATTTGTGTAACTTCGGTAGTCCTTGGATGCTAGGTATAGTACAGTTCTATATTACAAAATATTTCAAAAGGCAGTCATCTATGAGGCCCAGCCTTTCTAACTTTCTGAGTTCACCATGGACCCTTTCTACCATTTGCTTTATCTGTAAAGGGGGGATCAATTGGTAGAACTTGGTATCCCTCAATAAGTCATACATCTTTATATCATAATCCTCTCTGCTCATAATGACTATTTGTCCCCCTTTGTCAGCTGGTTGTATCGTAATAGTGGGATTGGTCTGAAGCTCTGTCAAGGCTACAAATTCTTCTTTAGTTAAATTGTGCCATTTATTCTTACTCTGTTTGCTTTTCCCTTCACAATACAGCTTATAAACATCTTCTAAACAAAGTTTTTCAAAAGCATTAATCAATGAATTTTGTTTAGGTATAAACAAACTAGGTTTCCTAAAATTAAAAACTTCTTCACCTTCATTATTATCGAACATAATTTTCAACATCAAATTACGTGTGAACATTTTAATATCATAAACAATCTCTGTAATGTCCATATCAGCTGTAGGAATAAAGGCTAAACCTTTCTCCAATATATTAAGTTCGTGTTGAGTTAAAGTCTTTGATGATAAATTAACTACTAAGTTTTTACATTCATAAATGCTTTCTTTATAGTATATGGACTCACCATCTCTTCTACATGTTTCCTCTTGTTTCGCATTATGCTTCTCCCTCTCTGCTGATTTCTGAATTGTTCTCTGCCCCCTCTGCTTGTAGACCTTTCCATGGTCGGAAGTGGAAAGGTCAAATTCAGCTGTCCCGGAGGATGCAAAAAAAGGGTGCTTTCCACATCTTGCCTTACTGGTCTGGAAATAACACCATTGACTTCTTGGTGAACTTCCACTACTGTGGAGAAAGTTTTTCTTCTTGCTCCAGCTGCCGTCATATTTAACATGCTGTCTCTTCCTTCTTCAACACTTTGGATCCACCCCAATACTTCTTCCTGTTCGTTGACAATCACCGGATTGGACAATGCCTCCATTTCCGCACTCTGGTTTGTTGAAACCTCCGTCTCCATCATTCTCACTGTATGAATGTGTTGCGTGGCTGCATTGGACTCTCATGGCCATGTGAACACATTACCTGACACAAAATCTTTGCGATCTCTGCAGTTATTTTAGTTTAATTTGAAGCAATTTTCTTGCATAAGACACAGCGTTATCCATCAAATCATTTACTGGTTTCAGAGTTACTTCATCTCCATACGGATCGACATACTTGTTCCTAATGAAATCTAACACAGTTGCCTCTTTCCTGCCTGCTGCAGTGATCAATAATTTTAGATAACCCATGCTTGTTTTAAGGTTTAACTGCTGCCATTATCTCAAAAGCACAGGATCACAGTCTGTTTGAGCAGGCATCTTTAGCACTCTTAGCCCAAGAGGTATTATATTCTCAGCAACACACACTTCTAAATGAAACTTCTCATACTGCACATGTTTTAACTTAAATAAGTCTTTCTCTAATGAGAACAAGTCACTTTTCAGTGCAATAAAGTCAATGTTGGGGAAGTCAGTTCCCTCCATGGTACACGTGTTATTAAGTAGCGGATTTACATTCTCGCTCACCTTATCAATAAACAGATTAATGTTAAATTCAGTCCATTTTATATCTGTCACAGGATTGCAGCTTAACTCAACATTCTCCTTTCCTGTAGCCATAATCATGGAATCGTTGGGAAGGACCAAAGTCAAAATGAAGAAGAAAAAAAAACAACAATATCCAGGTGTCTCTGCAATAAACCACTAAAAGTCCAACAGTAAAAGCAAAAAGGTAGCAAAGACAAGGCTCCAGTTTCTCCAGTGTCGGCAAGACGGATAGATTGCTCAAGGACAGAATAAGAGAGCATATCTATCATATTAAAAAGAAAAACATGTTTAATGATCTTGCGAAGCATGTTTCTGAGACTGATGACAGACATAGTTTTACATTTATGGTCTTAGGCAGATGCTATGAGAACAAGAGGAGGGTGATATTAGAGCTAGAACTGAAGAGTTAGAGGCAAATTGGATTGTAAGGTTGAGGGCTCACGTAGGACATGGCCTTAATGACCATGTACCAATGAGACCTATTTTAAAGAACAGACCATTACGTAGATAATGTTTTTAACTGTGTATCACATATATGTATATATGCATATAGATACATGTACATTTTTGTATTTCTTGTATTTATATTTAATGACTTCTTTTAATGTGTCTTTATGTAAATTACCTTTTATATGCCTTTATAAGTATTTTTTCCTTTAAGCTGTTAATTGGCTTTGTCATGTGATGTGTGATGATAGTATATAACAGGTGTTTTAGTAACAATATGGATATACCTGAAGAAGCATCTAGTGAAAGTGCTTGTGTCAATAAAACAGCTGTGTTGGTTTGAAGAAACTGGAGCCTTGTCTTTGAGTGTATATCTGTTTATTTATTCATACGTTTGAGCATGTACTCTTGTACTAATTTACTCATTATATCAAATGCTCTGCACAACAGAACTTTGATTATTGTGCAACTACTATAAATACTTCAAAGGTGCCATTGTTGTTACTTTTGTATCTTCCAAGAAGTAGTAGTAAGTAAAAGGAATATGTCAAAGCATGATGTGACAATAAAATGTGGATTTTAGTAACTACTGCCATTGCGTGGATGAAAATGGAAAAAACTGCATAATTTCTCTCCTAAAAGTTCTCAATACTTTTGAATAACTTCCTTAAAGTACTTAAACAATGTAGTAAATATAAAAAATATTCAAAATGGGAAAATTATTTTTGTAATTCTTTCACACATTGTTTTTGTGCAATTTTATAATGTCCAGATATTTTTTTTCTTCTACTAGGTGTAGTCTTCCTCTGGATTCCAAATATATCAGCGGATATTTTATCAATATTTTACACCATATTCTAATGATTTCTTACTTATTTATTAAAATTTCTTTACTGGGAAAGTCCATCTGGGCAGAGCTACTTTTAAACTCGAAAATATAAACATTTTTACAGGGGAAGAATACACGAATAGACACATAAACAAGCTTTACATACAATATTTTTACAATACAAAAGGACTGTCTACAATACTTTTACATCATTTCAGTAATCAAGTGTGCAGAACCAATACAAAAAGTGAATGACAAAATTACAATATATGCATATATGAGGAACAGTTTACCTAGTAATTTTAATAACTGTTGGATGTAGCTGGCCAACAGTAGAGACTATATAAGTAAACATACCAGGCAACTAAGGTGAATCGAAAGATGGGAAGAAATAAATGAGGGAGGAGAAAAAGGAAAGACTATGTGAAGATTCAAGTGAGACGAGGAGAAAAAAAGGTAAAATTAGAAACAGAGAAGGAGGCAATCATTTAGAGATAATGATGGAGAGACATAATAAAGTGGAAATGAAAAGGATACAGATGGGATAAAAATATTCTTCACTGGAATGCGCAATGATTACAGCATGTATTGTTTAACTTGGGAATGTGCATGTGTAAAGCCATTTATCCATTAGATGTTTCTTCATGGGAATGTTTATGTCCATAAAGGAGTTGAATAGTTTTAGTGGGGCTGAGATTGAGTTGCTAGCCGCACAATTTGACTACAGTGTTACTAGTTTTGGTTATGTTGAGTAGAGATTTATCAGTACACCATAGGGTCCTATTAGAAGATTATGGTTAAATATTATTGTTAAGAGGGACGTATGTTCAGAGTTATAGAATAATTTGTTAGCTATTATTAGATGCTGATATGTCAGTGTGTCAGTTTGAACCAGTTTAACTGTTCATTGAGAGACAATGATGGACCTGTAATGGTTATTAGTTGCAAAGTTTGCCACTTTATTATAACACTATTCAAGTTTGGCAGTTAGTGAAAAGTTTAGCCTGGTAAATATAGCATGGGCCTAGGCAAATGTGAGAAGTAAGTAGACTACGGTTATATTTTTCTTGAATATGTTGGTAAGGTAACGTTTTACCCTGTATAAACAGTCCAACTTTTGGAGAGTTGTTTTTTTACTACTTGTTGAAGGTCATTTTAAAATTTCATACATTCATCTATGATCATGTTAAGGAGGTTGTTATGCATAATCAATTCAGTTTTTGTGTCATTAGCTGGAGTTATTGCTAAAAGGTCTTCATGAGTAGTCGATTGGAGTAAGTAGTAATAGCTTGGTCTGTTTAAGGTTTAAGAGGAGCTGAGTGTAATCCAGCCAAGATTTAACAGAGGAAAAGAATGGCTGGATGAGTTCCTGCAATATGGATACAGTCTAGGCTGCACAACTTAGGGGTGTGTTATTGGCATATTATATAACGGTGGCATGTTTGGCAGCTGAATGTAGGTCATTGATACAACAATTGAATAATAAGAGGCCAGGTATCTATCTTTAGCAAAAACAAAACAGTGTAAGAAACTTCTCTGTGTGGAAGATTTTCAGTCCATATATTTCTAGTTAATCACTGTATATTAATCAGATCAGACAATAGTAGTAGAAGTAGCGAACGTAAACTTGTCAAGTCAAAAAGTAATAATAGAAAATATATAATTCTACAGCATTACTAAGTATTCAAAAGTAATCCAAGCAAGACAGGCAGTCTGTTTCCAGTCGAAAATCCTTTATTAAGTACACAGACAAGCGATCCCAGTAAAACAAAAATAGAGTAATAATTTCCTCACAAGCTTTCTAAATATATATATATATACTTTTTATCAGGCATGGGAGTGGTGTATTGTGCTGTAAAACAAAGTGTTATTGGTACACATGTTAGATTCACATCCCTTCCCCCATCAGTGTAACATTTGAGCTGGTCCTGCCCTACCAAGTAGCTGTCATAATAATATATAGCCATAATGTACTTTAATGGTACATCTTATTGATCCAAATTATTAAGTAGATTATTAAGTCTGTGATTTTATACAAGGCAATATACTACATGGCTGGAAATATATCAACCTTAGTTCATTTTGCGATCAAAAATTATATATAAATATATACATATAAATTTTGCATGTAAAAATCAGTTTCTATTTTCATAACCTATTGTTAACAAAGATCGCTTTTGTCCTTCTAGACTTCTTCAGGTCTGTGTACAAGAACCCTAAAAACCTATATAATTGTATAATTAGTTAGTATTGTTATTACCATCATTTTGAATAAAGTGGAAAAAAGAGAACCAGGAAAAAATAAATAAAATAAAAAAAAAAATATATATATATATATATATATATATATATATATATATATATATATATATATATGATGGAAACAAAATATACACTTAAATTTCAAATGATTTAAATGGTATTTAAAATGGTATTTAAAACCAATTTGTAGAAAAAAAAATAAAATACAATTAGTCATGTAAACAATGTGGCAATTTTCTAAGTTCCAATGCACTTTTAATTGAACAGTAGTAGTTTAGTCCAGGTTTTCTAAAAGGGTTCAGCTTTAATTGCCACATGAGTTCATGTTTCTCCAGAATATTCGGGATGTCTCCTTCAAGATCACCCATGTCTATGCGATCCAGGATCTGGAACTTAAAACCTGTGTGTCTTTTATGAAGAGAAAGGTGTTTGGCTAGTGCATTATTTTTACATCCAGAGCGGATTTCTGACAGATGACATGAAATCCTTCGCTTGAGTTTATTTACAGTCTTTCTCACATAGAATGCATCACATTCATTGCACTGTGCCCTGTAAATTACTTTTTTTAGTGTTACAGTCACCACCTGCACTGGTTTTAATGATCTTCTTTAAATAAGGGCAATAAAAACTGTCATCTTGCTGTATAAATATACAAAATGTACACTTAGTTTCACATCTTTTAGTGCTTTTCTCACATGGTCTAGGTTTAAATTCAACAAAACTTCTAATATTCCTGGCCTTGTGGGAAGGTGACACCTTGCAACTTGGAGATTTTATCACTTACCTCAATCAAACAACCCCCTTCCTGAAGTTTACCTCTTCCCATAGCTGTACTTCAACCACTTTCTTAGATATGCAGATTTCCAAGCACACCAACAATAACAGAATCACCACTGATCTATTCATAAAACCAACGAGGGTTAACTTATTACTCCACAGTAAAAATCTACATCCTACAAAAAACAAGTATAATGTAGTGAAATCCCAAGGCTATAGATTAGCTCGAATTACCACAGAGATGGAACCATTTTTGAGAAACCTGAACAACTTAGAGAATGATTTTTTAGTGAGAGGCTATGAAAGTCAGATGTTACAAAACATCCTGGAACCGATTATAGAACTGAAAAGGACTGAAGCACCTTCACTCAGCCTCCCCAGTAGAAAAATGTTAAGTAATCCCACAGAGAATAACAAATGCAAAAATAGCTGCAACCTGACATACACTTTGGATTATCACAGTATCAAAAATATTATTGAAGAAAACTGGGACATTGTCACAGGAAACCCTTTTCTGATTAACATCTTAGGTGAAGCCCCATCATTTGTTTATAGGAAGGCCAGGGATATTAGAAGTTTTGTTGAATTTAAACCTAGACCATGTGAGAAAAGCACTATGTGAATCTAATTGTGCATTTTGTATATTTATACAGCAAGGTGATAGTTTTTATTGCCCTTATTTAAAGAAGATTATTAAAACCAGTGCAGGGGTTGACTGTAACACTAAAAAAGTAATTTACAGGGCACAGTGCAATGAATGTGATGCATTCTATGTGGGCAAGACTGTAAATAAACTCAAGCGAAGGATTTCATGTCATCTGTCAGAAATCCGCTCTGAATGTAAAAATAATGCACTAGCCAAACACCTTTCTCTTCATAAAAGACACACAGGTTTTAAGTTCTAGATCCTGGATCGCATAGACATGGGTGATCTTGAAGGAGACATCCCGAATATTCTGGAGAAACATGAACTCATGTGGCGATTAAAGCTGAACTCTTTTAGAAAGCCTGGACTAAACTACTACTGTTCAATTAAAAGTGCACTGGAACTTAGAAAATTGCCACATTGTTTACATGACTAATTGTATTTTATTTTAGTGTAGTTTATTTTATTTTTTTCTACAAATTGCTTTTGAATACCATTTTAAATACCATTTTAAATCATTTGAAATTTAAGTGTATATTTTGTTTCCATCATATATATATATATATATATATATATATATATATATATATTTTTTTTTTTTCTGGTTCTCTTTTTTCCACTTTATTCAAAATGATGGTAATAACAATACTAACTAATTATACAATTATATAGGTTTTAAGGGTTCTTACACACAGACCTGAAGAAGTCTAGAAGGACAAAGCGATCTTTGATAACAATAGGTTATGAAAATAGAAACTGATTTTTACATGCAAAATGTATATGTATATATTTATATATAATTTTTGATCGCAAAATAAACTAAGGTTGATATATTTCTAGCCATGTAGTATATTGCCTTGTATAAAATCACAGACTTAATAATCAACTTAATAATTTGGTTAAATAAGATGTACCATTAAAGTACATTACGGCTATATATTATTATGACAGCTATTAGGTAGGGCAGGACCAGCTCGAATGTCACACTGATGGGGGAAGAGATGTGAATTTAACATGTGTACCAATAACAGTTTGTTTTACAGCAGAATAAACCACTCCCATGCCTGATAAAAAGTATTTATATATTTAGAAAGCTTGTGAGGAAATTATTACTCTGTTTTTGTTTTAGTTGGATCGCTTGTCTGTGTACTTAATAAAGGATTTTCAACTGGAAACAGACTGCCTGCCTTGCTTGGATTACTTTCGAATACTTAGTAATGCTGTAGAATTATATATTTTCTATTATTACTTTTTGACTTGACGAGTTTACGTTCGCTACTTCTACTACTATTGTCTGATCTGATTAATATACAGTGATTAACTAGACATATATGGACTGAAAATCTTCCACACAGAGAAGTTTCTTACACTGTTTTGTTTTTAGACCCACTACACTTTAATGGGTTGTTTTGAGACTTCGGGGATACCACGGAGATTACTTATCTTTGATAAAAACAGACACAGGAAGGAAGGAGGAAATGTAATTTTGTTATTTGACAGCTTGTGCCGTATTTGATAGATAGCTATGAAACCAGTGGAGTGAGGACAAAGCCAGTCTTAAGGATGGAAGTTTACTTAGGAGGATTTGGTGACTGACAGTGTTAAAGGCTTTGGACAAGGCAAAAAATAATCAGAGGTTAGATAGCCAGAGTTGCAGTAATGGTTAATTATGCCAGTGAAGCTCAGTGGCACAGTGAATGTGCTATATTTAGGTTAAAGCCCTGGTGTGTATATGTGAGGATGTTGCTTTTCATAGAAACATAGTGAATGCATCTTTCTAAAACTTCTGAAAAAGAAACTAGTACTGCTGTTTGTCTATAGTTTTTAGGTCAGTAGATGAAACTCCTTAATGCAGACATATAACGAAAGATTTTTTTCCAGTGTATTGGAACATATTTTTCTTGAGTTGAGCATTTGATTAATATAGAAATGGATGGGCAAGGGCATCTGTGACAATTCTGATGTATTTACTAGGTAGATGGTCTGGTGCTAAAGTTGTTAATTTGACCTTGAGTAAATACTTTTTGATTTGTGATGTGGATACATGAGAGAAGGAGAGTGCATTATGGGAGCTGGTTATTTTGGATGGAACTTGTAGGTTGCTAGTGGATTTGTTTTTTTAGCAAAGAGGTAATATTACTGTGTTAGTAAAATGTACAGAAGCAACAGATGTCAATGGTGTAAGATGGGATGTTTTTCCAGGTTTTAAGAGGTTGAGAGTTTATTTATAGATACCAAGAAACATTTGGGGTATATTTTGCCAGAGGGTATGCATATTCCAGGATTGTAGCTGGGGTGGGGTGAAGGGGCAAATACCTGGGTGCAGGGTGTCATGTGACAAAATTGTTACTTCTCCTTTTAATTTTTCATATTTTTGCTCTTCACTTAAATGTGAGGCTAGAAGGTACAGTGGGAGGGCATTAGGACCTGGTGCTATTCCTCTTGAGGGAAGGAATGCCAGATTGGAGAACACTTTTTTTTTCCAGAATAGAGAACATGAACCTTTTTTTTGCTCTTCAACATATTCTTGATGGGTGCCAGATATGCCATGTTATATTCCAATAATAGCAAGGATTTTATGGGTGTTAAGTTTTAGTAGGGAGACGAGAAGTTCTGCATGACCAAATTTTGGTATGGCTTTTTGATATGGAGATAGATCTGCAGTATTCTTACAGGGAATAATAAAACAGACTGCTTTCTTATTTATTCTGCTTAGTCTGAGTATCTTAATAGTGGCAAGATTTCATCATCTTTGGTGTCTGGATTAAGCCACATTTCTGTGGTTATGAGGAGGTCTGGGGAGTAAAAGGATATACAGAGGCATAACCTCAGTAACTTTGTTGTACATACTTCTAAGATTGGCATTTACGAGATGTCCTGTCAGACACTTGTCTTATTATTTATATAACTGTCCATTTAATGCTGCTCATTTATTTCCACTGGATGAATGAATTTCGTGCATAGCTTTTGACATGTTTTATTTTGTATAACATACTTGTTTTGTATGTTTCAGTTGTTGTTTTATCATTGACCTCTTTTTAATTTTTTACTGTTAAAATTAATAAATTTCATAAAAAAATCTTTCTTGCTTTTTCTTTTGTGTGAGTAGTAACCTCTAAAATGAAATAATTAGGCCTGGGCCTTAGTGTGATTATGTGTGTGTGTGTGTGTGTGTGTGTGTGTGTGTGTGTGTGTGTGTGTGCGTGTGTGTGTGTGTGTGTGTGTGTGTTGTGTCTTGTGTGCTGTTGGTTTGAGAAAAGAGTTGCAATAAAGACTGATTCAAGAAATGAGTATTCAGAGTGTGGTAATTTGTTGAATTTTATCAGTATGGCTTGGAAATTTGACAAAGGATGCTTGGAAACAAGCCCTTGTGACACCTAAGAGAGAGAAATGATTCTGACATCAAAATGCACACCGGCTTCCTTTAATGGAATTTAGCAGCCAGCTCCAGTATATTACTGCTACCAGATTCAGCACTAGAGGCCTGCCAGCTCCTATGACTAATTAACATTAGCAGTTGCTACAACAACAATTGAGGTTTGGGAACAAACCAATTTGTCCAGGGACATCATCGGATGAAGGTCAAGAAGGAACAGTAACGGGAGTTAAGATGGTAGTGGAAGAGAGTTAGTGTGGTGCAGATGGAAGGGTTAAATTGGGAAAGTAGGAGGGTTGAGAGGAAATGAGTTAAGTGCAAGGAGGGGCTTAACTGGTTTTGTGTGAGTGTAACTGGGTAAGGGACAACTTGCTACTGCAAGTATTATGTCCATGATGAACAGTAGGTACTGTAGAGCCTTGGACCTTTCCTCAAAGTTGGCAAGTAGCCATGTTCAGTTGTGAGGTGGATGTGGATGGCATCATTGCAGGGTTATTATTTTAGTATAAATTTGGTCAGGGTAGTTTGGGTGTGTGATAATTACTTGGGGATAAATCATTGATGGTATGGTTTCATTTTGTTTGGAAGTGGTGGTGGTGTGTGTTCTGAAGGTCAAGGGTTAGGTAGTGTGAGCAGTGGTGGTTGCTTGCTTCCTTTTTTTTTTTTTTCCTTTCTCATGGGTGGGTGCAGTTTGTAGGGGCAGCAGTTTCCCAGGCTGTTTGAGGGTTGAGAGACGTAGCTGTGAGTAACAGTCATTGATTAATTTTCTTTTTTTTTTTCAGAAGCTGTGCGACTCCTCGTTGGAAGTTGAAGAGAGGCAGATTTTGCTGTGATCCTCTTAAAATTTGTGGTTTTCCATTGAATCAATGAAGATTACTGTCACTAAATAATGACATCTATTTGAGTTGCAGAGTTCGTATCCTTATCTGGCATGTGCAGTTGCATTTGAACTGCAAGTACAGTACAGGAACAGCATATCTCTCAACTGTATAATGACATAAATTTCAGTTTCAGACTTCATAC
Source organism: Protopterus annectens (assembly GCF_019279795.1). Lineage (NCBI taxonomy): Eukaryota > Metazoa > Chordata > Ceratodontiformes > Protopteridae > Protopterus > Protopterus annectens. The sequence goes on from NC_056738.1 coordinate 473,700,889, forward strand.
CCTTCAGAAAATTCAGGCTAATGCAAAATCTGTTATTCTATCAATTTTCTTAAGTTTGTAATACCGATACTTTAAAAGTGTCCCTATTTATGTGTCATTGTCCCTCCATTATTTATGGCTTTGTCCAGATTTCCTGCTTTAAGAGGTTGACAGGTATGGGAAGCAATTATTCAGTTTGGAGTTTGCTGGGTACTAGAACCAGTGCTTCTAGGGGCTTGGTGGTTGGTATTGGTGCCTAATGACACCTGATTCTCTATCTGGGTTTCGTGTGCTGAGTGTGGAAGCTTTTTGATGTTGGGCTCATTGGGTCATTGCCTATGTGTGATATCTGCAGATTGTGTTTTCTGTTGGGTCTTTTTGTTCCTGTTTGTTACAGCTGTCTTTTAATTCTTTAGACATCTGTGGTTGTTTCATCTTATGGTGGGTTTGGTTGTGTCCCTCTAGGGTCATTCATTGGTGATGGTGGGGCAGGGAATAGTCAATTTTTGGTTCTCAGCTGGACTGCAAGTTTTAGGTAGCAAGTTTTGTTGGCTGGGAGGCACCAGCGATTAATGGCTGCTCACCACACATGCATGGTTGAGAGGTATTGTGTGTTTTCTGTTTTTGGCATCCAAACTGTCAAAAAAAATAATAAATAGAAATCATACAACAGATGAAGAAAAGATATATTCACGGAGGGGGAGGGGGTGAGGCAGCAAAGAGGTGAAGCTTGATCTTAGGGTAGCACTTTACCCAGAGCATTGCTTTTAACTTTACATCTGGAGGTGGGTTTGGCATAATGGTTAAAGCCTCCATGTCATAAACACGAGGTACAGGGTTTCATTCTGACCTCAAATTATTGGTCCATGAGTGCAATTAGGATGTTCACAGATGAATACTGGACTAAGATTAAAAAAAAATGTGTCAGAGTCTTTCATGTGGAGCTTCAAGGAAAGTGAAGTTTTAAGGCTTGGGGGTGGCGTTCCTTATCATGAGGTACACTTGAGAGGTATGCTCCAGGGGAGAGAGTCAGAGGTTCGGGGGGAGGGGCAGGTATAATGAAGTTATCGTCTATCAACTTTTTTAAGTTTGTAAGAGCAATATGTAAACATTATGCAAGAGAATGCCTTGTTCTGATTTCTTACTGTAAAAGGTCAACAGGTATGATATCAACTGTCCTGATTTTCTTAACATCTTGATATCAGTTTTAATTTTGGTCTGTACTTCATAACATTGCTAGTTATCTTTTGAATTGCTGGTGATAGCAGTCTCTAACAATGACATACACTGAGCTTCAGATTACAGTTCTTTTAGGAAATACACACTAACACAAACTATTAACAGGGAGGTTTGGGGCTTGACTGATTGCAGTCATTTTTGGTTTGGGTACTGCAGGTCGGTGATTTGATGTCTGGGTTGCTAGCTATGTGAAATTAATCTCCATGAGGGGTTGGGATGACTGCATTTAAGTGTTTGACTTCTGCCTCAAAATGATTGGACTGTAAAGATTCATTAAGGCATTCCCCAGAGGATTATCAGACTGGGTGCAAAGTAATATTGTCTGTGTTTTTTTCAGAGGATTTACAGTTGTCTTTTATTTTGCAGTAGGTGGAACTGCACAGATTGCATCAGCCAGTGGTCTGAGGGAACTGGACTTGACAGGTAATGGATTCTGCTGCTGTGGATATTGCAGTTGCTGGAGTGCTGCCTAATGAAGTCACAGGTAATGACAGACTGTTAGGTGCTCATTTAGGCATGCCAGAGGTTGTGCGGTTTGGGAGTAGTGTCGGGACTAGTGAGGATGAAGTACATCAGGGGCAGGGAAAAGCAAGTGCTGTGGCTGAAGAATGACACTGGTTTGGGGACCCTCTTTTTTTGCGAAGGTGACAGATTGTTGAGGAGGCTTTTGGTGATTAGGAGGGTTTAGGTTTGGTGATGGGGAGTTTGGGGTTGTCCACAACTGGGGTGAAGTCACAACAGAATGAGGTTGGGTTGGACTTTGGAATCCAGCTCAATGACTGATTAGCTAAACAGGCCCCAGGGCAAGGGAGGGGGTTGTTTCCCCCCCCCTCACAAATTGCTTTTAGTTAAAGGAAAGATCTGGAAGGGGAGCACATCAACATTTTGAATTAATTGATACAGATGGGGGTTCAATGGCTGATGGAATTGGAAACCGCAAACAGTAAAGATGTTCGGTGGCTTTAGTGGCCTGAGAGCACAGGAGGATATGTAGACTGTGGCCAAGGACATGGGACAACAGGTTGTTCAGCTTTATTTATTATGTGGCGGTTCAGTTGGAGACGGATATCACTGTTGGCCTTACCACTGTAGGCTTATTTTCTCATGATCTGTAAGGGACAGCATCTGTAGGTGGAGAATGCCTGGTTGTGGTACAATGAGAGGTTTATGAAGTAAAAGGCAGTAGATTGGTCAGTGTGTTGGGATGTGTGAAATATAACAATTGGCTAGCCATTATGGTAGATAACCTAGGAGCTGTTAGCAGGGGGGATTTAAGTTAGTGGAAGTTGGGAAGGGGTTATACTGGACAATTAATGCAGGGTTTTGCTCATGGGTGGTGTGTAGGTTTTGTACACCTGTTCGAAGTGTGCGGGTATACATTCAGCTGTGCAGGTGGCAGACAGGAAGGCACGTTGGTTAATTTGAGTTCTCAGCAGCTGAATCAGGTGGGTTACCTTTATCATTTCATGGATTTCATGGTAGTCGGAGCAGGGGGAATTTTCAGGGGTAGAGAAGGGGGTGTTCTTTCATTGGTCAAAGGGAAGACTGGGGCCACATTTTTTAATTAATGTATAGGCATTGTGGCAGCTGCTCATGCAATTCCCCTTTTTCAGCAGTTGCTGAATTAATAGATTCATTCTGTGAGGGATTTCCTGTTCAATTAGGGGTGGGAAAGGGTGAGTCAGTTTATAGGAATCTGTGTTCCTTGCAGGGAAAGGAAAAGATTTTGGAATGCTTGGTGGAGAAGGAATGGTGGGTGGATAAGTTATTGGGTCCATTTGATATTCCGGCATTTAACAGCTTTAAGTTTTCCCCACTGGTGTTGGTTCCTAAGAAGATGGCAAGGAATTTCAGTTGATTTCCCATTGGTCTTATCCCGAAGGGGAATTCTATGTATTATTATATTTTGGGAGAGGATGTAAAGTCAGTTATGTGTCTTTGGATGATGCAGTGCAGATTATTCTGGAATTTAAGGACCAATGGTTGGTGAAGGTAGATATAGAATCTGTTTTTCGTTTATTACTGGTTTGAGACAAAGAGTGGCTGTTGCTAGGTAGGATAGCTAGGTTTCAGTTTTACTTTGACACAATGCTATGCCGATGAGATGCTCTGTGGTCTGTGCTACTTTGAGAGATTTAGCACTACTTTCCATTGGATTTGGCACCACTGGAGGGCTGCTAGGAGGTGGTACATTATCTAAATGACTTCCTAAGAGCAGGTGAAGGATCTGACAGACATTGGAAGGTAGAATGATATTTTGGAGGATGTGTGAGAAACTGGGTATTCCATTGGCTAGGCAGAAGTTAGAGGGCTCAAGAAAGGCATTGTTTTTCTGGCATTGCTTGTGGATGCAGGCCATAGTTTGTTTTGTTTACCTGATGCAAAGTTAACACATTTGAAAATGAAGATTCTGTGAGGAAATTCAAGGACAAGGTATGAATTTGGGATGTCATGGAGTTTCTCAAGTTCATGACATTTGCATATCCAGCAGTTCATCCAATGTGTTCCTTTTGTGGGTTTGTGGTCATTTTGCTGAACGAGTGGGGGAAACAAACATCATTTGGTGAGGGCTAATAAGTTGGTGTGTGCTGATTTAGCATTGTGGTTGATTTTTTGATCAGTTTAATGGTACAGCTTTTTGGCAGGCATATTGGTTTATTCTAGGGGATTTGCAATTGTTTATGAATGGGGTAGGAAGCATTGTGATGGGAGCATATTTTGGTGAGGTAAGGTTTGTGGTTCATTGGCTGGCAGGCTGAAAGGATGATTGGAGGATGGATGTTGACTGGAGCTAGTTCCAATTTTACTGGTGTTAAAGGTCTAGCAGGAGAAGTTGTGGGGGAAAAGGGTTACTTTTCATTTGGACAATATGGCAGTGGTACAAACCACTGCTGTTGCCAACTGAGGTGTGTCAGGTTGGCCTAGAATAATCAGATGCTTGTTACAGGAATCCTGGACAGCTTTTAAAAGGAAGGAGTACAGTAGGGCGTTGCAAGAAGATTTTGTTAAATGTGTGTTGCAGCTGCCTGAGGAGGAAGGATTTTGGTGGGAAGGACTGTTGTTAAGATATTTGAATCAGGTTTGGGAACAAGGTAAGGCAGTTCAGTCAGTCAAGGTGGCTTTAACTGTGAATAGTATCATTACATGGCTGGTTAGGTTACATGAGTGTACTAAATCTTGGATTGTGGTTCGTATGTTGAAGGATTGGGGTAGGGTTGATACTGTGAAGATTGACTGATAATGACTATTGACAAGACACGCTCTGAAGTTTTGTTATGAGAATTAGTGTTGGTAAATGAAGATTTATTGGACTATACTTTGTGTGACGTTCACTTTATGGATGTATTATGGAGCTTCTAGGGTGTCAGAGCTGATTTGGTCACTAGCCTGGTGGGATGTTTCAGTATTTTTTGCTTCTGTGTGTATTTGGTTGTGTAGTTCTAAAACTGATCAGTTGGGGAAGGGCAGGCAGATAGCATTGATCATCAAATGATTTCTTGTCTTATCTTAGATGATTGGGTACTGTGACCAGCTTAGTTAGAAATTAAATTTATGGGGCAGGTAATCTTATTTTGGTCATTCCTATATTCATTGGGTGGCAAATGGGAGCTGCTGTTAGGCTGGATGGCACACAATTGGGTCTGCATTGTTTCAAGTGGCAATGGACTTCTTAGAGTCCTAGTGGTATATTTGGCAGGGAATGATCTGGAAATAATTACGAAGCTACAGTTGGTAGTTAGAATAAGTGAGAATCTGTTTATTTTAAAGAGGTTATACCTGGGTATGTGTATGGTGTGATCAGAGGTAGTACCACAGTTATTTTGGCTTTGGAGAGGGCTCATTGGTTTGTTAATTTTTGGCTAGTTAGGCAACTGGCTGCTTTGGGTATTTATATGAGAGGGCATTGGTATGTTGATGAAAGGGAACCAGTTTGGTTCAGAGAGGATGGAGAGTACACATGAATGATTTTGGTTTGGACCTCTTTAATGTACACTTAGGTGTTTTTTTTTTCTTCTTTTTTTTTTTTTTTTGAGGGTGTGCTGAAAGGTTTGGAGGTAATGTGGGTGAACAGCCTGTGTCAGGCTGATTGGCAGAGAAGAGGAATAGGTTTGTCCCTCTTCTGTTCCCCCTCTGCTGTTGAATGTTTAATTCAATGAGTTGGGGAATGAAAGTGAGCACTGGGATGCTGCTTGATAAGTAAAAGTAAGTGAGCAGAGGTGGCAATGCTGCTTATTTGTTTAAGGTGAGCAAGGTTACGCTGCCCTAATAAATGGTTATGTGATTGTTCATACTGTGATCAATAAATTAAAATATTGTTCAATAAAGTTATATTTATGGAAGATTAATAAAGGTAGTCAAATGTCATTTAGTGTGTTTATTGAAGGTGACCGGGACAAACATTACAACGTGATAAGCAAAGGTATATGCCCAATGATTCTAGCAAACTACCTCTAGCTTTTGTCTTGTTTCATATTTCATAACTCTCTGTGGTGTGAGTGCAGGGACACACTGCTACTGTGTGGAAGTTGTTCTGTCTATAACTTTTGTGTAGGTAGGCAAGTCTCTGGATACTTGTCCTACAGAAGATTTTAACATGATTTTGTGCTTATTTTAAGAATAGAGCTAGAAAGGATTTTCGGGATGATGTTTGCCCAAGGACACCTGTCTGATGGCTACAGCATTTAAACCTAGCTTTCTAATTCATCTCATAGAAGCTGTAGATCTCCAGATTAGGAGAGATCCATGTGGCCCAGTCATTTCTGCTCAGAGAGTCCTAATGATCTGTTCTGTTGGGTATGAAAAAAATGCTACCAGTTAGCACAGAGGACTAAAACTATCAGCAATTAATGGGCTACTTCACATGTGCAATCTTGAACAAATCATTCAACAAAACAGTACTTCAGGGCAACTGGGAATTCAGACCAGGCTCCTTAATGACCTCCTAGTGTGTATACCAAATAACTATGAAACTTCCACCACACAAAGGAAGTGCTGGAGTATTGCAGGATGTCACCCAAACCCCTGTGAACATCTGTATAAATTTCTAAAGCTACACAATGAAGAAATTTTCACAAAATTCAGGGGGAAGAAGTGAAAAAGTGTGTGTGTGTGTGTGTGTGTGTGTGTGTGTGTGTGTGTGTGTGTGTGTGCGTGCGTGCGTGCGTGCGTGCGTGTGTGTGTGTGTGTGTGTGTGTGTGTATAGGTGCATGCATGTGTATCCTCTAATGCCAATGCATGTTTAATGACATGACAACCATGGATACATCCTTGGAGTCTTGCATGGAGAAACTATGTCATGGTCGTCATAGCAACAGAACAGGACTAATGTTAGCACACTCTGAGAATGTTTTCATTGAACTACTATGGTTTCTTAAGATTCTTTCCATTTATGTGTAAAGTCATCAAGATCAGTGCTTCTTTTAAAGATCTTAGCTGTGGTGATTTATAGATTGCTATTTTTATTCCATATAAATTAACCCCAGAGTTTATAAGCATAGCTGATACAGTTCTCCCAGAACAATTTTTCTCAAATATATGTTTAGCTGCGTGGGAATCGGTGTTTGTTTTAAAGGCCTCTAGCTATCCATGTTTCTCAGGTCTGTTTTTTGTCTGTTAGAAATTAACAGTAGAGTTCTGATTTTTCTGAGGTTGGTGTGGTTTAATGAGTCATCCAGTGGCTGGGTATGCACTAACACTGCTTTTTTACTGTTCAGACCATGGCGGTTTAATCTGTAGTCACCAGCATAGTCACACAAATTCCAAGGCTTTGCTTTTCCCATTTCCTCTTAACAGTTCTGACTCAGTCACAAGTTTGTTCATTTATTTAGCCTCTAGGGAAAAAGAAGGATACATTTTACTTGATATGTAGCCAGTAAAAATATGGCTGTACCACTGTTTTGTTTATTGGGTCTAGACCTATCTCTTGATATGCCCTGTTTTATTAATATTGCTTTAGAATCAAGAAATATTTAAGAAAATACAAATAGATGAACAGCTTGGTTATGTAATGAATCATCATGCCTCTCTAGTTTGTGATGCAAAACATTGCAATTAATATATATCTAAACTACATAAAAGTTTAACTTACCAGTCACAGAATAAAATTATTACAACACTATAAAACTGCCCCCAACACACACACACACACACACACACACACACACACACACACACACACACACCAACAAATCCATGGGCTCATATCCCATGCCTCTACTGCACAAATATGGAGAACAGGGAAAAGTGTTCAAAGACAGAAAACTCACCTGTTACCTCTTCACTAAGTAGTATAACTTCACAGTTAAGTACAACATGTGCAACAACACAACCTGTCTGATATACATGTAAAAGTGACAGTACAAACACAATTTTTTTCAAAAAAGAACCCATGAGCGATGGTAGCTTTCCCAAACAGCTGATTACCTACATGCTAAATGGAAGAAGGTGTGCAGATTCATGTTGTACACTAGTTAATTAAAAGTTTGCTCTCAGAATGCTAAGCTATTGTGTACCTATTTCACAAATTTAGGCAGACTGTAATCTGCAACCCAGGAGAACATGCAGAATGTCCAGAATGCTACAATGGGGACAGTAGGCCTTGTGCCTGAAGATGTCTTTAGGTTATTCTTTTAAAACCAGAATATACTGACTAGCCATAGTAATAGAAGAACACTGAGACATTAAATTTTATACTGAGACCTCTACTTAACTGCAGACAGAGGGGAAACAAAAGACACGGGAAGCTGTGTGTTGTTTATTCAAAGCTCATTACACCTGCCTGAAATCTATCTTAAATACCCAAAACACATCAATTGCCATGAGATAGCATGGGGCAGTCATGTAAATTAATGACAAACTATAAAACAGCTATATCAGGCTAGGTAAAACAGTTGTAAAAATGTTTTATGACAGGGAGTGAATGCCTTTGTTGGACAATGTGGATGCATTTTGCAATTTTTATTTCTAGCAGTATGCCTAAGTGCCTAGCCTTTATGATATATCTAAAGCAAACCCAAGCACAAAACAAGCACAACAATGCATGCTTGTGTATCATGTGCTGGATAATGCTATTGCTGTATATGTAAACGCCTACCTCCTAATAGGATCAGAGTTCCACTGTCCTCATAGACATTCCTGACATAGCAGATTACAATTTCTGATAATGTTTGTTTTGGTTGACAAACAAAAATGTTAACAACCCAAACACTGATTACAATACATCAACAGTGTGAACCTAGAAAGCTACTACGTATGCACCAAAAAAAACTTTGGCACATGCAAGACTTAAAGAAAAAAATAATGATTTTTACAGGGGCCAACCCCCTATGACGATTGGATGGGAGAAAGGAAATTCACCCCGGGGATCATGTCAGTCACCCTGCTAGACAGGGGTCCAGGGAAGTTAATAGTGTGGGAAGAAATAGCCAGGGAATTGTTAGGGCTAGGCTTGTATAGGCCCTAGGACTGATAGCCTAGTACCAACCTATGAACCTATGTACCTATGAACCTATGTTTTAAATGAAAATGGGCCATGTTCAGCTGGATAATCAGGTTAAAAATATGAATGAATGAATCATAATTTCTGACAAAGCAGATAACTGCCTCACTTTTATAAACACTTTTATTATGATTACAGGGTAAATCTACATAAATGTGTATATCTTAATGTACCTCTTAAATTGCTATTTACATGTTATACATTTCGTATGATGTGGCACGCAGGTTACATTTATTTATGGATTGTTTATTTGTTCATTGAAGATAGTGGGCTGATCTCAGTGGAAACGATAACCAAGTGAACATCTCCAGAAATACAAAAAGCAAATGTTTAAAACATAACTACAGTGAAACAGGTCTACTACAAATGCTCATGTCATACTTGCTCACTGCTACTTGTGATAAAAAGGAAGACCCTAGCTCTCGCTAGCTCAGCCCTACTTAATTATCTAGCAATCCTGGCATGCTACACTACTAAACTGTATAGTATTACCACAGCTCTAACTAATTCTAAATCTCTCACACAATCCGTAACTCTATCCACATCATGCCCCTCCTACTCACTAACCCCAAAGCTTATGATCGCTCCCTAAACCTAAAACTCTACTTCTTCCTCCGTATCCTTAAAGTCCCTAATTGCTCCCTCAATCTAAAATTCTATTCCTTCTCCCTAAACATAAAACTCCCCTCCTGCTCTCTAAATCTAAAGGGTCAAATTGTTCCTTTACCCAAAAGACACATTCTGGCTGCCACTTGCTGTAAATATCAAGTGCCCTAGCTCTCACTACCCTAATCCTGCTTAAATTCATGGCCCTCCAGTGACCCTAAAACACTGAACTGCATAGCCCTACAAGAATCCTAAATGTTACTCTAAAACTCCCACACAGTTCTGATCTCTGCCTGTAGTACTCCCCTCGCAGTTCCTAACCTTAAACTCCCTGATCATGCCCTAAACCTAAAACTCTACTTTGCTTCCCTAAACTTAGAAACTCTTCTCCCCTTCACTACGTAAATACCCCTCTTAGTAACTGCCTGATACCCTAAATGAAATTCCCATCTCCTCCAATTCTTTCCTGAGGCCGATACACTTAACTTGCTAAAATTCAACTACTGTGTTTGGGAGAAGGTTATACCTAACAAGATGTATTTTTTTGTAATTAATTTTCAGGTTTACTGGTGATTTCAGTGTATGTGTATTTACTTTATTGTGTGATTGGTGTGTTATGCTCAATCTGCTATGTGTTTGATGTTAGAATGTTTTATATATCTATATATATATATATATATATATATATATATATATATATATATATATATATATTTTTTTTATTTGTATATATTCATAGTTTCATAGTTTCATAGTTTAGCACTAGGCTATCTGCCCTAGGGCATTTATAAGCCTAGCCATAGTGTATGTGGCTTTCGCCACCCCATGTAATGGTACAAAAGTATAGATTTAGTTTACTGTGCCTCTGTCTAGTAGTGACACAGAGATGACCCCCGGGGTAAACCTACGATCTCCCATCCACTCGTCAAGATTTCTCTTGAAGAGAGTCAGTGAGGGGCTCTGCCTAACATGAACTGGGATCCTGTTCTAGAGTGCGGGAAGCCTCTGAGTTATGAATCTGTCCCTCCAGCATATCCTATTCATATTTGTGCTGAGGTTTAGATCTTTAGCTCTCGTGGTTCTGATGGATTTGGATTTTTTGAGAGGGAGCATGTCCATCAATTCCTGATTGGACATGGCCTTGTACGTCAGGCATAGATCACCTCTGAGTAGGCGGTATGCTACTGAATACAGCTGGAGTTTCTTTAGTCTGGCAGCATATGACATATGTTGGAGACCCTTGATCCTCTTGGTGAGGTACTTTTGGGGTCTCTCCAGCTGCTGCAGGTGCCGGGTGAGGTACATACCAAATCGGGTATTGTACTCAATCATGGGTCTGATAAGGGAGGAGTATAGGGGTACAATAACCTCCTTTGATCTGGATGTGAATCCCTTCATGATAAGGTGGGAAAGGTAGAAGGTCTTTCTAACCACTTTGGCAACGTGGGTGTCAAATGAGAGGTCACTGTCAACTTGGGTCCCCAGGTCTCTGATTAATTTTTCCATACTCAGTGGGTTACTGCCTATGTGGTAATTTGTGGGTACTTTGTTTTTCCCAAAGGGGATGAATATACATTTTTTGGCATTTAGTTTAAGGCCATGACTTCGGCACCAGTTGTCTGTCTCAGTAAGGCCTTTCTGTAGGATGCATGTGTCAGCTGGTGTATCGACTATGGTGCCTAGTTTGCAGTCATCTGCGAACTTTGTCAGCCACAACCCTCCCGTGTTTGCTTTCACATCTGAGAAATAAATGCCGAACAATAGGGGTACCAGGACAGAGCCCTGTGGGACACCACTTGGGACTGGCTTTGAGTCTGACTTAGCTCCAGTGATTTTGACTTTATGGGTTCTGTCCTTTAGCCAGTTTGCAACCCATCTTGTGACATATGGGTTTACATTTAAGCTGTTGAGCTTGTCTATGATGCCTGAGTGGGGTATTGTGTCAAAGGCTTTAGCCAAGTCCAGGTAGGCTGTATGGACTGCTTTTCCCTCATCAATGGCTCTAGTGACTGTTTCAAAAAAGTCAACCAGGTTCAAAAGGCAGGATCTGCCCTTTACAAAGCCGAACTGGGTAGGATCAAGTGTCTGTAGGTCCCCGATGTCTCTGTTTATGAGTTCCATAATGATTCTTTCCATAGCTTTGCAGACCAGGCTGGTTAAGCCTATGGGGTGGTAGTTTCCAGGGTCTGTAGAAGAGCCTCCTTTGTGGAGTGGGACCACTGTTGTTGTATGCCAGTGTTCAGATACATATCCTGTAGTAAGGCTAAGGTTAAACAGCATTTTTATGTGCGGGTTTAGCTCCTCTTGGAGATTACGTAGCACGCAACCCGGGATACCGTCAGGTCCCATAGATGCTGTGTTTTTAGCTTTGCTGAGAGCGGCTCTCACCTGGACATCTGAGATGACAGGGAGGTTACATTCAGCTGGGATAACTATTTCTTCTTTTGGGGGTGAGGGAGGGGAGAAGTTTGCACTGAACCTGTCTGCCAGTATGTTGGCAATATCTGTGGGTTCAGTGTATTTTTTGTCGTTATGAACTAACTCTGAGCATATCTGAGGGTTTCCACCCAGGTTTCTAACATAGCTGAAGAAGGCCTTATGGTTATCTTTAGTATCTTTAGCGATTTTTCTCTCAAAGTTGGCCTTGGATGTTTTTATGAGTGAACGTAGTTTTTGCTAGTGCTGGTCAGAGATGCCTTCCCTTTATGGGATTTTGCTCTGTCTTGCAGTAGCTTCCTTCTTTTGTTATACAGTTTTTTTTATGGCTGGGGTCCACCAGACAGGATGCCTGCCCTTGGTGGAGAGGGTTTTGGTTTTATTTGGGATTGCATGATCCATGCATTCTTGGAGATGTCCGTAGAAAGCATTTGTGAAGGATTCAGCATTGTGGGATGTGGTTTCCTCTGGCCCAGGGGGCTTAAAGGATACCATCTCAGTCTTGAGAAGTGTAAAGTCGGCCTTTGAGAAGTTTCTCACTGTAGTCTGTTGTGCTGGGCGTGGAGGTGAATATGAATATCCAGGGTGATTAGTTTGTGGTCAGATATCACTAGTGAGGGGTATACTTCCGGTGTGGAGCATTTTGTCCCCATGTTTGTGATGATCAGGTCTAGTATATTTTCTCCCCTTGTGGGAGAGGTGACTAGCTGTTCCATTGCATTCGAGTTAATGAATTCCAGGAACCTTTCGGCTAGGGTGTTAGGGCTAGAATAATGCACCCAGTCTATGTTAGGGTAGTTGAAGTCTCCCAATATGATGGTATTTGGTGAGACATTCATATCCTTCAGTGTCTTCAGGAAGGCTGAATGGGGTTCCTGAGGTTGGGAGGGTGGTCTGTAACATGCTACCAGTTGTATAGCAGTTTTGCTTACGGTTAGTAGCACCTGGATGGTCTCCGATGCTTCATGTGTTGCCACTAACCTGGAGGTGTGGGTGTCCTTGATGAATATGGACACTCTCCCTCCCTTTGTGGTTCGGCCCAAGTTCTGGAGCTGAAATGCATGATACAAGGTATAGCCTGGTAGAGCTGGGGTGCTCTCAGGAGCCTTGAACCAGGTTTCAGTTACTGCACAGACATCGATGCTCTCTATACTGAGGAGTGCTTAGAGAGCCTGCATCTTGAGATTTAGACTTCTGGCATTGAGCAGCATTACCCTTAGATTTTTTTCCATTTTTGTTTTCTAAGGATGTGGGTTTGTCTTTTGAACCTTGCATAAAAAAGGCACTATGGGGGTGGCAAGAGCCTTAGCCAATATCTGGAAGCCCAGTGGTGACAGGTGCAAGCCGTCCCTTGCGAAGCAGCGTGGCTTGTCCAGCATGTCATCCCAAGCAGACAGACATTGGATCCCCCCTAGAATGACACCAGTAATTAAGCCAATTATTAAAGCTGATCATCTTGTCCTTGTATTGTGGCATCATTCTTGGTGAAGGCAAGATGCTTCTCAGGGTCAGGGTCATACCAGCCTGGACTACATAATCAGAGAGCTCCTCTATGTCTCTTTTCATGTAGTCCAGGGAGGTACGCCTCAGGTCATTAACGCTGGCATGGACAATGACGGAGTCGTATTTGTACTTGCTTTGGAGTGACCTGAGTGCATGTGTTATGTGGCAGATCCTAGCGCCCAACAGGCAGCTCACCATTACCCTCTCCTTGTTCAGCCTGGTAAGTGGAACATCAGTGTGTCTGACTATAGAGTCACCAATTACTAGTGTATCAGGCATGGTGTTTGGCCTTAAGGGCTGTGATTGTTTGACACACTGCTTTATTGAAGTATGTGTTTCATGTGTTATGTTTTGAGATGGTGGATTTTTGGGAGTCTGCTTTGGGAGCCTCTGTTGTTTTGGTAAGTTTTTTTTATTAGAGCCTCCGAGTATGTCTTTGTGTTATTATGTGTTTGGTTTGCAATTGTGGTAGGTCTATGTGAGACTGGGTTTGCTGTGTGTGTGGTTACCTTCTCCTCCTGTCTGGTCTTGCCAGTCCTAAGTTGAGAGAGTTCAACCTCCAGTTTGGCTATACAGTTGCATCTCTCACATGTATTTGTGTTTGTTGGGAGGAGGAGAGGGTTGTCTGTGTACATGAGACAATTGTAACATTGTCTCAAGATTCCCAGATTAACCAGCTGAACCGGAGAGGATGCCAGTGATCCACCACTCGACATGCTAGAATAGTATAAGGGAGTGCTGTGCCTTTAAGGGAAGTGGGTATTCACAGGGCTGGTAGGTAGATGTAGTGCTTACTTTGATTTGAGAGTGCTTACTTAGAAGAGAGCTTTTGAGAACAAGTGCTAGGCTTATAATATAGCGAGTAGACTGATAATTCTAAGAGTAGAGCTTACTTAAGGGAAAATTTGAAGAGCAGACTTGGCGGAGCCAGAAAAAGTTTAACCTTGTTTAACCAGCGCTGCACTATGTGCACAATCGCGCAAAGCCGTGCAAATGCAGATTTAAACAGGGAACTTCAAAAGAGCTGGAAATGGTCCAAAACAACCAATTACTACAAGCCCTTGTGCTGAGGTCACTCCTTCAGGGACAGATAGGCTGCTCAAGGCTCCCCACTCCCACTGGTGAGCAAAGAAACTTCCTTCTATCCAAGTAAGGCAATGGACAACACAGGAACTACACCACAGCCCAGAATACAGCAAAGCCTGTATACTGGTTCAAACTAGTCGAGGAGAGGTGGGAAAACAAGGATATTTTATTTTTGTTTTTTTTTTTGTTTTTGTGATAGAAAGTACACAGAAATGCAGGAAACAGCAATACATAAGTTACACAGGCTAGCACACTTTAGTGGGCAGCCTCAACAGTTAAATTTAACAAACAAACAAACAAACTTTCGACCAATTTTTGACCAAATGTAACTTTAAGTGCAGATAATATATAAAGCAACAAACAGCTAAAAAAAACAGTTTAAGCTTGTTCAAAGTAAGCAAGAGAAGGTATTTTAGGTAAAAAACAGCAAAAAATACTTAAATCAGGAAAGTAGTCGCTTTTCTCAGTTCTCTGTTGCTAGGACCACTCTGTAGGACCACGAGGAGCTGTTTCTGAGTAGTATAGCCAGAAAAAATGCTCAGAAGCGGATTTTAAACACGGAACTTCAAAAGAGCTGGAAATGGTCCAAAACAACCAATTACTACAAGCTCTTGTGCTGAGGTCACTCCTTCAGGGACAGATAGGCTGCTCAAGGCTGCCCACTCCCACTGGTGAGCAAAGAAACTTCCTTCTATCCAGGTAAGGCAATGGACGAACTACACCACAGCCCAGAATACAGCAAAGCCTGTATACTGGTCTAAACTAGTCGAGGAGAGGCGGGAAAACAAGGATATTTTTTTATTTTTTTTTGTTTTTGTGATAGAAAGTACACAGAAATGCAGGAAACAGTAATAAATCAGTTACACGGGCTAGCACACTTTAGTGGGCAGCCTCAACAGTTAAATTTAACAAACAAACAAACAAACAAACTTTCGACCAATTTTCGACGAAATGTAACTTTAAGTGCAGATAATATATAATGCAACAAACAGCTAAAAAAAAAGTTTAAGCTTGTTCAAAGTAGCCAAGAGAAGTTATTTTAGGTAAAAAAGCAGCAAAAAATACTTAAATCAGGAAAGTAGTCGCTTTTCTCAGTTCTCTGTTGCTAGGACCACTCTGCAGGACCACGAGGAGCTGTTTCTGAGTAGTATAGCCAGAAAAAAACGCTCAGAAGCAGATTTTAAACAGGGAACTTCAGAAGAGCTGGAAATGGTCCAAAACAACCAATTACTACAAGCTCTTGTGCTGAGGTCACTCCTTCAGGAACAGATAGGCTGCTCAAAGCTCCCCACTCCCACTGGTGAGCAAAGAAACTTCCTTCTATGCAAGTAAGGCAATAGACAACACAGGAACTAGACCACAACCCAGAATACAACAAAGCCTGTATACTGGTCTAAACTAGTCAAGGAGAGGCAGGAAAACAAGGATTTTTTTTTGTTTTTGTGATAGAAAGTACACAGAAATCCAGGAAACAGTAATAAATCAGTTACACAGGCTAGAACACTTTAGTGGGCAGCCTCAACAGTTAAATTTAACAAACAAACAAACAAACTTTCGACCAATTTTCGACCAAATGTAACTTTAAGTGCAGATAATATATAATGCAACAACCAGCTAAAAAAAAAACAGTTTTAGCTTGTTCAAAGTAAGCAAGAGAAGGTATTTTAGGTAAAAAAACAGCAAAAAATAATTAAATCAGGAAAGTGTGTGTGGGGATGTGTGGGGGTGGGGTGGGGGTGTGTGTTGTAATATAGACATATTTGAGTGGGTTGCCCTTACTTAATCACAGACCACTCCATCGAAACACACTCCATTGATGCCACAAAATATCGACAACCTGACGGCCGACGTTACTTACATGGTAAGTAACTATTTGCCCATGCACAAGTAGAAACCTACCATTAAAACAAATGCACATATGTGGGGGGGCTATGCCCCCCCACACCCCCTACATGGGGGGGCTTTACCCTCCACATCCCCCTTACTTAATATTCCAACTCCGAGAATACACTACCACGAGGGTACAGGGCAAAGGTCAAGTTCCTGACCAAATGGTTACTTACCGTGCGAGTGACGCCGTCCGTCAGGTTGTTGATGTTTTGCGGCGTCGATGGAGTGAGTATCGATGGAGTGGTCTGTCGATTAAGTAAGGGTAACCCATTTGAGTATATCATTAAAAACTCAAAAGTCAGAATCCCAAATGGTACAACAAAAAAGAAAATAAAAAAAAAATCACTGAATGACTCTTAAAAGGAAATCAGAAAACAGTGAACACTTCCCTCCCACTAAAAAAACCTATAGGAATAAACCATACCTCAAAAAGATGAGACCAAGTGTCATCTTGGTAATGATACTGTAAATAAAAGGGTTTTACTCAAGTAATATGTATTATTAGGTTTACCACTAGGCAAGACAGAAAGACACAATGCAAACAACATAAAACATGCAAAGCACTTACTCTTTCCCCTTACCTAGCCAGCAAACACTTGCATATTCACAACTGCTATAACACAGACATGCACATCTTCATAACCACCACTTCTTCATTCAAACAATTCTCATGCACACTCCTGCTTATCTACAATATATAAAACTAAATTCAACCATGTGATTTACTCAAACATGCATTCACTTACTTCTGCATTCTCTAACTTTTTTTACACCCATGAAAACCTTTCTACAAAATGTGATTCTACCATTTGATTTACACACACACACACACACACACACACACACACACACACACACACACACACGCACACACACACACACGCGTGTGTGTGTGTGTGTGTGTGTGTGTGTGTGTGTGTGCCACTAAGCATGCGTTGCAGTGCACAAATGATTGTAGACCAACAAAAAGAAAAGCAGGAGTATGGCACGTGTTAGCTGAATCTATAATTCCATGCATATATTTGACAGTCATGGCAGCCTACTGCAAGGTTTTTGCAAAACAGCACAGACCATGTGTTCAGCCATATGCTTGTACAGAAGAGAATAAGGAATCGTGTTTTGGATCATTGCATGAATTTTCATTTATGTGTTATTATAACTGCAATGGATTAATGAACAAATAATTAAGCAACTTAATGCATTTATTAAAGAAAAGTGGACAGATTTGTTTTTCAGTTATATATTTTTTTGCATACGGGTATATCAAGCACACAGATGGCTCCTGCAGCTTAGTACTGCTATTATGTTGGGGTAAAGCATGATAATTGGGAGTCTGGTGGTTATAGTGTTTCATTAAGGAGATTTATATAATAATGTGATAAAAGTCACATTGCTGGTTTACTTTGCTTATTACTATATTTGTTTACTCAATTAGTGAATCCACCATTCCTGCCATCTGGAAAACGTTCCGCACTATACCAATCCACAAAGGTGGAAATGAGCTCTCTAATTATCGACCTAATGCCATACTCTCTCCCCTTTCCAAAATTCTTCAGCACCATGCTTATAAACAAATCTCAGCTTACCTTACTCATGAAAACCTAATTACCCCTACTCAACATGGCTTCCGCCCTCACCACAGCACTACACTTATTTCCTTTACTAACTCCATCTCCCTAGCTATAGATAATGATAAACTAGTGTCCTGCATCTTTTTAGATCCCTCCAAAGCATTTGACATTATCTCTCACCCCATCCTCCTCTCCAAACACTCTCAACTCAACCTCTTCTCAGCAACTATCTCCTGGTTCAATATCTACCTCACAAACAGGCTGAAATCTGTAAAATGGCTCTCTGCTCTTTCTCCTTTTCTCCCCATAAAAATAGGTGTCCCTTAAGGCTCTGTTTTAGATCCCTCCTTTTTAACATGTTTACTAACCAATTTCACACATCCTGTCCTCAGTCTTCCCTCATACAGTACGCAGATGACTCGACCATCATTTCTATTGTTGATAGCCCCACTGACCTGCTAACCTTGACACAAGTGTCTTTTAACCTCCCTGAAGCATGGCTTACTAACAATCAACTCATACTAACCCTAAAACGACAAAACTTCTTCTCTTCCTCTCAAAATCCCTTTACCATCTTAAATCCTCATTTACCATCTCTTCCCTCAACAACGCTATGATCATAGCTGAATCACACACTAAACTGCTTGGAATAATAGTGGACGGTCAACTAAACTTTTAACTTCATGTACTTAAGTGCATCAAGAAAACCCACCAAAAGCTTGATTTACTCTATAGAAACAAAAGTTTCCTCACACCCAACTCCAGGATCTCTCACTAGCCCAAGCTTTCCTTCTCCACAACCTCTTTTACAGCTCTCAAATTTTAACCAATTTACAGTCCTCACTATTTTCCAAACTTGAAACCACCTACAACAAAGTTGTAGATTTACAGCCAATCTGCCCTCAAGATCACATCACTGTCTCACTCTCCAGACACTCAGCTGGCTAGAGATTCCTAATCAACTCTAATTTACCCAACTTCTCATTATCCACACTATTTTGAATAAGCCCTCTTCTTGCCCTAGCATTTTCTCACTTGTCTCCCTCTATAAGCCCCCTCAATCCTTCAAAAGCTCTGACCAATGTCTCTTACAAATTCACAAACCTAACAAATCTATTGGACAGAATCTGTACAGCTACTTCCCTGCTCTTGCATGGAACAAGCTTCCTATGACCGTTAGAAACATTTCCCACATCCACAAATTCAAGAAAAGTCTCAAAAGGTACTTTAATAGCACATGGATTTACCTCCGTAATCATCCCACATGAATCCACCCCTTTCTCTACCGCTAACCTCTCTATTCCTCTCTTTCCTATTACCATAACTTACTTAACAACTACTCTGTATTGTACAATAACCCTCTGAAGATAACCCAGTGTGTTATGTAAATTAATTCAAATGTTTTATTGTATATTTCATTGCTATGCTTTTTCTTCAATGTTATAATGCCTCTTAGTATATTGCACTGTGGAGCTTTATCTACATTTGCTTAATTGTTTTATTGTATATTGTATTCAACTTCAATTTTTGTAAATTTTTCTTGCTTAGTTGTACTGTGGAGCTTTTCTTCCCAGGCCTCCACTGAAAAAGGGCTTTTGCTCAGATGGACTATCCTGGTTAACAAATATCAAATAAATAAATAAATAAAGGAATAAATCACACTTGGCTGCAAAGATTCTCTGAGGCTGTTTTGAAAAGGAAGGTTACAGGCTGTGAAATAAGCCAATGGGTGGTATTCCTAGTCCCAAGGTTCCCACTTGTGTAGCAGTTATCTGTGAAGAGCACTGCTACATCTGTGTGCAAATAAAGTAAGAACAGGTTATTCACCCTGACTAAGTAAATTTTATTTATTTTATTTTAATTTATTTTACATTTGTTAACTGGGAGAGTCCGACTGGATACATGTCCCTTTTCAGTGGAGGCCTGGGGAGAAAAGTTCCACATGTACAAAAAGATGACAGTCAATATTCATGGTTACATTAAAATATTTAAAATCTTAAAATTTCAATAGCTGGTTATATATATATATACATGGTTACATTGAAGTTTAAGATCATTTTAGGTTTTTAGTATTATATATGTGCAGCAGTCATAGCAAAGCATCTGAGTGTATAGAATGGCATGATACTTAGATTGATGTCATGAGTGACTACCTGGAGAAAAAGGGTGGTTAGAGAGAAAAAGGTGTTTAGTTAAGAGGAGAGTTCTTGGAAATTAGATGTAAAAGGATTTAAGACATATTTGTAATAAAGCTGGGATAATACAATACAAAAGAGGAGATAAAGACAAGGGATTTAAATGGTTAGCATAGGGAGTTAGAAACACAGCATTCTAAAGTTGAGCATGGGAAGTTAGGTTAGATTTAGTGAATGTTGTTCTGAAGGTTATAGAGAAGTAAATATAATTAGGGTGGGTTTAGGTAGAAGGTTTATTCCTAATTGCATCATTTACCTTCAAGAGTTGCATGTATGTTGAGTTAGCCTGGGTCTAGACATGGACATAGTCAATGCTTGTTTAGGTGACTCTTTAGGGATGTTTTGAATTGGAGTAAGGAGGCTATAGTGGTAAGATATGGGGGGAGTGTGTTCCATTTCTTACCAACTGAATTGGAGAGAAGACATTTTAAGAATCATACTGGATGGTGCAGTGGTGGAGCAGTTGGACAGCACAGTGATGCAGTAGTTAGCATTGTTGCCTCACAGCAAGATGTTCTCTGCTTCGATTCTCAGCTTGGATGCCCTATGCTTAGAGTCTGCATATCCTCCCTGCATTCATGTGGGTTTCCTCTGGGTGCTCCAGTTTCCTCCCATGATACAAAGACAGGCATCAAGCGCATTTCGCCCTGGGCCTCCCCTGAAAAATAGCTTTGTTCCAAGTCAGACTTTCCCGGTAAACAAATGTTAAATAAAATAAAAATACCAATCTACTGCAAAAGCATTAAGTAGCTGAAGCTGATCATTAAATATGTGCAAAGGACCATGTGAAAACTTTAGGCTTCATGTGATTTTATATATAGTCTAATACTGAGGATGAATGTGGCTTGGAAGACTTAAGTCAAGTAGTGGACAGTGAAGCTTTTATTATTAATATTAAAAAAAAAATAAAGGAGTTTAATATGTTTTATACAGCGGTATCCTTATGTACACACCCTGCTGACTGCTTTAAAGAACAGAAAGAGGGGGATAGGAAAGACTGAAAAGAGAAGAGATCACAAAGAGTGATACACAGAAGAAAAGATCAAGAAGGTTGTGCTGCAGAAGGAGAGAGGAGTGCTATGTTTTTGTCAGGGGCAACAGGAGTCGAGCCCAACAAGAATCTTCACTTGACACAACCTCAAATGCTTCCACTGCCTGATGTTGCAGTGGAGGACCCTGATGTTGAAGGAGCAGGGGGCTGTGGTGGTATGGTGGTTGGTGCCAATAGGGGTAGTGAATCTTGTACTTACTAAAGAGAATCCTGGACTGTCTGCACTACCCACTCAACCAAGTCCCAAAGTCCATGGTCAGTGAGGCTTGCCAGGCTGCTATGTAACATAGTGCCTATAGGACTGGTGTCACTGCCCTGACCCTGTGAATACATCCTTGGACAGGCATAGGGCGAATGTTCACTAACCTGGGAGCATATGACTAGGCTGATTTAGGCGTGTAGGAAAACAAACAGTTATGGGAGAGAAAGGAAATAAAGGAGGACTAATAATGCATAATTAAAATAATAAAAAGAAAAGAAAAGGGGAGGAGACAAAGAAGTAATGCAGATAATAAATTCACACATAATGATGAACATCAATGATGAACATCATTCCAATCTTTATTAGCAATGAATATAATTTTATTAAATCGTTATTCAACTTAAACAAAATATCTGGGGAATGCTTAAGAATACATGGGAATAATCAGTATAGGGCATTTAAATGGTGGTAGATTTTAGATTTTAGTCTACTGATATGAACAAGATATGCCACTTTGACATAAGAAATTGTAATGAATTTGAAATTTCTGCCTGATGTGGATTTGGCTACAATACTGTGCTAAAAGCATTTTAGTTATTCTATTACATTTGTATATAAATACTCTTGCAGTGACATATAGTAAGAAAATCAGTTAAGGCCAGAAAGCAGCATTTATTACTTGCATGTCTCTTTTTAAAGCAAGGTTTTTGTTCATACTTATGGGCACCCTCAGTCAGTCTTGTTAAACAGTGTCACTAAAATAAGTATAAGTACTTTTAAGATAGTAAAAGTATTCTCTAAGAGACCGGCCACAGTGAAAGGTAGAGAAATATTTATTAATAAATAATAAAATAGAAAACATGAGAATAATGAATATCTATTTACAATAAACACCAGAGTTTCAATCACAAGAGATATAAAAAAACACAGTTGGATAGATTCACAGAGATGCAGAAAGCAATAATTAACTACTCTCACTATATTTTCCTGAGTGACTAATGAATTACTGTTCCCTGGTTACTTACTAAAGCAAGGGAAGATAAAGTGTGCTGAGTTGCTTTCTACAGCAAGGCAAGATGAGGTGTGGTTATGTGAGATAGCTGTGAGAGATCTTTCCTGTCAGATTCTGAAAAACAAAGTGCTGCTGCAAGAGTTCTGGAATATCTCTGACTAATATCTAAAAATATAATTTCTAATACCTAAAAAAATAATTTCAGTGCTGATTATAGAATTCACATCTGCTCACCTTAGTCTAGTATAACACAGACTCAGAGCTTTGCTAAGATCTGTTGCAGCATCTGAAAGCTATACAACAATTTCAAAACTTCCACCCTTCCAGGTTAGCAATTAATTCACCCATAAGGACAATACAGTAAAATTCATAATCCTCATTTTCCCAGATATTTTGTCTCTGGCTGCAATCAGACCTGTGACATAAAATCTTTGTGGCCTAAACCAACCCATTTAATTTTCAACCTATTTTTCAAAATTAGGTGGAATAAGGTTAACCTCTTCCCTTCCAGAATTCTCTGTTAAAACACACATTTAATCAGTTATAATAATACTGTCTGACATGCATGTATATCACTTTTCTGTCCAGCAGGACCCAGTATTGATGCATTTTAACACAATCAATGTACAAATATATTTTAAACACACACATCTGTACAAATCAGTGGGATAGTCAAATATAAAATTATTTACAAACGTCCAGCTAGCTATGCTAGCATATGTTAAACATGCTCTTCCCTACCCTCCCTGGCACAGATGGCAATACCTCATATCATCACATCTATTACTCTGTAAAGTACTGCATTTGCTTAGTATATGTGCTTATTTCTTTAAATGTTATTTATTCATGTCTGAAATATAAAACACACAGATTGCCATACTTTGCTAATATTTCCTTTAATGTAAGTTGAAATAGTAAAGTGCAACTTCCCTCAAATTGTCACATTTTTATGCATGTGCATGGCTTATCTGTTTGGAGAGCAAGTGTTGTTTGGAATCTTGTCATAAACTTTCAGTGTAGGTTCTACTTTCAGTTATATTTTAAATACTTAAACTGCAGTATTAAGTAATACCCTGTCAACTTTTCTTTAGGTAAAGGCAGAAGCTGTACAGACATAAAAATGTAAGGACTGAATGGATTTTTTTAATTTCCTTACAGATCAGCCATCATTAATCAAAACATATTTGCTGCTACAGATGGATGCAGTACGTGTGTGTGTGTGCTTTGAAATTTATTTTTAATAAGTATAAGCATTAATGAGGATTATGTAGAAATTCATACAGAAGTAATACACATTGTTATCTCTCACTAAGCTATATGCTGGTCATTCACTTGATGCTCTATCCTCCACCCCTCCCCCAACCTTCACTGTGGCTAGGATGTGGTGCCTGAATGAGTCTAGCCATTTTGTATGTGCCAGTAATATTATGGAAGAAATGGATGTCCTATGCAGTTATACAAATAAATATTTTCTGTCCTATGCAAACAAACTCCTTGTCAAATATCTGGATGTTTTGCAAGTAGTAACAAGGCTAATACCTACTGTACATGAAATTATGTGTATAAATACACTTATATACATGGAAAAATATTTGTAAGTGTACTCATGCAGATGTACATCTGTAATTTACAGATATGTGTGTGTGTGTGTGTGTGTGTGTGTGTGTGTGTGTGTGTGTGTGCGTGTGTGTGTGTGTGTGTGTGTGTGTGTGTGTGTGTGTGTGTGTGTGTGTGTGTGTGTGTGTGTATGTATATATATATATATATATATATATATATATATATATATATATATATTTATTCCAGTTTGGTGACCGGGGAGGTCGAGAGCCCATTTTCAGTGGAGGCCCGGGGAGAAAAGCTCCACAATACAAAGTTACATTACATAGAGAATTGCAAGAAAAATATTTGCATTGCAATCAACAGGTAGTATAACAATCAACAGGTAGTATTACAGTCAAAACAGATATCATTCAGTAAAGACAGCAAAACTATTAAAAATATTTCAAGAGAAAGACAGGCATACAGCATAAAGGCTGGATGTTACTGTTTAGTTACATTTATAATCTAAGTATATGAGAGAAATTAGGAAGGTATGAAGGTTAGCCAGGAGAGAAGGAGGAGCAGAGCTTGGGAGGTATGTGTTGAAGAGTGCAGTGTATATATATATATATATATATATCCGCAGTAAAAACCAAATGGTGCTGGCAAGAGTTACCTCCAACAACAATGAAATGAACAGTAAAAAATAAAGCAGGAGGTAGCAGCCACAGCTATGTAGAATAACCGCTTTATTATTAAGAGAGGTGAGTGCTTTCGTGGCACCAGCCACTTCATCAGACATCTAGAAGCTACCTCCTGCTTTGTTTTTTACTATATATTTATTTATATTTATTTACTCATACATACACATTTTTATTTATACACAAAAGTAGGTCATCACATAAACATTCCATATTTGTATACAGATGCATTTTTGTGTACAGGCATGTTTATGATTTTTTATGCATTATAATTATATATAGATACATATTTGCTGTTACAAATACTTTTCTTTTATCACATCATGCAAAATTGGTATAGTTTATTTTTTAAACATATTTGATATGATTTAAATAAAAAAAACACCTACTGTAGATTTGGACTTCACGCCTTAACCTGATCTATCTATTCAGCCAGTTGGTCAGGTCTATACTTCTGTTGGTTATCATACCTATGTTGAAACAAACTCCTGCCAAATGTCATTTTTCTTCCAGTCTGAACCTCTTGCACATGATTCATTCTTATCCATTTACGAATCCCTAAAAATGTAAAGCATAATGTTGATCTGCTTGTCAGACCAGCTCAGAGTAAAGACTAGAATGAAAAAAGTATGAAAAGGACTGTGGTCCACATGTTTAGAACCACTTTTTCTTACGTGTGACATCACCCTAACCAAACCTAGTTAACAAGCAGGGGCTTGATCTCATTGTTTTAAAGAAATCATGTTTAATTTATATGGAGGAGAAAAGTCATTAATGAAATCATACGTTTTTTTTGTCTTACAGCGGTTATTGCTTGTGTGCTTTGTTGTTGTTACCTTTTTGGAAAATTACACCCGAATGTCAAGAAGGAATAATTTCTTTATGCATTCCTTTGGCAGTATAGCAGTAGTATTATTTATATTTTCTCTGCAGAAATAAATTTGTTTTTGTCAGTTCCAACATTTAGCAAATGTTGGGTAATTTGTGGTGATAAGATGTGACAGATGATGTGAGGTGGGCAGGGATTCTGCATCATGGTTGTACAAGCTGATATGCATGTGATTCCATTTAACTTTTCTAAACATTGTGACCTTGGAGAATAACTGAGGATGTATGTGCATACCTGTGGGTATCTGGGGATTGCTAGGGAATGTTGTAGACTCTGCTGCCATCCACAGTGGGTTCCCAAGTTCCCAAGGCCATGTTTATGACTAGCTGGTGCTTGGTTACACAGATAAATTGCCTTACGCATTCATGTATTACTGTTTTTCATAGAGATAATTGATTATTCTTGGTGGCTTTGGAATTGACCGCCCCTCCTATAAATTTGTGTTTGAACACTCCTCCTGGGCCCATCTCATTTGCTCACAAATCGAGTACCGTGAGATCATATTTTGATTTCAGACACTCCTACCATTCCCATCTGTTCAGCCCTACCCCAGCTCTATCCTAGTCTAGTCTCATTAGCTCATCCTGCCTAATACAGAGAGAACATTTGAGTAGGCATACCCACTTAGGCCCTGAGCTTATCTGATTGAAGACTGCTGGAACAGGGCTCAGTTCTGAGGTTTTTTACCGGTTAATTTGGTAATTTGTTCAAATCAGTTTGCTTGTTTTCTATTGTTATATAAAAAAAAATTTGCACATAATCTGCTTTTACTGCATTTATGTTTCTTCCTACTTTATTACCTTATTTTGCTTTTGCTTAATCTTAAAAGTACTTAATTGTGTTTATTCCGCTGCATTTATTACTGCTTGGTAGTAGCCTGATTAAATTGTAACTGTTATTCTAAGTCTTTTGGTTATTGCACTTGGGCTTCAGACCAGTTGTTTTCATTAAGAAGGTTTGTGATCTGCACTGTTGTGGCAGGACAAGTAGCTGACATCTTTCTAAGTTGGGGATTGCTGATTGAAGGCTCAGTGTCTGTTATTCTAAAAGTGCATTAGTTCTGGTTTAAGCACTTGGGCTTCAGGCCAGTTATTTTACATTATGAAGGTTTGTAGTCTGCACTCTTATGGGAGGAGAGGCTAGATTCTGCCCTTCTGAGTTGGGAATTTCTGGTTAAAGGCTTATTGTGCCTGCTTATTTGATCTGTTTCTTTCTGAAATTTGTGCACCTTCTTTGCTGTAGCCCAGAAGTTAGTAGTTTATTGGCCATTTTGGGCTAATTTCTATCTCTTTCATTTCCCTGCTATAAAAACCGCATTTGTGCAGTTTTGCGAGCCAGGCAGTGCCGGTTAGCTAGGGTTAAACTATTCCTGGCTCCACAAAGTCTGCTCTTCAATTTTTCCCTTGGAACTAGACAAACTTTCAACTTAAGCACTCAAACCATTCATTTCACAGTCCAGCAATAGCTCAAAACTCATAGCAAGCACTAATTAACCCTAGCATTAGACCCCCTATACTGTCCAGAAGGACAAGGCTCTCTATTCGTCCCTAACAGCTAATCAGTAAAACAACTTATTTTACCTATGCAGGCATGTCCAAAGGGCAGTTCTAGGTGTACTCTCCAGTCCAACTGGTGAAACTGGGCATTTTGAGGTAATGTTGCAACTGCCTCATGTACACAGACACCCCTCTCCTTCTACCACCAAACACTAATATATGCGAGAGATGCAATTATACAGCCAAACTGGAGGCAAATCTCTCTCAACCCAAGACTGGAACTGACAGTCAAGAGGAGAAGGAAAATACTTGCAACACACCACCAGTCTCACATAGACCTACTAAACCAACACCGGCAAATAACACACATAAATACACAAAAACATACACAGAGGCTCTAAATAAAAATCTGCAAAAGCAAC
The DNA here is from genome assembly GCF_019279795.1 of Protopterus annectens. Taxonomy (NCBI): domain Eukaryota; kingdom Metazoa; phylum Chordata; order Ceratodontiformes; family Protopteridae; genus Protopterus; species Protopterus annectens. The sequence goes on from NC_056738.1 coordinate 473,728,207, forward strand.
AGAGCCCTCCAAAGCAGACACCCAAGCAACCTCCACACCTCATCACAAACCATGAAACACATATGACACATAATCAGTGTGCCACACAATCACAACCCTTAAGGCAGAATAACATACCCAACACACTAGTAATAGGCAACTCTATAGTCAGGCACAATGATGTCCCACTAACTTGGCTGGACAAGGAGAAGGTTACAGTTAGCTGCCTGTTGGGCACCTGGATCCGTCACATAACGCAAGCAATCAGGTCACTCCATAACAAGTACAAATATGACTCTGTCATTGTCCATGTTGGTGTGAATGACCTGAGACATACCTCCCTGGACTACATGAAAAGAGACATGGAAGAGCTCACTGATCACGTAGCCAGGACCGGTATGACCCTTACCCTGAGTAGCATCCTGCCCTCACCAAGAATGATGTCACAGTAGAAAGAAAAAATTATCACTTTCAAGAATTGGCGATGTTTTTGGTGTCATTCAAAGGGGATCCAGTATTTGTCCACCTGGGATGACATGCTCGATAAGCCATGTTGCTTCACAAGAGATGGCTTGCAGCTGTCACCCTTAGGCTTTTGAATACTGGCCAAGGCTTTTGCCACCCCAATAGTGCTTTTTTTAGGCAAGGCTCAAAAGACAAACCCACCACAGTAAATAGCACAAGTAACCAAAAACTGAGGGTAATACTACTCAATGCCAGAAGTCTAAACCTCAAAATGCATGCAGTCAAGGCACTCCTCAGTATGGAGAACATCGATATCTGTGCAGTAACAGAAACCTGGTTTAAGGCTCCAGAGAGCACCACAGCACTACTAGGCTATAACTCATACCATACTTTTCAGCCACACAACCTGGACCGAAACACAAACGGTGGGGGTGTATCCATATTCATCAAGGATACTCACATCTCCACGTTAGTGGCACAGCACAATGCCTCAGAGATCATCCATGTGCAATTAACAATGGGCAAAACTGCAATTCAAATTGTAGCTTGCTACAGATCACACACCATGACCCAGGACATGCATTCCGCATTTCTGGAGACACTGGAAAATATGAAGGTCCTACCAAATGCTCTAATATTGGGTGATTTCAATTACCCAAACATTAACTGGAAGAACTACTCAAGTACTAACTCCCTTGCCCAACACTTCCTAGAATTTATAAACTTGAATGCCCTGGATCAGTTGGTCAACACCCCCACCAGAGGTGACAACATATTGGACCTGGTCATCACCAACATGGGCGAACAGTGTTCTACACCGGAGGTCAAACCCTCACTGGTTAGATCAGACTATAGACTAATCACTCTGGATATCCACATTCCACCCCCACCCCCCAATCAAGGATGCCACCATGAAAAACTTTTCAAAAGCAAACTTCACGTTACTTAAGACCAAGGTGGAATGGTTCACAGCCCCCATGCTAAAGGACAATGTTGTCCAAGCTGATGAATCCCTTGCAAAGACACTCTATGACCACCTTCAAGAATGCATGGATCGTGCTATCCCAAACAAAACCAAGACTCATTCCTCCAACAAAAGGAAACCAGTCTGGTGGACCCCTACCATAAACAAACTATACAGTAGAAGGAGGAAACTAGTGCAGAAAAGAGTAAAATCCCAAGAAGGAAAGACATCCCTGATCAGTATCAGCAAGAAACTATGATCCCTCATAAAATCATTCAAGGGTAGCTTTGAAAGAAAAATTGAGAATGACTCCAAAGATAACCACAAAGCGTTCTTTAGCTATGTCAAGACCCTAAGTGGAAACTCTCAGATCTGCTCTAAGTTAGTGCAGAATGGCACAAAATACACTGAACTGATTGATATTGCCAACATTCTGGCAGACAGGTTTAGTGCAAACTTCACCCCCCTCTCACCCTCTAAAGGGCCCATAACCATACCAGAAGAATGTAGTGCCCCAGCAATCACTGACACACAGGTTAAAACAGCCCTATCCAAAGCCAAAAATACAGCTTTAATGGGACCAGATGGTGTCCCAGGCTGTGTCTGATATGAGCTCCAAAATTAACTGACCCCTCACCTAAACACACTGTTCAAACTCAGCCTCTCTACAGGCTACATACCCATAGAGTCGCACACAGCAACAGTTATCCCACTCCACAAAGGGGGAGCCACAATGGACAACAGGAACTATCGCCCTATAAGCATGACTAGCCTGGTCTGCAAGGCTATGGAGTGCATCATCATGGAATTCATTAACAGAGACATTGGGAACCTTCAAACAATGGACCCTACCAGCTTTGTTAAGGGCAGATCATAACTCCTAAACCTGGTGGACTTCTTTGAGACAGTTATCAAGGCTTTAGATGAGGGAAAGGAGGTCCACACAGCCTACTTAGACCTCACAAAGGCTTTCAACACCATTCCCCATTCTGGTATTATAGACAAGCTCACCAGCCTGAACATAAACCCCTACGTCATGAGATGGGTTGCTGATTGGCTCATGGATAGAACCCACATGGTGAGAGTTGCAGGCTCTAGGTCCGACTCTAAACCAGTTACAAGTGGCGTCCTCCAGGGCTCAGTCCTGGGACCCCTCCTGTTCGGTATATACTTCTCAGAGGTACAGGCAAGCACAGGAGGACTATGGCTGACCAAGTTCGCAGACGACTGCAAACTGGGGGCCATAATTGACTCTCCAGCTGATACAGACTTCCTCCAGAAGGTTCTCACTGAGACAGATACCTGGTGTCAAAATCATGGCCTCAAGCTAAATGCCAAAAAGTGCATAGTCATCCCCTTTAGAAAAAACAAAGTAACAGAAAACTACCACATACGTAGTAGTCCCCTAAATACAGAAAATGTAATAAAGGATCTGGGGACCCACGTAGATAGTAATATCTCCTTTGATAATCATATTTCCAAGGTGGCTAGAAAATCCTTCTATGTGGCCCACCTAATCAAAAAAGGGTTCGCATCTAGAACAAAAGTGGTTATTGTGCCCCTCTACTCATCACTCATCAACCCCATTTAGGATGTACCTTACAAGACACCTGCAACAGCTGGAAAGACCACAGAAATACTTCACCAAGAGGATTACTGGCCTCAAACATATGCCCTGTGCAGCCCGAATGAAGAAACTCCAGCTGTACTCGGCTGCATACCACTTACTTAGAGGTGATCTCTGCCTGACATACAAGGCCATGCCCATCCCAGAATTGATGGACATGCTCCACCTAAAAAAAGAAAAAAACAAATCCCCAAGAGCCACATGCTCTAGGGATCTAAACCTCACCACAATGATAAATAGGATGTGCTGGAGGAATAGATTCCTGTCCCAGTGACTCCCCATGCTTTGGAACAGGATTCCAATCTACATTAGGCAGATCCCCTCACTAACAGTCTTCAAGAGAAACCTTGATGAGTGGATGGGAAACAGAAAATTTACCCCGGGGATCACTTCAGTGGCTCTGCTGGACAGAGGCACATGGAACTAATGGCTCTGCTGGACCGAGGCACAGGGAACTAATCTAAGGGGGTGGTGAAAGCCAACACATTCTGGCTAGGCTTATAGATGCCCTCAGGCAGATAGCCTAGTACTTACCTATGAACCTATGAACCTATGAACAGGTCTAATTTGCATACAAAATATGTAATTGACCTTGAACTTATGCAAGTAAGTTTATCATCACCATATTGACCTGTTATTACTTGAATTAAGCAGCATTTTTTTTTAAACTGTGGAAAATTTAAAATAAGCAATAAATATTACAAATATTACAAAAATGTTTGCTTTACTAATATGATGGACATATTTGGATAATTTATATGAATACTTGAAAATTGTCATCTAAATAAAAATTCATTACAGCAGCAGTGGAAATGCATATTAATGAGTGAGAAAGATATGTTTATTTTGTTGCCATTTAGTGATTGTGTACACATAGTAGAATCACATACTTTGCCTTTATTTAATTAAGTACTGAATCTACAAGGATGTTTTACTTGCAAAATAGACTTGGTTCTTTACTGGGAGATTTCTAAATGTCAATTCTAAATAAAAAATGACAGTATACAAAACAGTGGTCGGGGAAGGATACAGGCTGTTAACAAACTGCTTGCCCTACTATTGTGAAAATATTCATGATGATGCAGACATAACTTGGCTGTGCTGAGAGTCTGTATGTGCATAGAATTATAGGTTTTGTGTCACCTAACCTGTGTGTGAGGGGGGGAGGGGGGGTGCACGCTCACTCACAAGCATGATTTGTGATGAAAGCAGACATGCTTTCATGGTTCTGTTGTTTGACTGATGATTACATCAAAAGTTTTTATGTGTATGACTGTGTCATATTATTTTAGGTGCAGTAATGTTGCAAACCAGGGATCAAGGTAGACAGAGATGATACTTTTAGCCATAAAGAAAAATGCATACTCATGGCAGCCCTTAGGAGATATGGCAAACATCTTTTTTGGAAAAAGGGGGCCGAAATAAGCTGAGAGGACAAAGGCTTGGAATCAAGTGGCTATGGAAATAAATGCTTTTGGAGGACGGAACTGCCAATAACACAATGCAAGAATAGGGCAAATGATATGGTAGGACATGCCAAGGAGAGGCAGAATGCAACTTCCAGTAGGAGCAATGGGGGGACCTCCACCACTTATCACTTTAATAGGAGATAAGGAGTACTTCCTGTTTTCTTGGGGATGACTGACACAGGTGATGGGACTGAAATATTCAGAGGTGGTATGGACACCTGCTGTTACAAACATCTGCAGCAGAAGCACATGTCGGCTCAGCAAAGTTGGTTTAAAACAGCAACATATATTTATATAGGGAATTGAATGTGACATGGAATGATTACACATACAACAATTACTATTCTTCACATGATGACAATGCAAGTAGTGTGCATGTTAAGTGTCCTCCACACATCCTTACTCAGCATGCAGTGCTCTATGCTAATTCTTAATTAATAATGTGGTCAATTCATTTTCACAGGTTCAGTACTGTAAACAAACAGTTCCTTTATGCCAACACATTTTGTGGCTAGCAGCAGAATGGCTGTTGATGACGATGATGATAACATAGTTATATTTATGAGGTAGTCTGTGGAAAGTGGCATGCAGTCCCCACTTTTAAGGACAAAATCTTATACCCAACAATGTTAGCATCTCTGCAGAAAGTGACAGTGCTTCACAAAGTCAAGCACGTGCCGAAATTACACTCATGCTTGTACAAGGAGAAAAGCCTAGTAACTCCAAACCGCTGCACCTCTACATCAGTATGTCCAAACCTGTGCACCTCTACATCAGTATCTCCAATCCCCTGTGCCTCTACTCCAGTATGCTCAAACCCCTGCACCTTTACACCAGTATCTTCAAAATCCGGTACCTCTACACCAGTATCTCCAAACTCATAAACCTTTACCCCAGTATGTCCAAACCCCTGCACCTCTACACCAGTATCTCCAAAACCCTGCACCTCTACACCAGTATCTCCAAACCCCTACACCTCTACAGCAGTATCTCCAAACCTCTGCACCACTGTCTCCAAACCCATGCACCTCTACACCAGTATCTCCAAACCCCTGCACCTCTACACCATTATCTCCAAATCCAGACAAACACTTTCAGGATGATGGCCGAAATTCAAAGATAGCAGTGTCCACAGTGACACTTTTACAAAGATGAGCTAGCTGCATTATTTTGAGACAGCTACTAAGGAAACTAATAAAGCATTGGTTGCCCAGCAACATTTGTGCAATGACATTGTTAGAGTTTACAGTACTACAACAGACAGTAAGCTAGAAATAAATAGCTTCATCCAGGGTGTACATGAGGATTTCCAGCACTACATGGAAATGGCACAGAGTGGGGATAATTCCAAGATCACACTGATGTATAGTATGGTGGCACAGCAAGTATCCATGGCTGCCTCCCCTCATATACTAGTTAGGACTTACCAGACTCAAGCAGGAGTCACTGTTAGAAAGATAAAGGGACTGAGTACTGTCAGGACACATGGGGGAAGATCACATAAGTCTACAAGTGCTTTTCAAGAAAGTAATTTAATTAATAGGAGGGCCATGCACAACACATTTCATGTAGGCCACATCAGTGTTCATCTACATCTAGCAGAACCTATCAGTCGAGGTCCTGGTCATGGTCCCACAGCACTGTCAGATCAGTGTCTACAGAATTACCTGCATGCAATGGATCATAACATCAGATCAACTTACCATCCAGCTCTCACCATCACCTGCTCTATCATTAGGAGATGTGTATGACACATTTATCCTTGACCTAATGCGCTTCAAGTTTGACATTTCTATTACTTACAATTTGACCTTTACTCAGAGATGTCAGTTTTTAACTTGCAAGGAAATTAATTATTAAATGCAGCAAAAAAGCAAGTTACAGAATTCACTGGAAGCTTAAGTATACCTACAGCAGTCTCAACCAAATAGGCAGTCTGAGTCCATTCAATCCAACCACCATTTAACTAGGACAAACTGTGTACCACATCTGGCCTTGTGCTTTAAGTGAGTATTAGAAGCATCCAGTCTTCCATGTACATTTTAGCCTGCATGGTGACTAATCTGAGGACAAGTGCTTCATTGTCCTAGTTTGTAAGCAATTGCCTTATAGTGTGTAAACCCTCCTCCACTGACATCCTGCTGACCAGCTTTTACTCCCTCCTTCCTAACAGACATTGGCATTGACTCCTGCTACTCAAACTGTTTCTTTCTCTTATATTTTACTTCACTTCTTCTTGACTTGTTACTCCCATTATTTATACCTTCCTGGCTTTAGTGGAACGTCATGCCTTCAAGGAAGGCACCCTTGGTCTCCTCCATTCCTTTCTTATTTCTCCTTGCCTGAGACAGTAACTAAACCAATTTCAGCTCCAAGGTAGGATTTGTGCACAGTCGACATTGATTCAGTGCACGGAACTGTTTCTTTTAGCGTGTTTTTATTTTTCTATAGAAGTGTCCCTGAAAGCAAATAGATATGTAACAGTGAAGTCTGCAGTTTGAGCACCAGGCTGTGGGCTATATTTGTATGTAAATTATAAATATTATGAGAGCTTAAAACAAAGAACTTTATCTACTATAATAGCTCCATTTTCTTAGAATACAGCAGTCCCATTGGTACTTTCTCCTTTAACTGTGCTCAATTCATTGTTTTTAGCAGTCCACTAACTCCCTTCCTTATATTTATTTCTCTTCTTGTGTAACTACTTTTGAATTCTCAGCCAGTATTTTTCCAGAGCTGAACTATTGCATTTTGGCTTTCTTTTTCTCATTGTTTTGTTGGTCTGTGGGGGTTGAGGTAGGCTTTTGGGCTTTGCATTTCAAAGTCCATGGAAACCTCCTTACATTACACAGTTATCCAATCAGTCAAGTGGGATTTTTTTTACTGTTATCATCACTAGTCAGGTCAAGGTGATATTGGACTAACTTTCCTACTAAAAATGTGTCCTAGAGCAACAAAGCCAAGACATTCATCTACTGACACAGAGGTTGTTTAAACTGCATTGTTTCTTTTACTTATCTCTCAGCAGATATGCGGCTGTTTACATTAAGTCTTGATTACTTTCTCGGTCTCTTGAGAAGTTTTCAACCTGCTTTTTTGCCCTTGCTAATGCTCTAGTTTACTCTGCTGTCCCTCTCTACCCCCAAATTAACCCACCCACTCTTACTGTAAATTTACCCAACCCCTCTTACTCTAAATTTATACTTCCATAGCACCACCCACATATTCCTCTAACCAATACCATCAGTTTTCTCCAGTCGGAAAGCAATCAATACAATTAGTCCCAATAGTAACACCCTCTCTAGTTTACCACCCAAGACTCTCTTACCGATTGTCTTAATCCTCGCCTCCTGTAACTATCAACTTACATGTTTACAACCAAACCATTACCCTACTAACATTTGCTATCCTAATTTGCAACAAAGCTAAAACCCAAGTTAAATAAGATGCCCCTAAGTCAGATTATTTTACTATTTCTCCTCATTCTACCAACCTTTTTCACCAACTATCAACTCCACATCCTTCAAATACTTAGGACTTCAACCAATCCTCTCAGAGAATATGAACATCTACCCAGCCTGTCTTTCTCCATAACACCGTATCTCTACAAACAAACCACATCTGATCTATTTTTCTATAAATATCTGAAAACTAAACATCCAAATTTATGACCAAATATCAAGCAAATGCCAAAATATAACTGGCCACACAATTAAAAAAATAGCAGAGATATTCACCCCAACCCTAGTTCCACTGTTCATAAAACCATCACTTCCAAGCCCCAAATAAACCAGTTGCTTAATACATATCAGCAAAAAACAGAATCCAAACTCATCTTACTAAATATGAAGCTAAGAAGCATGTGCAGTAAAAGCCATGACAGGTGCTTATCTTGCCACTTACACTCCTGATGTAATCATAGCTTTTGAAACCTGGTTAAAAAAGAAATGAAGGATAATGACATCACTCCACAGGATGCAACATACTCAGGCATAACATAGAAAACAAGCATGCAGGTGGTGTAGCAGTAATCTCTAAAGATTCCCTAACCATTACCTTACTTCTACAGCAAATACCCAATTTTAACAATAGAACTACTAATAACACTCCTAAAAATCAACAGTAGGAAAACTTTATGTTTAACAGCAATTTATTTACCACAAGGGAATAACATTAATCCTCTGAAAGCATTCTGTATTGGCTATTGCAACAAATTAACCATGAAACTATAATGCTTGGAGATTTAAATATAGACTAGCAACTCATAAATTCTTCAACCCCCAATTAATCCATAAACTTGTACAACTTCAGACAATTAGCAACCACACCAACTAGAATCAATAAAACTTCAGGGAGACACTCAACATTAGACTGGATTCTTACAAACAAACCATACAAACTGACAAATAGGCTGCCTCTCAGATAGCATAAGTAACCACTTACCAACATACTCTATTAAAACTCACCATAACCTAGATAAAAATATCTATAATCAGATAAGAAATACAACCAATTTCATCAAAGATATTTTCAATGAAATACTAAAAAATTATAACTGGAATGTATTTAGAACAATGCCTCTAGATACTGCTGTAGAACATATATTTCATACTGTATTTTTATAGGCCTTAAATAATCTAGTATCAGTATGTAAAAAAGAATAAAGCCCAACCCCAAACCATGTCTGACAAAGGAAACAAAAAAAAACATGATAAAAAGGGATAAAACCTGAAAAAACTTGCATAAAAATAGAACTCAAAAATGTGCTCCAGCAATTTAGACATCTTATAAACCTTGCAAAACTCCATGTCAAGCAGGATAAGCAAACATTCTATACCAACCAACACGATAAACAGAAAAACAACCAAAGCCAGAAGGCACTCGAGAAGTAACAAGAGGCTCGACTCCTTCGTTGTGCTTCAAACACTTTAATGTGACTCACAGCACTCCAAAACACGTAAAACACATAAACGCCAATTCCAAATTTTGGAATTGGCGTTTATCGTGTTTTGGAGTGCTGTGAGTCACATTAAAGTGTTTGAAGCACAACGAAGGAGTCGAGCCTCTTGTTACTTCTCGAGTGCCTTCTGGCTTTGGTTGGATTGTTTTCGGCACTTGTCCGTTGTTTTGTGTAGAAACATAAAAACAACCCAAAACTTTATTGTCATCACCAAATAAACTACTCCACACCATGGCAAATCACTAGTCCCTCTCCAAAACCAGACGATATGACAGAATCTATCCTCACACAGTTTAATTCCTACTTTATACAATCAATATTATCTCTCTTAGATGCTAACACATCTGCAGCCCTCACTCTACCCCTGTCCAATCAAAAACACCCACAGCTCTTCAATTTTAGTCCAGTGCATACCTCACTCATAAAGAATTTGTTCCTTAAACTATAAACTGCTTCTGTAGCTGTAGACAAAATATCATCAGACTACCTTAAAATGGCTGCAGAAATCACAGCTTTCCCTGTGTCCATACTAATTAATAAGTCCATAGCAGAAAGATATGTCCCATCACTGTGGACATAATGCCTACATCATACCACTGCACAAAGGCAGCACATCTAGCGAGTTTAATAACTACAGACCAATTGCAATTCTCCCCCACTCCAAAATATTAGAGTAATGCATCCATATGCAGCGAATGCAATATTTAACCTCAAATAACCTGTTGTTACAAACACTCCATGGCTTTAGAATCCAGCACAGCACCACTACTTCACACTTACATTTTACCAGTATAATAAACCACCATAGAAACAATGGTCTGCTTGTGTCCACCATGTTCTTAGACTTGTCAATGGTATTTGATGCCATCTTGCACCAGCTACTGCTCGTTCAACTCTCCTCAATAGGACTTTCACAATACTCCTTGTTTTGGTTCCTTAGTTACCTATCTGGAAGGCAGTAAGCTGTTAAATGGCAACAAACCTACTCATCCTTTCAACCAGTTACTACAGGTGTCCCTCAGAGTTCTATCCTGGGCCCTATTCTATTTACTATATTTATTAATGACCGCCACACCTCCACTCACCATACTAGTTTAGTTCAGTGTACAGATGAGTCAACATTAACATGTGTGGCCTCAACAATTAATGAGCTCCAAGACATTATCAAAAATCGTTCTCCTCTGTAGAAACGTGGCTCAAAGAATCAAACCTCTTATTCAACCCCAAGACAACGAAGTTAATGATTTTCACCTCAAAAAATTGCCAAAAACAAAAGCAATCTTTTACCATAAATTCAGCAAATAATACTGTCATTAAAATTGTAACTCACAGTAAACTTTTAGGTGTTATAATAGATGACAGTCTCACATATGACCACCATATACTTCTTTTTTCAGCTTTTCCTGGTTAGGGGTTGCCACAGTGGATCACCTGTTGACTCATGATTGGCAGTGGAGTTTCACAGTGTCAAGTTGCCATCCAGGCACCCAACCTTCCACAGAAGGCACACACATATGCCTAGGGCCAATTTAGCATGTCCAATCCACCTATAGCATGTCTTTGGGAGGAAACCCACACGACCACAGGGAGGACATGTACACTCAAGGCACCCCAGCCAAGGATTGAACCAGAAAACCTCTTGTTGTGAGGTGACAATGCTAACCGCTGCACCACTGCGGCCACCCTATGACCACCATATACCACACACCATTAAATCTACACACCAGAAGCTATACTCCCTTTATAGGATCAATGGATTCTTTACAAATACTGCAAGAAAAACTCTAACCACCTCCTTCTTACTGCCGACTATCTTATATGCTGCTCCTATCTTAACTTAAAGCAATTAAACTGTCTTGAACTGCAGAACTCTCTAACTTATTCACAACTGACTACAGCATATAAACTCAGTCATCATCCAGAAAAATGCCCTTCACTACAAACCTTATTACTACCCTATTGTCCAGCAAGGGACCTCCGTTCTAGTAACAAATTTTTATTACTTACAGATAAGCTAAATAATGTTGCAGGAGACTCACAATACTCCCAGTGCATTGCTAAACTCTGGAATAGTGTCCCCATGCAAATAAAACTCTCCAACAAACTCAGTAGTTTTAAACTACTGCTTAAACGTCATAACCAGTCCTGGTCATGTACATGCACATCACAAGGTTAAAACGTTTTCACTGTACAATACTATCCAAATGCTCTCCTCAAACATAATATTCTCAACCTCTTACTGAAATGGCAAAACAATTTTTATACATAACTGCTGCCTGTACAATCCACTAGGTTGCACGTGTGCTTTCTCTTTAGTAACTTCCACCTCTGTAAAATCTTAGAATGTATAGTTATATACATATGAATGTAATGACTATTTGTGTATAAATGTAAATAAAAATGTAACTACTCTATGTTTGATTGGAACTTAGTATAATGCAATATAAGCAAATAGAAATTTTCTAATGGGTATTATCCACTTGGAATTTCCCGGTAAATCAAGACAGATAAATAAATAAAATTAAAAAAGTGTACACTTAGGACACATTACCTGCATGCATTTCATTCTTATAATGGCATTACTTAAAATATCATGGAAATGTGGATAGAAAGTTGTATGTCATAACAAAAGTTTGCAGTGATTAACACCATTAATGTTCTACTCATTACCGTTGTTACAGCTAGCAATTCCCTACAAATTAAAAGTAGAAATGCACAAGTATTCAGAAAATAAATTGACAAAGATTAAAATGAGTATCCTGCCATGAAAACAAACCCTCGCTGCGATTTTATACTCAGACCTGCACAAATGATGTTTTTTTTGTCGAGAGGCACAAATAATTGTGAATGGCAACATTAAATGATTTGATTCCAGTACCTTAACAGAAAATGTTGTCAGTTGAAATCTATAATAATTAAAAACTGAGGAAACACTATGTAATATAAAAAACATTGTGATGTGTGTTTTTTTTTCAATTGCAAGGTATAGACTCATGTTAAATACTGAAATAACACCTTTTATTAAATATCCCAGTATGGGCGACCACGGTGGTGCAGTGGTTAGTGTTGCCGCCTCACAGCAAGAAGTTTTCTGGTTCGATCCTCGGCTGGGGTGCCCTCTGTGCAGAGTCTGCATATTCTCCCTGTGGTTGTGTGGGTTTTCTCCCACATCCCAAAGACATGCTGTAGGTTGATTGGACACTAAATTGTCCCTAGGTGTGAGTGTGTGTGTGCCTTCTGTGGAAGGGTGGGTGCCAGGCTGGCAACTCAACACTGTAAAAACTCCACTGCCAATCATGAGCAATCAAGGAGATCTGCTGTGGCAACCCCTACCTGGGAAGAAGAAGATTAAATATTCCAGTATGTGCATACCTAGGTATACCACCAAAGCAGAAAAATGTGATTATTCCTTATATTGATACCTTACATCATCAGTAAACAGGTGTCAGTGCGTAATCAGGCAGGACTTTTGCAAACAATAATATGAAAATCTGGGTCTATATCACAGTCGAACTGTCATAAGTTCGACTATGTAATTATCAAACCCAGAACTTTGAAATGCAAGAAGTTTGAATGCTCAGAACAGTGATTATTTTTTCCCCAGGGAAAAAAAAAAATCGCTGTTCTGGCACAAAAAAAAAAAACGAATACTTCAAACTCTTTCTAATGTGGTGGGCTTTTCCTCCCACACCCCCCAACATGGGGGCTGTGCCCCTCACACCCCTCCTACTTAAATATACAAACTCTGAGATCAGACCACAGTGGAGGAAATAGCAAAGCTGTGCAAATGGCCCACCAAATTTCTTTCCCTGGGAAAAAAATCAGTGTTCCGCGGCTTCGCTATTTTTTGATTTTGAACTTCCCAGTTCAAAGTTTTGGCGTTCGGGCAATTCAACATTTGAACTTATGATATAGACCCGAAAATCTGTACTATAATAAAATATATATATATATTTAAAGATGAGAAGGAATGTCAGATGAACAGTGACAACAGACCATGCACCACACAGTATAGCCCACAGAGATCACTGCAAGCATCAGTTATAATCTATGTGTTTTTTTTTCCAAGAAACACTAACCTGAATGCCATGGTCCATAGTTCTGGACTAGATGCCACCTCTTTACCTGTGCAGCCATTTGCCTTGCACGAGCCGGACAACATGGTGTCCCTTACTACTGCTGCTGGCTAGTCATCAATACTCAATTATGAAGTGCAACTGGGAGCTGCATTGATGACAATATGTCACTTCACCACCTGACAAGCAAATGGTCATTTTATACAGAATGTAACATCCAATAAACATCCTGCATGCACTCGTTGTGTTATAATGAAGAACACCCCCAAACACATCTAGTCATCTGAATCTGGACTTCAAGATTCCAAATACCTTCTTGATGACAATAAGGGTCTGGGATAAAAGACACAAAATTAAATAATATTTTCCACTTACTAATAGGATGACCACTGGGCATTCTGTGATGCAGGACGAGGTGATAGAATGAGCTAGTGCACCAGATGTGGGAATTGTGTGCTCTGCCAGGATGTTGGGTAGAGACCACCCATGTATAACAAACTACCTGGAAACTGATGGAATGGTAGCACTTCCCTGTGGATCAGATGGGGCCCTAATTATAACATGGGTGCAATCTATCACACTGAACACCTCGGATAAACATGCCACCCATAAAAGGCACTCATATTCCGGTCTCAATCCTGAGGTGACACTGGGAAATACATGTACTTATTCACATGTGACAAGAGTACATCTAGGAACTGCTAAAGTACCACAGAGGCAGAAGCCTCAGAGATACTCAAAGTATCCCCAGTCTATCTCTGGAAGGTCCCCTTGGCAAGTATTGGAAGGGCTATACATACCTTTTGTATCCACAGGTATAGGATGAGCACCCATCCCTCTAGTGCCCTATGGGGGCTATACCTACTCACTAAGGCACTTACAACATAATTGTAGTGATCTGGCCAGTGTTATATCTGTGAAAACTATATTTATATATTTATAGTAAGAGCTGTAAAAGGAGACATAACTGCAGTAGAATAGTCTAATGTACTGCATATTTATATTAAATACCTAAAGTAGAACAGCCTGCTGTAATGCATATTTATATCAAATACAGTGTCTAGCATGTGCCTAATTCATTTAAAGATTCAGGAAGGTAATCGTCAAGGGACAGAATAGCTATATCCAAACAAGTGATTAAATAATTTCATATTAAGCAAGATGTAATCATTAAAATAATGTGATAACATCCTAATACATTCATTCCCTGTAATGCAGCTCTTTTGAGTTTGCACTGTAATTTCCAATGGATGTGGCCTGAGTGTTTAAAAAATTAAATTAGCACCCCACTGTTAAAACAAATGCTCATATCTCTAGAGCCATATGTTACTAGAAAACTGTAAATGGCAAACTATTGAGCACAAAGAAATCTTTCTAGTGGCAGCATTAATTTAATTCTAGGTCTTAAGCTAGATTTTATAAGCTGCAATAAACACAGTGCATATTAATGTTTGTATTGTTGTATGAACAGCTGAAATATCTCAGTAGTTATTCAGGCCACGTCAGTACTGCCAGGCCCATTTTATTCTTACAGCTATGAGCTTTCATAAGAGGCTAAGCAGTTCTGACTATATCACTTGATTGCTGAGGTATTTAGAGAAACATGAAAATGATGATAATACAAATAAGTACTATACAAATATCTGTACAAGACAGAGGTCAAATATCAATATAGTTGTTTTTATCATATAAGCTTTATGATTAATAGTGTAATAATTTGTATGGTGCATGGTTCAGGAATTATCAATGCAAATATGAACAAGCAATATTTAACACCTAGAAGCTTCAGTAAGATGGAACTGCAGAAACGCCTGGAGGTGTCACTAGGTTGTAATGAGTTTTAAAAAAAAAAAGCAACACAAAATTGCTGCAAAGCTTTTAGACCTTCACAAATCCTTTTAAAGTCTAATAAAAATGTCTTTTGAAAGCTTCCATTAAATTCTCATGTGCATCTAGTTAATTGTAAATATGTCTAGTTATTTTTAAAATATCCAATGGGTGTATGTTGCCTGTTTGAGTCACAGTTCCATAGACTTTAAACTGTAACAATTTCATATTCTAGTTCAGTATCAAAGAAGGAGTCATCACTCAGTTCTGGAAAAAAAAACTTCCAGTATAATACCACAGCACATAGACCAATCACAATCCTCTAACCACTTTTAAGACAGTTTGATATTGTACCAGCTGCTGCTGAATCACCCCATAAGGAAAAAATCCCTCTCACATCTATGGATTCTGTCACGTCCATGTCACCAAAACTCCATTTCTAAAATTTGCCCAATTGTGAATAACTCCAAAAAACATCTCAATAACAGCTGCTATGTTAGTGTGAGTCTCCACAATCTACTGCATACTGTCTAAACTTCACCTTACTATACCCACCTTTGTTTGGTTCAGTACCGTCACCCATTGTACTCCATCCATTATGTGGCCAAACTTGACCTCAGTGCTACCTTTAACTCTACTAGGTGTACTCCAACGCTCAGTACTTGGACACCTGCCATTTACATCTCTGTAAATAACATGCCTTTTGTTTGCCAAACAGCTGATACTACTGAGTATACAGATGACAGCACTTTATACTTTTAACTATTTAAGCATAAAATCAAATAAGTATTCATCTGTACTCCAAAAAAAAAAAAAAAATGGAGAAAAGACAGTCGCATAAAACTATATTCTAAAATTGCATACATTTAACCTGACGTTTTTCCCTTACACACCTAAAAATAGCTTTGACCTTCAAAATACCAGTCTCAGGAAAAGTACAAGAAATCAGTAAACAATTCAAAAAGGCAATGAATTTGTGCAGCTCGCTGAGGTAGAATAAATATATTATCCAGGTACCTCATATAGCATTCAACCTTGGAAAAGGGGTGAAATGAATATTTTTATTGGGGGGGAATGCTGGCCTAGAGTTATTACAAGTTAAAAAGTCATAAGCTGCTGTTCTTAATGCACCTTCAGTTTCGGTGGTTTGGGGGCTTCCAGTAATGTTGGAGGCTTGTTTCCTGGTGGGAGAGATATTGAGCCACAAACTGAGGACTTTGTTAGTTTTAATGTTCAGCCAAAATTTGTGTACAAGAACAGTAATAATTTAAAGGCTATTTTAGAAAAAAAAAGCACAACATACAAAATGTATCAAATAAGAACAGGGACATGAAATGTGTAGTGTAGATATATTTTACAGGGGCATATTTATCAGTGTCTGGCTACCCCAGATTACTTTCAGTGAAGGGGCATTATAATTGTACTACTAAGAGGGTAGTATACCTTGTTTTTTGTTCTTCTTGCCCAGCATCTTAAATCGGAAAGACAGTAGGAGCTTTGTGAAATAGAATTTACCGACTCAGCTATGTGATCAATAAAGGGCTTGTAGCTAATGCCTTATGTAAACACTCATTTATATGTTGTGATTTTAAAAAGTCTGCATTTAGTATTCTTGAAAAAAGTTACACCTAGTAATAGAGGAGGTGACTGGGAAGTAATTCTTGAACAAACAGAAGTGTTCTGGCAATTGTTACATAATGCCTGTAACCCACCAGGCATTAATGATGTTATTTCCATTAAGCTTATGCTAAAAATCCAAGTTGCCAAAGTATAATTACTTTATCTGAGTGCGTTTCATTTTATTACATTTGCTTGATTTTTTTATTATTTCTAACAGTATTTTAATATTTTGATACTTATTAAAGGTATTGATTAATATTTTTAACTTTAGAGTTTTTATTGTGATGTTTTTGGTATGTATAATGTTTTTATAAATCTGCAAGTTTTTTGAGTGTGTGTACTTTTATATGCTTAGAGTTTTGATGCCTTTGAGGCTATTTAAACCTTGTAACAAAATGGCTGCCGTGTTTCTGATAAAGTTGTGCTACTAAGAGGAGCGAAAGCACTCATACTGTGGATTAAAGATTTGTTTAAACATCTGGTGCAGAGTGTTTTTTTTTTTTTTTACTTTTTACCCCTAAAAACAGTCAACAGAAAGATGGCAGAAGGAAAAGGAGGGCTGTTGTAGCTGCAAATAAAAAAATGAATGGCAGGGGTAAGATTGGGCTTAGGGTTAACCCACATTAGTAATATAGCAGTTATATGCAAACCACCCTCTCTTCTACAGGATAAAGATTTTCTAAAGTTCCTAGAACAGTTTAAAAAGCTTTCCTTTCCTGTCTGCTAACAGCTGGCACCATGTCAACAGAACCTTACAATTACAGTAATGTTTATTTCTCTCTGAGATTTTTTTTTTTTTTTTTTTTTGCTTTAGGTTGATACCATATAACCTCTACTGGTACAATATCCAATATACAATCCCCTAATCTACTCCCTTCTTCATACAACATTATGAGTTATTTCTTCATTATGTTTGTGATGTCCTACCAATCTTGTTCCTTTTGGCCAGCTGATCCACTTTGGCTTTGTTCATCCATTGCGCTTAATGAAAAACTACTATGTACATTGGTATGTTTGGTAAATCTAACCCCCATATAATGCCAGGATACATGCCTTATTGACTGAAGTACTTCTCAACACCCCAACATGATTTCATCATCTGTAGGCTGTGTCTGCTATCGAAATGAGGATTCTGCATGATTAGCCTGAACTGGAAAAATTCTTACAATACAAAATATATCAGGCATAATCATGATATCTTTAATGCGAATTCTGCCAGTAATTGATTTTAATGCTTTCATTTTAATTTTGTGTTTCATCTTGACTTTTTGTCTCATGCTCCATTAGGTATATTCATCTTCCCATGATGTTTCTTCCAGGAATCTTAGCTATTTAGGGAATGCCTGCATTTTCCATTTTTATTTCAATCTTTCATCCCTCAGTTTCCCCTTTTTATTTCAATCTTTCATCCCTCAGTTTCCCCTAACCTTACCATCACTGATTTTTGTTCACTGCATGCCAAACACAAAGCTTATCTCAAATCCTTAAAAAAAATCTGTAGCACTTTCTTGATCAGCCCATCTATGTTCTCATTTAAGTTCATAGGTAAATATTAGGCAATCATTCTGCTGGCACCATGTCAACAGAACCTTACAATTACAGTAATATACAGTACAGTAATAGGCAATCATTCTGCAGACATGATCAGACACTGTAGAATGTTCACTCCAACCTTTAAAGAGAAAATTGCACTTTACAGAATCGAACACCTTCGTCAAAGATACCCACACCTCCAGGTTGGTGGCACAGCACGAAGCATCAGAGACTATCCGTGTGCAACTAACAGTGGGTAAAACTGCCTTCCAGTTTATAGCCTGCTACAGACCACCCTCCCAAACCCAGGAACCCCACTCAGCCTTCCTGAGAACACTGGAAAATATGAAGGTCTCTCCAAACACCATTATATTGGGCAACTTCAACTACCCAAACATAGACTGGGAGCATTAATCTAGCTCCAACACCCTAGCCCAAAGGTTCCTAGAATTTATAAACTCAAATGCTATGGAACAACTTGTTACCACTCCCACAAGAGGGGAAAACATGCTGGACCTGATCATCACCAACATGGGGACTCTATGCTCCAGACCAGAAGTGTATCCCTCACTGGTAAGATCAGACCATAAACTAATCTCACTGGATATTCACATCCCGACCCCACCCCCTGCCCAGAAAACCACAGTGAAAAACTTCTCTAAAGCAAATTTCACACTCCTCAAAACTGAGGTGGAATCCTTCAAAGCCCCTGGGCCTGTGGAAAATACGGCCCAGGCTACAGAATCCTTTATAAACGCATTCTATGAACACCTTCAGGAATGCATGGATCTTGCAATCCCAAATAAAACCAAGACCCAATCCTCCAAAGGCAGACGTCCTGTCTGGTGGACCCCAGCCATAAACAAACTATACAATAGAAGGAGGAAGCTACTACATGATAGAGCAAAATCCCAAAAAGGGAAGGCATCTCTGATCAGTATTAGCAAAAAACTACGGGCACTCATAAAATCGTCTAAGGCCAGCTTCGAGAGAAAAATTGCACAGGACACTAAGGATAATCACAAGGCTTTCTTTAGTTATGTTAGGAACCTGGGTGGGAATTCCCAGATATGCTCAGAATTAGTCCAAAATGACAAAAAATACACCGAACCCACAGACATTGCCAACATCCTAGCTGACAGGTTCAGTGCAACCCCCCCCCCCACCAAAAGGGCAAATATCTATCCAAGCAGAGTGCTGCCCCCCCCTGACATCTCAGATTCTCAGGTAAGAGCCGCCCTCTCCAAAGCAAAAAACACAGCATCAGTGGGACCAGACGGTGTCCCGGGCTGCGTCCTACATGAACTCCAAGAAGAGCTAAACCCAAACATAAAACTACTGTTCACTCTCGGCCTTACTACATAATATGTACCCAAAGAGTGGCGTACAGCAACAGTGGTCCCTCTCCACAAAGGTGGTGCCTCAACGGATCCTGGAAACTATCGCCCCATAAGCCAGACTAGCTTGGTCTGCAAATCTATGGAAAGGATCATCATGGACCTCATAAATAAAGATATTGGGGACCTACAGACACTGGATCCTACCCAGTTTGGCTTTGTTAAGGGCAGATCCTGCCTCTTAAACCTGGTCGATTTCTTTGAAACAGTCACCAAGGCCATTGACGAGGGGAAGGTGGTCCACACAGCCTACCTGGACCTCACAAAAGCCTTTGATACAATACCTCACTTGGGCATTATAGATAAGCTCACCAGCTTAAATATAAACCCCTATGTCACTAGATGGGTTGCAAACTGGCTCAAGGACAGAACCCACATGGTTAGAATTGCTGGAGCCATGTCAGACTCCAAACCAGTTACAAGTGGTGTCCCACAAGGCTCAGTCCTGGGACCTCTCTTGTTCGGTATATATTTCTCGGAGGTACAGGCCAACACGGAAGGACTGTGGCTGACCAAGTTCGCAGATGACTGCAAACTGGGTGCCATAATCGACTCTCCAGCCGACACAAGCATCCTCCAAAAGGGCCTCATAGAAACAGACAACTGGTGCCAGAGCCATGGCCTCAAGCTAAACACCAAAAAGTGTATAGTCATCCCCTTTGGCAAAAACAAAGTGCCCACAAATTACCACATAGGTGGTAATCCATTAAGTACAGAAGAAGTAATTAGGGACTTGGGGACCCAAGTTGATAGCAATCTCTCATTTGACAACCACGTGGCCAAAGTGGTTAGAAGAACATTTTATATAGCCCACCTAATCATGAAGGGATTCACATCTAGATCAGGGGAGGTCATCATGCCTCTTTACTCATCCCTTATCAGGCCCATAATTGAGTACAATGCCCCTTTTGGGATGTACCTTACCAGACACCTGCAGCAACTGGAAAGACCCCAAAAGTACCTCACCAAGAGGATCAAAGAGCTCAAACAGATGCCATATGCTGCCCGGTTAAAGAAACTCCAGCTCTACTCAGTGGCATACTGCCTGCTCAGAGGCGATCTGTGCCTGACATATAAAGCCATGTCCAACCCATAATTAATGGACATGCTGCACCTCAGAAAATCCAAATCCCATCGAGCTACGCGCTCGAGAGACTTGAACCTCAGCACTGAAATAAATAGGACATGCTGGAGGGACAGATTCATAACCCAGAGGCTCCCTTCACTCTGGAATAAAATCCCAGTCCAGGTTAGGCAGAGTCCCTCATTGACTCTCTTCAAGAGGAATCTTGATGAGTGGATGGGAGATCGTAGGTTTACCCCGGGTATCACTACTGTGTCACTGTTAGACAGAGGCACAGTATACTAACCTCGAAAAAGGGCATAGCAAAATTAATTTAAAATGGGTGGCGAAAGCCAAACACACTCTGGCTAGGCTTATAAATGCCCTAGGGCAGATAGCCTAGTATGAACCTATGAACCTATGAACTATAACATGTCTAGCCAATAACTAGACAGTGATGAAAAGCAAGAATCAAACCCTGAAGGCTGTGTCTATGAGGTAAACACCTTAACCATTATAAATAAAACCACAAACCATGAACAAACTGGATCAAAAACGAACAATACCAATGGCAATACTTGGAGTCTGTCTACTGAGAAAATCTTTATTGTGTTAGCGCTTTCATGCACATCACTGAGTGCACTTCTTCAGACACATATTCTGTTGAAAAACCATATTTTATAAATTAACCAATTAAAGCAAATTGATATCACATAATTACAATTAAACCATGAAAAGACATTTAAAAGAACATTTAAAAGGACAGCTACTATGTTAAAACATACTTGAAATACAAAATATTAAAATAACTAACCTAGAAAGTCATGCAATATAATATTACAATTCCTATATTAAACCTGTTATTAAGTTATGCCTAGATATATTATACTAACATGTTTTCTAAAAGAGAAGAATTATATTATGTATACGTAAATAATAAATAAATAAATATGTATAGATGCACTAATAAATATACCTTTATGTTCTTAAGTACATATATAAATAAATTCATACATCTAGTGAAGAAGTGCACTCAGTGATGTGCATGAAAGCGCTAACACAATAAAGATTTTCTCAGTAGACAGACTCCAAGTATTGCCATTGGTATTGTTTGTTTTTGATCCACCTTAACCATTATGCCACAGCCATCTGTAAACATGTAGAAGTCAGTTGTGGTCCCTTCACTTCAATCAACTTGCTGTATGTAAAAGTCTAACTTCTTAGCTAATTCTTCCATTGCTAAGATAAATTAACTTTGTTAGCAAGACCATCTTTGTCTTTTACTACCTGCCTCTAGAAACCCTCCACTGGCACACTCTGAATGTGGATTTATGATGTAATAACCTCAGACACTGCAGAATGTTCACTCCAACCTTTAAACAGAAAATTGCACTTTACATAATCGAACACCTTTTTGATATCAAATAATATTATTCCCACTTTAGGGCCATAAAAGTTTTACCATTCCTGAAAAAAAAAACTACTAGCTAGCACCAAACCATTCTTTCCTTGGTTTCTATCCCATCTATACTATACCTATGAAAGATCCTGGTTAAGTCTTTCCATAACTTTTGATCCTGACCCAAGTTTGTAATGTTAGGCATAGAAGCCATCTGTCCCAACCACTTTATTATTTGTTTCAGTTTCTTCTATTTGCATCTCTCTATTCATTTGATTGCTTTGTGCTCTATTTAATTTTGTTTGGAAAGCAGCTCACTTATTCATAGTTTCCTTCTCCCTTTTTTCGTTTCTCCAAGTCTTTTGGGTTTCTAATACCGTGATGGAATGGACCCCATTCCTAAGTCAAAGTATGACTAAAGTTTAAGAAATTAGAATTGTTTTGATCTATGATGTTAGCCAGAAGTCACCCACAATCTGACCAGTAATGACTCCTGCAATTTGTATGGAGTTACAGGTATTGGAAACATATAAATGTATGATTGTAAATTCTTTTTTATAAGACCCATTGCTCCTACTACTACTGGAACTGTCTGGGTATCTTTCTTCCTCGTTGCCCTCATTTCTGCCTGCAAATCCTGTATTTTATGACTTTGTGTCTCTCTGTATGTAGGACACTGTAGTCACTGGGTGTAGCAATTTCAATGAACAATGCCACCTTTGTCTTCTTTTCATGGACTGCTATATCTGGTTTTCTTGTATCTTTTCTTTGAACTGTTGGTAATGGGTGATCCCATGTGATATAAAGTTCATCATTTTCTATAATGCTTTGTGGCTCATGTTTCCAGTGTTTTTCAGTCACTTCAATATTATAATGTTTGTTCAATTCCCTATGAAACAATCTTACCACATAAGTATGCCTTTCAGCATAAAGTCCTTCTGCCATTAGTATATCACAACCAGCAACAAGATGTGTGACTGTTTCCAATTCAGCTTTACAAAACTTACGTTTGTCTGTTTTTCCCACATGTTCAATGGATTTTGTAAACCAACATGTATGTAGTCGACTGTCTTGGGCCACCAATATTAACCTTTCGTCTTTTGGTTTAAAGTCACTTCTCCTTAACCATTCCTGCATTCTTCACACACAGCTATGTAGACAACTCCAGAACTGTAACAGTAAAATTTATGCATAATCTTCACAAGGTCCCCTGTTCCAGTTCTGACTTCTTTTCCCTCTAAGATATATTTGCATTGATGGCATCACCCACACTTGTGCATACACCCGTCTTTTAAAACTTGACCCCCTCTTTCAAGTAAAGTTTAAAACCCAAATCTTTTTTATAGACAATGTTAGTTTTTTCACCTACGTTCTGTAAAAAGCCAAGATAAATTCGAAATATATTCCAATTGTGTTTAATTATTTGTCTCTCCTTTAGAACATGTGTTAAATGGCAATACCAGGGCTCCCTGGAAGCATTCCTGTGTTGACTGTGTAGCCCTTTTGACTGGTTGAAAGGTCAATGGCACCTCTGAACATCCTAATAGAGGTGCAAAAATTCCCTCTCTCCATTTACTTCTAACCTCGTCCATGACCTCACTTAGCAAAAAATGGGGGTAAGCCCTCCTTTCTAGTATGGACCACAAATTTTCACATTCACTGATAAAAGTTTCATCACTGCTTACCATACAGTCTAACCAAATACATTGCTCTTTGATAAGGGACCTTTTTTGATGGAAGGGGTGCTCACTGCTGAAATGAAGCAGTGAATTCAAATAGGTTGGTTTTCTATAAATGGAAGTTTCAAACTTCCTGGTTGCCATATTTTTTGATATAGTAACATCTAAGTAGTACACCATCTCACAGTTAACTTTCATCATGAATTAAAAAAAAATGGTGCTGGCATTGATATAATGAAAAAAATCATCGGACTTCTCCTGAGAGTCTTTCCAAAATATAATAATGTCGTCCAAAAAAATTACCATACATCACCCAGCACCCTGAAAATTCAGAATTGAAGACCATGGTGTTTGCAAAAGCTGGGCGCATGCAGCACCCATGGCCACTCCCTTCTTCTGTTTAAATAATTGGCCCTCAAAAATTAAAAAAATGTTTTCAAAGATTGCCGCCATTAATGCCCTGATGGTAAGAATATTGTCATAGTTAAAACTCGAATTGTTGCAAAGAAAGTCATAGAACATGTCAAGTCCTTCACCATGTGGAATAACAGAAAATAAATTTACCACATTTATTCTAACAAATAATAATTCGTCAAGGAATAAGTGAGAAGTAACCTTAGATAAAAAATCCCAAGAATCCTTGTAGATATGTTTAAATTTACTTAAGGTTCCCTTAACTTGAACATCAACATACTTTTCAAGGAAAAAGTCTTAGACAATTTAGCACCTACAATTGGCCTTAGCGGTGGGTCATTGATACTCTTATGCACTTTCGGGATTCCAAAAATGGTGGGGGTTCTTGGGTGAGTCACTTTCAAAAACTCGTAATCTACCAAGCAAATATGGTCATTGTACAATAAGTCATCTAATAACATGTCAATCCTTTGGTATGCAATGTTTCTCTTATTTACAGAAACCTCCTCATAGGTGTTCATGACCACCAATCCCCCACCCTTGTCTGGTTTTATAATCCTTAGATGTTTCATCCCCACAATGTCCCTGAATAACTCATGTTGTGCAATGTTCAGATTAGAGGGAGGGGGATTTCAAGAAGAGTACAAATCTCTGATGTCTTTTTCACAAACTTTTTCAAAGATGTTCACCAGGGGGTGTAGCGGGGTTAAAGCTGCTACTCTTTCTGATTGAGGGTTGCATATTCATATTCTGTTGCTCAAAATAAGTATTCAAATGAATCTTTCTCACAAAAAGTTTTAGTTGGAAAAGAGTTTCTTCTATTCTACTCTTCCTCATAGGAACAAAAGTAAGTCCTCTTTCAAATAAATCAGCCCAATCAGTAGTGATATAGGAACTGCTCAGATTGTATATTTTAAAGTCTTCCACCATATTTGTTACCATTACATATTTTTCGCAGTTATCTACCAACAGTTGAAGTTGCCCCTCCCTCTCCCCCTGACTCTCCCCCTCCACATTTGGTAACCCTGTTGATGATCATTCTCCATCACTAGCCTGCTCAAAATCCCTTCCCTCTGGTTCATTAATCGTGCAGACCTCCTTGGAGGGGACGTACCTAAAGGGATCTCCTGTCTCTCGTCCATCTCACCTAACTCTTCACCTTCACCCCCTGTTACATGGTATTCCTCAACTCTATTAACTTGGATATGTACATTCAAGTTGTTGGCTAATGAGACTGGATAAGCTTTCCCAGTTTTATATTCATTTTTGTCCCTTAAAAGGTTTTTTTTTTCACCTTTAAATCATGCATAGTTTTATCAGTCTCTAAAAACATGGCTCTATACACTTTCTTTTTACTCTCAAAAAGTAAATCAGCTTGAATGTTGTTATTTAATAAAATAATAGAGTTGTTCAGTGAATTAATCTGTCTTTCATTGTCTCTTATTAAAAGCTCCAGTAGTTCACAGCCTTGTTTATTAAATAAGCTGAGTAATTCACAATGTCCCGGACCAAACCCGTTGGATATTTCCATAGCCTCAAACCTTTGGTCACCATGGTCTTCAGTTCTGAATTTTCAGGGTGCTGGGTGATGTATGCTTGTTTTTTGGTTGAGATTATTATATTTTGGAAAGACTCTCAAGAGAAGTTGGATGATTTTTTTCATTATATCAATGCCAGCACCAATTTTTTTAAAATTCACAATGGAAGTTAATTGTGAGAGGGTGCACTACTTAGATGTTACTATATCAAAAAATATGGCAACCAGGAAGTTTGAATCTTCCATTTATAGCAAACCAACTTATTCAAATTCACTGCTTCATTTCAGCAGTGGGCAGCCCTTCCATCAAAAAAGGTCCGTTATTAAAGGACAGTGTGTTAGGTAAGCCCATATGGTAAGCAGTGATAAACGTTTATCGGTGAATGTGAAAATTTGTGGGCCATGTTAGAAAGGAGTAGTTACCCCCATTTTTTGCTGAATGAGGTCATGGACGAGGTTAGAAATAAATGGAGAGAGGGAATATTTGCACCTGTGTTAGGATGTTCAGAGGGACCATTGACCTCCCAACCAGACGAAAGGGCTACACAGTCAACACAGGAATGCTTCCAGAGAGCTCTGGTACTGCCATTTAATGCATATTTTAAAGGTGTGAGACAAATAATTAAACATAATTAGAATATATTTCAAATTGATCTTGGCTTTTTACAGAAAGTAGGTGAAAAAACTAACATTGTCTATAAAAAAAAATTGTGTTTTAAAAATTTATTTTAAAAAAGGGGTCAAGTTTTAGAAGAAGAGGGCATGTACAAGTGTGGGTGATGCCATTAATGCAAATATATCTTAGAGAGAAAATAAGTCAGAATTGGAACAGGAGGAACTTGTAAAGATTATGCATAAATTTTACTGTTACAGTTCATGAGTTGTCTACATGGCTGTGTGTGAAGAATGTAAACATTTTACAGAGGGAAAACTAAAGGTATGTTTAAAAAGAGAATATACCAGCACCAGTATAACATCTCCAAACTAGATGAAAGGAATGCATTGACTAGGCATGTGAAATGTTTCCCCAATCACAAATTTAAATACACTGCAGTGGATAGAGTAGATTTGGGACCGGGGGGGGGGGGGCTAACTGATTTATATTTAGAATACAAAGAATTGAGATGGCAGCTAAGATATAATGCTGTGGAACCCCCTGTCCTAAATGAGATGATCTACATTAACAGTGTGTTATAATTAAAGTCTGAATTTGCTCTTTGAGATATTATTTGCACAGCCATTTTCACAATGGATAGTTTTTTTTTTTAAATTAAATTATTTTTAAAATATTGTAGAAAGAACATTTTATGTAGGCTACATGTTGTAGGCAATGGCTCTTTTAAATTGTAAATTAATTGAGTTAATTAACATCATGTGATTGGATAAGTATTTAAATATTGTGCGTGTATGTACTGTTTTAGATTCTGATGAAGTCAAAGATAACATTGATGAACGTCCTCAATCTTGTTTAATAAAGTGAACACTGGTCCGGGTTATCCATTGTTTTTTTATTTTGAATTATTAGCCTGTGTTGTGTCTTCATGACTGCGGTGGTGGTGCTGCGGTAGCGTTGTCACCTCACAGTAAGACGTTGTCCTGTTCAATTTTCAGCTAGAGCGTCTTCTGTGTGGAGACATGCGTGAATGGGCGTACCTTTGTTGAAGGTTGTGCGTCAGGGCTGGTAACTCGGCACGTAAAAATCTACTGCCAATCATTAGCGGACCAGTGTTCCGCTGTGGCGACCCCTAACCGGGAAAAGTCGAAAGATACAACAAGTCTGTGTTGTGTCTTCAGTTTTCTAAGTTCCATGCTTTATGAACAACTAAGCCTGAAAAGGAAAATGCAGTGTAACAATTAAAAATCTAAGACCATTTGCAAATAGTAACGTCTTGTTTTTGGATCAATGGAGATCTGCAGTGATTTCACATCTGTTGATACATGTATACAAAGTATCCCCCAAAGCACCCATTAATCTCTAAAATAAATGTAATGCTAGTCAGTCTGTGCATATACAGCATGTAGCCTTAATGACAATAAGGTTACGCTACAAAAAGAATTTCTCCACAATATTCTACAATGTACAACAGCTATTAATGAACCAATGTGTGTTGTCACCCACTTTTGTATTGATTGCTTTTTAGACTAAACATTTGGACTAAGTGTCTCTGCAGCCCATCAATCATTATAGATATTAAGTTATGAGATCTCATATGCACAGTGTCACCCTTTATTTTTAGAACCCAGAACAAAGTACTTAACACCTTAGTCAAAGTCAGACATGGTGGCCTTAACTGCAGTACAAAGATTTTCAACCATTTTGATACTTTTTTATGCATTTGTTAACCAGGTAAGCCCGCTGGACATAACTGTCCCTTTTCAGGGTAAATGAGCAGCACTGTCTAGATAAGTGACTTGTCCTGATTCACACAAGTAGGTAAATGGATGTGAAAGGAGTCAAACCCTGTACCACATGGTTACAGGAAGGAGCTCATTAATGGTCCAAAGCTTTAATCCGGGATGTTAACTGCCAGAGTCTTTTGAGCCAGGGTACCATTTGGCTAGGCTTATATAGGCCCTAGGGCCAATAGCCTAGTACCTACCCATGAACCTATAAACCTATGAGCCTATTCTCTACCTAGCAGTGCTCATCTGATGATCCTGAAAAGATCTTGGATCAGGTCTTGCTGCTGGTGATGCTCAGTTTGATGGGGTTTTCTCTTCCCTCGCCCTGTGTATGCCCATAGTCCTCTTTTTTGGATCTTACCCCTTTCTGCTATCTAAACTTGGATCCTTTACTATTACATCAGATCCCTTAGGTGACTTCTGCTGCTCCCTCTACATTGACTCATGCACCTCTTTTGGGGAAATCTCCACCCCCAATCATTTCTTGGCAGGTTTCCTGGCCATACAGCACTGTCAGAATTTTTTCATCTTGTTCACTTCCTACTCCATCTCACATTCTGATCACTGATCATTGGCCATTTTACTGTTTCAGTTGCACCTGTTCTTTTACCTACTTTATGAAACTTGAAACCTCTTCCCCTTTGTGGAGAACCAAAGAGATTGTTGGGGGTAGAACAATGACACTGAATAATGTCGATTTTCTAGAGATCCTTTATACTCAGACATTTGGCATGTTAAAACATAAAGTTGATGGGAGTAGTTAGTTACAAAATTATAGCAATGCTTTACCTAGGCCACCTTTCTGTGTTTCTGGCTGTTGACAAACAACCAGTCTCTGGTCCGGGCTGACTGCATTCCATTAATACATGAAATGCTGTTGATGGCTCTTATCTTTTCTGGTTTCCCACATGATGAACCTGTTCATCTGCCAGATTTAGATGTTGGAGATGGTATAACACAGAACATATGAGCTGTTCAGTTATCGGGTACAAATCTCTATCCTTTATTATTTCCAGAGCTCCTTTTGATTTTAATATTTATACATTATTACTAGATCTCTAGATCATCAGTTTTGTTTTCCTGACTTTGCAGTTTTTCTACACCACCGAACTAACTGCCTACTGTGAGTGTTCTTGCAATACTAGTAAAACAGTAACTTTACATACAAGTATATCTAGCCAGTCCTTCACATCCAGCTGCTGCTGCTGTTGCTGTTCGGTGGCCACCTCATGACAGAACTCAGTCTCTGAGATATTTGGTGTCATTCTTGAAAGAGAATAAGCTGTCATCCAGTGAGGCATTTTTAAAGTGATCCAGGAATTTCATATGTCCATTTCACCTATTTTCATCACTGCCCATCCTAACTTCATAAAATGGCTCCTTCTTCTACAGACATAAAATAATGTACCTTGTCATGATGTAGCTCAGCTTTCAGGTATTCTTCCCGAGCTAACCATGCCCCCCCCACCCCCCGCAACATCCTTTCATATCACATTAATGACCTGAGCAAGACATAGTCTCAGGGTCTAAGATACTAATGAAGGACAAACAGTTAAAAGTACAGAACACTTGCCTTTAAGATGATTCATATATAGTGAGACAGATTCCACTCTGAAACAAAGTCAGAGCTGAAACAAAAAAAGGATGGGACCTTCATATCAACAAGTGGAACTGAAATATACTGAAGATTTTGTGGGCACTAAGCTACATCTATGTACTACTATGTACAGAACACATAACTATGGAGTTTAACTATACTGAAGGGTGTAAGCTTTGTTTACAATTATTCAGCAGCCCAGCACCACAACAGTAATCCGTGACTTTGTCCCTTCAATGCACCCTTTTTCACTATTATCTTCTTATTTATGCTGTCATTAAAAATTTCCTCTTAGTACTTCTGTATTATCGTTGCATATTAAAGGTAGAGATTCAATCTATGCCACATTGTTTGATTTACTGTTAGCCCCATATCCAATAACTAGTTGCTATTTAGCATTAAGCTGGGTTATTCTCCATTCTGTAAGGCACAGTAACTCTGTTAAATAGAATTTCACACCACCTGCTAACTCTTCTCCAGTTTCTACTTAATTCTCATAACTTTAAACTGTAAAATGTTGTCAGTTATATCTCTCTTTCCAGCATAAAAGTCACATTTCCTTTTAAATAAGTAACCTAATACTGTCATTTTCTCCATAGAGTACTTAGTGTATCTGGCCCAGATTCATAGAAAATATATGGAAATATGGGAAAAGGCAAAAGTCAGTTTCATCTTACTCTGGGAATGTTATCTCTGGAGATGGTTTGTGATTCTTAAACGTCACATTGTTATCCTCAAAGCACCATGTACTGAATTATAAAGCAGCTGTGCTATATTTCATGACCCAAGGCATAATAACATAGCAGAAGAGAGATTAATTATCTACTGTAGCATAGACATTATTTACTGTTTTCAGTTAGAAAAGGTCACACAACGGCAGATCACATGTTGCATGGCCTCAGCTAGAAAGGAGGAACTTTTTTGCAAGATTTCACGTTAATTAATTTCTAATCACTCTGCATTTAAAAACTCAACATACCTCTGGACATGTCCTTAGCAAAAGTCCCTCTCACCTGTGTCCTAATCAGGCTTGTGAGATTATCCAGTTCATGCTTCCCTTGGTGACACAGTCTTATGAAACTAAGAGGCATATTAATGAATCAGAGTAGTAGTGGCGAGTTACATTAGGTGAAAGTCAGAACTTCAGTTTTGTGCTTCATTGGAGCAGACTGCTACAATGGGGGTCTTCCATTGTATTGCAGTACTTCATAGCCTTCACAGCCTATCTGGACCTCGCCAAGGCCTTCAACACCATCCCCCACTCTGGAATCATAGATAAACTTATTAAGCTGGGCATTAATCCCTATGTCACTCGATGGGTTGCCAACTGGATTACTGACAGAACCCATACTATAAATGTAGCCGACTCCAAATCCAGATCCAGACAAGTGACAAGTGGAGTACCTCAGGATTCAGTCCTGGGACCGCTCTTGTTTGGCATGTACTTCTCTGAAGTACAGGCCAACACTAAGGGACTCTGGCTAACAAAGTTTTCTGATGACTGCAACCTGGGAGCCATTATTGAATCCCCAAATGATGTGGATATTCTAAAAAAGGTAGTTACAGAAACAGATGCTTGGTGCCAGAGCCATGGGCTCAAGCTCAATGCCAAGAAATGTAGTTATCCCCTTTGGGAAAAAACATGTACCTGTGAATTACCACATAGGTGGCAGTACACTAAACACAAAAAGTGTGATAAGAGACTTAGGGACACAGGTGGACAGTGGTCTCACCTTCGATAACCACATCGCCACAACAGTCAGGAAATTCTTCTTTGTGGCACACCTCATCACCAAGGGCTTTTCATTCAGAAAAAAGGAGGTCATTGTCCCACTGTACTCATTCCTCATTAGACCCATTATAGAATACAACGCTCCGTTTGGTATGTACCTCTCAAGACATCTGCAACAACTGGAAAAGCCACAGAAATACCTCACTAAAAAAATCACAGGCTAAAGCAGATGCCCTATGCTGTCCATCTAAAAAAACTCCAGCTATACTCTGTCACTCTGTCGCATATCATCTACTCAAAGGTGATCTCTGCTTAATATACAAGGCCATGTCAAACCCAGAGCTGTTGGACATGCTACACTTAAAGGAATCCCCAATCCCCCAGAGCCACACGCTCCAGGAATCTAAAACTATTCATCACAAATATACAAAACATGCTGGAGGGATAGGTTCCTGACACAGAGACTCCTCAGAAACTGGAATAGGCTGCCCATACATGTCAAGCTGAGTGCTTTTTTGTCCCTTTTCAAAAGGAACCTTGACGATTGGATGGGAGATAGGAAATTCACCCTGGGGATCATGTCAGGCATCCTGCTAGACAGGGGTTCAAGGTAGTAAATATTGTGGGAAGAAATAGCCAGGGAATTGTTATGGCTAGGCTTGTATAGGCCTTAGAGCTGATAGCCTAGTACCGAACTACAAATCTATGAACCTGTGGTGAGGTGGGATTTTCTTTTTAAAATATACATGTTGCACTGTGAATTATAAGGTTCAGTGTGACTGATCTGTAACATATCTTCACACTGAAGGAAAGGATATTCATCATGAATCTCAAGCCTTCAACATTAACAGAAAAGAAATTCAAAATTCATGTACTTTTTTCTTATTTTTAAAGAACTGCTTGATTAATTGTTCTTCGATGTAAGCAGATGTCTCTCTCAAGAACACACTGCATTTCACTGTTTTTTTCTCAAATCAAATCCTTTTGGAACATTGTATTTATTAACTTCAACAAGTTTATCACTATTTCAAGTTTGCTCTCTTACCTGAGGTTTTAAGTTTCTTTCTGCTTTTCTGATTCATGTGGTCTGTAACCTATATACTACATGCCTACCATTTCTACTTGTTTCTGCAATGAAGCTTCCTCTGTTTTTAAGCTCTTCTCCTACTAAACATTTTTGGCTCTTGTATGGAAACACTAACCTCTCAGTCAGCCTCATATAGCTGACAATAGTACACCTGTATTTATATATATATATATATATATATATATATATATATATATATATATATATATATATGTGTATATATATATATATATATATATATATATATATATATATATATATATATATGTTTTTTTTTTCAGAGGGGTCTATATTCCCCTACCCATTAAACCCATTAAACTAACCCTACAATCATATGTACACTCAGGGAAAAGAACATACCCCTACAGAGTTGCGAAGTCCATCAGCTAAAATACAGTGAGAGTGCAAGGTTCTGAACTTTGACCAAACCATTCAACTTTCATCAGTCATATATTTTTTTATACTTTTATTTTTATATTTAGTATTTGTTTACTGGGAAAGTACGAATTGGAATGAGCCAATTCTCAGTGGAGGCCTGGGGAGAAACATTACAGACACATGTCTTTGTAATGTGGGAGGAAACCGGAGCACCCAGAGGAAATCCGCAGGAACACAGAGATGTTCATAGGTTCATAGGTGTGTACTAGGCTAATGTCCCTGGAGCCTTTACAAGCCTAGACCATAGAAGTGCACTGGCATTGTGCTGCCTGACGTTAGTTCCCAGTGCCTCTATCGAGTAGAGCCACTGGAGTGATCACCAGGGTGAACTTTCTATTACCCATCCACTCATCAAGTTTTCTCTTGAAGAGAGCCAGTAAGGTTCTCTGATTGACATGTATGGGACGTCTATTTTAGAGCATGGGCATTCTCTGGGTTATGAACCTGTCTCTCCAGCATATTCTGTTGATTGTGGTAATGCAGACTCTGCACAGAAGGCACCCCAGCAAAGAATCAAACTAGAGAACTTCTTGCTGTGAGGTGAAAATGCAAACTCCTGCACTACTGTGCCATCCAAAATAATGCAATTTGGAAATTGAACCCACTTTTTCCTCCACGTGCTGCAAGTGCTTGCATACAGATGTCTTTTAGTTCATAAAAAATATACATAGTTCTATTTACAATCATGATCTTCTTTGCCACTATGAAGCACACCAGAAGCCTACATCTAGTACTAAAGAATTCTGGGTACACCCATTTATAACATATTCAAGATGGCTCAAGTCAATATTGTCATTTGATTCCATGAATAATAGCCGCATTCTGTAAATATTTAACTTTACTGTTTTATGGTAAGCTTGTCTTTTATCTAAGAGTATGTTCCTCCAATATCCCATGCATCAGCCTGTAGAACTGGTTCTTCCTGCATGTCACTCCTCTTAGTTTGTTAATATGTTGTTTTTGCTCAATAATGTTCTTATGTGAAACATAATTATTATGTTATGCTACAAAATTGTTGAAAATGTATAGTACAAAGGCAGTCTAGTTGTTACATATTTATGTATTGGTATTTAGCTTTCTTACTCCTTTCTGCATCTCCAACATTTTTCGTGGTACATCGTTCCTAATAAGGAACAAGTTTGTTGATGT
The DNA here is from genome assembly GCF_019279795.1 of Protopterus annectens. Taxonomy (NCBI): domain Eukaryota; kingdom Metazoa; phylum Chordata; order Ceratodontiformes; family Protopteridae; genus Protopterus; species Protopterus annectens. Next base: position 473,762,622 of record NC_056738.1, read on the forward strand.
AAATTATATCAGTCACAGGCTCTAAATGGCAAGACTTAATCTCCGCTTTCTAATTAGATCAACCACTATCTGAGTGTTCCCCCCTTCACTCTCTCCCCTCATCTATCCAAAACTAAAACTTCTTATGCGCGTGTATATGTGTGCGTGCATGTGTGTGTGTGTGTGTGTGTGTGTGCATGCATGTGTGTATGTGTGTGTGTGTGTGTGTGTGTGTGTGTGTGTGTGTGTGTGTGTGTGTGTGTGTGTGTGTGTGTGTGTTTGTGTGTAACAGTCAAAGTAGTCCGCAGCCATTCTCACTTTCCTAATTACTTTACTTCTCTGTCTTACATGAAACAATTCTTTTATAGGTGCTCTACTACTCTGCTACAAATATTTACTATATTCCATTATACAATGGAAACGTGCATGCTGATTCGCTAATCCAACCAGCATGCACATTGTAAATCAAACGTAACTAAAGGAAGAAGTCCGGCTGATAACTTATCATGTTGCGTTGACTTCTAATGAAGACAGCTCAACAAAAAACATCTTACTGGCAGACATAATACAAAATATATCTCCAGTCCAACTGCAAAGTATATTTCACCATTAAAAAAAGGTACTTGCGTATTACTGCAACCACGTATTCTTGTCAGCACTTAAACTCTGTTATCGGAACCAAGCATTCACACCAGCACTTTAACTGTGCAAAAAAAGTATTTTGTCTTATGTTTAGAGCTAAAATATTGCTGGTGCACTGCAACTACTTAAACGTAATGGAACTGGAAGATGAGTTAAGACTCTGGCTTACATATTGTCACAACCACACATTCTTGCCAGCACATTATTTTATTGAGAATGGAGTCGTATTGTTTCTTGGCAGGGGATTTTCGCAAGTAAGTAGGTTTATGTGAGATATATCGCAACCATATTTTCTTGCAGTCACATTATTTATTTTATTGAGAATGGAGTCATTGCTAATCTCGAGACTAAGGAATTAAATGCTTGAAGTGTGACTACGACTATGATAAAGTTTAGAAAGTAATGGAACTTTATTCTCTCACTCAATTGATTAAAGTGTAAGGAATACATTTAATTGGTTTTCACGAAAAAAGGGATGCTTCTCCCATCCAGGGTTGTGTAGCAGCAATAACAGTTTTTTAACTCTTAAAGTAGTAGTCAACTCTGTGTTATAAAAAGAAGTTAAGGTAAAATATATTCTGTACTTCAATAATGTTCATGCATAAACTCCACTGTTATACAATATTTTGGTTGGGAAGAGACGAAGGCAGTACAAAACCTTGTATAACAAAGTCCAACTGTGGCCCAAAGGTTTGTTCGGTATTAGGGTTGGAGAGATTTTGTTGTATTGAGTGTCATGTGGGTTTTTTGTTTTGATGAGTATTTCACCATGGGGATGAGTACCCTGTGGAGGAGGCAGTAACACAAATAATGTGCTTGCATAATATGCGTGGTTGTGATAATAGTGTGGACAAAAGGTTTTGTTAGGTATTAGGGTCAGAGAGATTTTATTTTAATGAGTGCTATGTGGGTTTTTGTTTTTATGAGTATTCCACAATGAGGATAAAATAATGTGCTGGCAAGAATGCGTGGTTGCGATAATTGGTAAGTACCAAAAATAAAACCAAACATAATTAAAAAAAAGTATAAAAAACAACTCAGACGCATACAGGAAGCGCACTGTAACTGCTCTGCTTAAAACACCGTACTGACAATCACAATAGACATTCACATTACTGTCATATAGCAAACACAGTAACTGCTCGGCTTCATAACATTCATTGCTATGCAAAACTAACTTAAAAGCAGTAATGGAAAACATATCGCCATGGATTGTCAACCTCTATATGTCCCTAACTCTGGCTTCACATAAAAGCTACGAGTTTCAAAAAATATAGTTTAAATACTCACTGTAGCTTCATACACAGTCTGTAAGGAAAAGAATGTAAATGACTACACAAAATGAAAAAGCAACTACAGTATTTTCTTCCTGTCAATTCTAAAAACATACCAAAAGCTTAAAAAACAACATTTACTTATATAATTATTTCCTAAGATCTCTTGAAAAATTAATAACTTGTATTCAAAGTAAAAGGCAACTAAAATAAGCAGTAAACATGAAGTAAAAGTGTGAACTATTTTATCTCACAAAAAGTGGAAGAATACAAACTAAAACAAACAAAAACCTAAATAACAAAAACACAAACATAACACAACACAAAACTAATACCATTGTATAATAGCAATAACCCACGGCTGGGTGTGGGTAATGCTGGATTTTCCCATGGTTGGCTTTATTTGGTCACTTGGGCTTCGCCCTCATGACCAAACCATGCCAACCATGGGTAAATCCAGCATTACCCACACCCAGCCGTGGGTTATTGCTTAATTATTTAACATATCATACTATATTTCATTATCAATCACCTTCCCTCCTTTCTAATATTTCCATAATTAAGCTGCCTCTTCTTTTCGTTATTTGAATTACTAGAAATCACAGGTAATATTACAGCATGTTTTACCTTGTTATATATGTTTTTTCTATATGCAACCCTGTGTCTATTTCTAATGAATGTTCATCACTGTATATACTTATGCAATCTATGTATATGCTGTATTTCTAAAAGATATTTATGTAAAGCTTTTTCCTCTCATGTATATACACGTACCTATATTCCTTCTGATATCACGTGACTGTATTTTATGTATATGTCAATGCTGGTGGTAAAAATGGAGCTTTTCTCCCAGGGCTACTGCTAAAAAAGGGTTTTATCCTAATTGGAATTTCACAGTAAACAAAGATAAATAAACAAACAATTACATGAACGGTAATAATAAAAGAAATAATCATACAAGATTTGTTTTCAGTCTACAATAAATTCATTCTAAATGTTTTCCTGTTATATGCATATTCAAACTCTGTGTTCAGGCTTAAACACTTACCTTTCCATTAAATATTTAAATAAATCTGATCCATGCCTATTATAGCTTCTTTAAACTTAATTGTATTATTTATGTCCCCAAATCCAAGTCCCCCTTTCCTACTGTATGAAAATACTTGGTCATTTCAAACTGTCTTTTTTTTGTTTGTTTGAAAAGTACATATCTGCATAACTTTTAAATTCCTTTACCATTCCAACACTGAACAGTAACAATGTATCATCTGCTTACACTGCATCCTTCATGATAACCTGCTGAAGCCCTTATCAAACTGAAGCAGACTTTTACCTCATGTCAAAATTTATCCATATATTTCTTTGTGCTTAATTTAAAAACCCATTAACCATATAATTCAAATTCTTACACAAAAATTAGTAGAAAACGTCTCTCAAACTTTTATGTTTGCAATCAAAGACAATCCCCCAGATTTACGAAAGCTTGCACGGAGTGCAAGAAGAGTGTAGAAGCTCACACCGGCAATATGTCTGCTGTGCTATCCAGGAACAGCCGGCAGGGGCGTGCACGATAGCTGCTAAAGCTACTCTTGCACGGACAGCGTCATGGTATGCAAATTACCTCATTTGCTGGTGAAAGCCTTGCAAATGAGGTAATTTTGCGATCCAGGAAACACTAACCTGTTCATGGAAGATGTTAGCTGCAGAAATGTACTCTGTTGGTAACGGAGTACATTTCTGCAAATAGCTAAATGGAGCTATGACAGCTCCAAATAAAGGTTGCATACAATTGAGGAAGCATGCCAATGGCCAAATATAAGGCCATTGGCATTTTAAAATGTTTAAAAATATAATAATTTAACTTTTTTTCCTCGATCTCCAATGTTTAACCATAGAGCAGTACCGCGCAAACGTGCAGTGCTTATAAAAACAAGAAAATAATTTAAAAAAATCCAAAAATAGGCATTTTCACTAAAAAGCTTATTCTACCATGCAGGTGAATGGCAGGTTGAAGACAACATGGCCACTGACTAGTGGTTGCTAAGGGGGGGGGGGGAGCTCAGTGTGAGAGATGTAACCATGCATTACTAGGCAATCCTATGAAAATGAGGATAAGGACAGTGAATCCCAATTTTCCGCAGCATATGAGGCATGTCCCAAGAGTGTAAGAGTAGGAGTAGGTGACATCATAAGGGTGTGTGTCAGACAGGCTGTAAGCTAATTGGAGCGCAGTGGCTTGTGTTTGCTCTGAGTTGCACAGGATTGCAAGAGGCGTGCCTACAGTTGTCCTATTTGAAAACCTCAAACCCAAGGTGCACACTGTTAAAAGATAGGAAACTCCTTGCAAACATGCACACAGCATGTGCGCTTGTGTGTGTGTGTTTGCACTTGTTTGCGCGGCGCTTCCCCCCGGGCAGAAACAGAAAGGCAAAAGGAAGGAAAAGAAGTAGTAGGAAGTTAACCAAGGAGAACTAGCAGAGCTGCGAGGTGAAATATATCAGATTCAGCCAATTACACAGACAGTAGACTAGCCCAGCCCAGCCCAGCACTTTAAACTCTGCAAACACCATTCCCCCCTCTTGTTTCTCAAGAACTCTGCAACACTGCAGTGTACAAAGAGGGAAAGCTTAAAAAGCTTAAGTCAGACAAAATGTTAGGGGCTGCTCTTGCTATCATAAACCAACATGTGCAAGGTGGTGAGGGTGGTGATGTTGTGAATGCTGCTGAGCAACCCACAGTGAAGAGACGGAGAAAAGTGTACAGACCCAGGGTAACCTACCAGGGGCTACATGAGCTGGAGATAGTGGAGCAGTATAGGGTGGACAGAGACCCCTTACAGCCATACCTCACACACAGAACCAACAGAGGGGAACCCATCCCAGTGGATACAAAGGTATGTGTTGGCCTAAGAATACTAGCAACAGGTACCTTCCAAAGACCAACTAGTGATATGATGGGGATTTCACAGGCATCAGCATCCAGTGTATTCCACCAGTTCCTGGATGCTATGACAGCACATGTCAGTGACCATGTATATTTCCCCAATTCCTGTGATGCATTGGCCAGCAATATGCGTCTTTTCCACCAAATAGCAGAATTCCCTAAGGTAGTGGGTGCAATAGACTGCATGCACATATGCATCAAAGCACCACCCGGTCAGCACGGTAGGGTCTACATCAACCACAAGGGCTTCCCCTCCATCAACTGCCAGGTCATGTGTGATGCCCAGGGCATAATAATGAATGTGTGTGCTGGCTGCCCTGGAAGCTATCACTATTCCCACATCTGGCATCTGATGCAGCTATACCAGAGATTTGCAAATGGGAACATCCCTGATGGTCACCTAGTGGGGGATGCTGGATACGCACTGGAGCCATGGCTGATGACATCCATCAGAAATGCATACACACCTGAACAAGAACTCCATAATGAAGCACATGCACAAACAAGAAACATAATTGAGCATGTGTTTGGGATGGTCAAGTCACGGTTCTGGTGCCTGGACACATCTGATGGAGCCATGCAGTACTCACAAACTACATGTACCCAAATTGTTATGGTATGTGCCATGCTACACAATATGATCCTGTGGAAACAGCTGCAGCAGGAACAGCATGGGGCAGGGCCAAACAGCCCCCCACCATTGCCAAGGCCTGCACAGGCACAGTGTGACTCGGAGGAGGAACAACCTGAGCCTGCCCCAGTAGGCAGAAGGAGGCATGCCCAGTATGCCCTGACCTTGGCAAAGAGGCAACGCATAGCACATACACTGACTCAGTAGGAACTGTGGAAATGACACCTCTTTCTGACTCGCACATACAGTAAAAGGGATGCCTAACTTGACACTACCTGTTTTCAAACATGTATAGAGAGAGTGTACTATGTGCATTCAAAATAGACAGCCCTGCAGCACTGCCTGAGGCATGAGTGCCCTATTTTAAGCAATATAAAGCACTGTTAAGCACATTTTACCAGTATAGAGCATATTTAAATACAATTGCGAGTAGCTGTGCGCTGCACTAACCAGCCCAATGTTGAGCAACGTTGAGCAAAGTTGGGCAACGTTGGGCAAAGTCGGGCAAAGTTGAGCAAAGTCGGGTAAACACGCTCACACCTGCTTTACTTTTCCTTAACAAGTCAGGTCTGCCCAGCAGGAAAATAAAAAGCAGTGACAGGGCTCGAATACAAGATACTGTGCACTATAGTCACAGTACTGAACCACTAAGCCATGACAGCATTTCAGTGGCACAGACACAACTTAAGTCACTCACACATACCAGTTGGGGGGGTCACATACCTAACAGTCACAGCCAGCAAGACAATTGTAGACAAACGCAAACACAAACAAATGCTGTATCATGCCCTCTGAAGAGGCATATGGGTAACCTCCCCCCAGGCCTATGCAGACAGATAATAGCAGGCCAGGCAGTGTGATGTGGGTTGAGTAGGCTATGAAGTCACAAACTAATATGCGCGCAATTGGAAGCTAAGTTCTGTAGTACAGTGGTATGCCTCAAGCCAATACGATAAGCAATAGTACAGACTGAAATGGAGTACTTGACATAGCAGTGCAGGCCTAGCAAATGTGTATAAGTATCAGGTGTACCTCTCATCCTATGTACACCCACAGTAACAATCAGGTTTGCCCCCCGGGTAGAAATGTACAAATAATAGCTGTCCCCCCTGTATGTAGAAATGTTCATAAGTCTATGCAAATTGAGTCATGGAAGCCCTGCAGGCACAGTGTGCTTCCTGTCAATGTACAACACAAAGGTGAGCCCTGAAGTAAAAAACAACTTGATTTTTCACACACATATAGTATATATGCCCATAGTGGGCATGCTCACACACTTGAACAAATTTAGCAAATTTCAGTCAGCAACATACTGAAAGGTCATACTGGGCATGCTCACACACTTAGGCCATGTCTGAGTACGGCAGTTGGCCACACATATCTGGCAGTTGCAGTTCTTACTGCAGACACGTCACTATTCACCAATCCTGCCTTGCGCAGACAGTGATATGAAAACATACCCATATAATATATTGGACCCCTGTCATAATCAAACTATGTAATACAAGTACTTAAGTTGTTCAAAGAAAGTTAAAATACAAAGAAGATCAATAAATCTTTGATCAGTATCATCAAGAAACAATGAGCACTCCTAACATTATCCAAGCCAAGCTCTGCCAAAAATATTGCCAAAGATTCCATAGAGAACCATGAAGCTTTCTTTAGCTATGTCATAAATATCTATGTAAACTCATATATGTTCTGAGTTAGTGCAAAGTGTAAACGAATACATGTACACGACTGACATTGCCAACATCTTGTCAGACAGGTTCATACATATTTACCCCCCTCTCACTGACAAAAGGGCCCATTACCATACCTGGAGATTGTGAAAACCCAGGAATCACATATACAATGGTTAAACAGCTCTATCCAAACCTAAAAATACAGCGTCTATGGGATGACTTAATGTCCCTGGCTGTGTCATATGTGAACTCCAAAACAAACAGACCCTGCACCTGAACAGTCTGTTGAGACTCACCCTCTGTACAGGATATGAAACTGTTGAATGGGTTACAGCAATGTTTGGCACACTCCACAAGTGTTGGTGCACAACAGACCATGGGAACTATTGTCTTATAAGCCTAATAAGCCTGATCTACAAGGCCATGGAGTCCATCATTATGGAACTCACAAACAGAGCTATTGGGAGCCTACAAACACCCAACCCTACCCATTTTGGTTTGGTCAGGGGCAGAACATGGTCCCTAAACCTGCTAGACAATTTGCAAGGCAGTTACCCATGCCATACATCAATGAAATGAGCTCCACACGGCCTACATAGACCTTGAAAAGCCCTTTTCCAACATCCCACATGCATGTCGTATCCACAAAATCAACAACCTGTGCATAAACACGTATGTCATCTGATGGATTGCCAACGGGGGCACAGACAGATCCCACAAGGTAAGAATTTTGGTCTCCCTGTTGGACTGTAAGCTGGTAACCACTTCTGTCCCCCATGGCTCAGTCCTGGGACCCCTCCTGTCTGGTGTATACTATTCAAAAGTACAGTCAAACACACGAGGGCTATGGTTATCAACGTTTGTGGATGACTGCAAAAAGGTTGTCATAATCAATGTTTGGGACAACAGAGACATCATTAAAAAGGGTCTCAGTCAGACAGATGTGGTGTCAAAATTATGGCCTCGAGCTACAGTCATACAAATACCACACAGGTGCCAACACCCTAAATATGGAGGTAATAATAAGGGATCTATGGACACATGTGGATAGTCATCTCTACTTCCAGAAATACATTCACAAAGTGGTTAGAAAATCATGCTATGTGTTCCCACAAATTGCCAAAGTCTTTGCATGTAGGTCAAAGGAGGTTCCCTCTACTCATCAGTCATCAGACCCATCAGAGAGTACCACGACACACTTGTCATGAATCTGACAAGGCACCTTCAGCAGCAGGAAAGACCACTGAAGTACCTCAACAAGAGGATTACTGGCCTCAAACATTGGCCCCATGCAACAAGACTGAAGTAACTCAATCTGTACTCTGTTGCATACCGTCTACTCAGGTGATCTCTGCCCAACAGACAGGTCCATGTCCAATGCAGAACTGATGTACATGCTCTGTCTGAAGTAGACCCAGGCTCACTGTGCCACATGCTCTAGGGATATAATCATTACAACAATAAATATAACATGTTGGAGGGATACATTACTAACTGACAGACTTTCCTTGCTTTGGAACAGGTTCCCAACCTACATTAAGCTGAGTCCCTCACTGACAATCTTCCAGATGAGCGTTGATGAGTGTATGTGAAACAAAACTGTCACACCATGGATCACTTCATCAGCTGTACTACACAGAGACATATGGAATTAACCCCAGGTGTGGTGATAGCTGCATACTCTGGCCATAGTAATATATGCATTCAGGCAGATAGCCTATTACATACCTATGTACCTATACATGTAGGGGAAACACAGTATAATAAGCCAAAGATGGATGGGCAGAGATGTGTGTAAGAGGGTGACCATGACAGGGAGCCATCCAGGACTGTCCCACCCAGCACACATCCCAATGGCACAAAAGACATGAGGTGCACATGTCACCCACTGTACATAATAGCCACCAGTATCTGTAAGCATTACAGTGTATGTGGTGCATGTGCCTGCTGTACAACATGACTGTACAATAAAGTACACATCTACTATTGTAGACATGTACCTGTCACATAGGTTCATAGGTATATAGTAAACTATCTTCACGAAGGCATATATTAGCCTAGGCAAGTTGTGCAGCTTTCACCACCCCATTGATTCATCTCCTAAGCCCTAGTTCTAATAGTTAGTACCCTAAGCCCTTTTCGAGTGGGGCTGCTGATGTGATCCCTGGCGTGAATTGTCTGTTTCCCATCCACTCATCAAGGTACCTTTTGAAGAGTGTCAGTGAGGGGCTCTGACTGATGTACATTGGGACTCTGTTCCACAGTAAGGCAAGTCTCTGGGATGGTACTCTATCCCACCAGCGTGTTGTATTCATTGTTGTGATGAGGTTCATATCCCTGGAGTGTGTAGTGCGACTCAGTTTTGTTTCCCTTAGATGGAGCATGTTCAACAGTTATGTGCTGGATATGGCTCTGTATGTTAGGCAGAGTTTGCCTCTGAGTAGGCGGTATGCAACAGAGAACAGATTTAGTTTTTCCTGTTGTGTTGTATAACACAACTGTTTGAGGCCAGTAATCCTCTTGGTGAGTTACCTGTGTGGTCTCTCCAGCTGCTGGATATGCCTAGTCGAGTACATCCAAAATGGTGCATTGTACTCAATGATGGGTCTGATGACTTAAGAGTAGAGGGCCACCACTACCTCTTTTGATCTTGATGCAAACCCTTTGTTGATTAGGTGGACCACACAGGATTTCCTAATCACTTTGGCAATATGGTTGTCAAAGGAACGATGACTATCTACTTGTGTCCCCAGATCCCTTATTAACTTGTCAGTTTTTAGGAGGTAACACCTATGTGGTAGTTTGTGGGTACTTTATTTTCCCCAAAGGGGTTTACTATGCATTCTTTCGCATTGATCTTGAGGCCATGTCTCATAGAGTCCCTTCTGGAAAATATTTGTGTCATCCGGGGAATCTATTATGGCAAACACTTTACAGTTCCCAGCAAACTTAGTCAACCACAACCCTCCTGTGTTGGCATGTACTTCTGAGAAGTATATACCAAACAGGAGGGGCCCCAGGACTGAACACTGGGGGACACCAGTTGTTACTGGTTTAGAGTCTGACATGTAGCCAGCAACTCTTAATTTGTGGGATCTATCTGTGAGCCAGTTTGCAATCCATCTTGTGGTGTATGGATTTATGCCCAGGTTGGTGAGTTTATCTATGATACCTGACTGGAGAATGGTGTCAAAGGCCTTAGCGAGGTATAGGTAGGCTGTGTGCAGCTCCTTTCAATCATCTGTAGCCTGGGTAATTGTCTCAAAGAAATCCACCCAGTTCAGGAGGCATGATCTGCATTTGACGAAGTCAAACTGGGTGTGCACAACAGTGTGAAGGTTCCCAATGTCTTTATTGTTGACTTCCATTATGATTGGCTCCATTGCCTTGCAGATCAGACTCGTCAGGCACATAGAGCGGGAATGCCAAGGGTCTGTTGTGGAGTGGGAAGAATATTGCTGTGCAACATTCTATGGGTACATATCCTGTAGAGAGGATGTAGAGAGAGGTGTAGGTATCCTTGATGAATATGGATACATCCCCGCCCTATGTGCTATGATCCAGGTTCTGATGCTGGAAGGTATGGAATGAGTAGTATCCTAGTAGTGCTGGTGTGCTCTCTGGAGCCTTGAACTAGGTTTCTGTTACTGCACAGATATCAATATTCTCCATACTGAGAAGTGCCTGGAGTGTGTGCATTTGGAGGCTGAGATGTCTGGCAATGAGTAGCATTTAGCTCACTTTGTGGTTATTTGTGTTGGTTACGGGGTTTGGTTTGTCCTGAGTGACAGGTATTCCTCACCTAAAGTCAACACCTCATTGGTCCGATCCAACCATAAGCTAATTACCCTAGATATCCACATTCTGCCCCCACCCTCCGTTAAGGAAACCATGGTAAAAAATTTCTCCAAAGCAAACTTCATGCTTCTTAAGACAGAAGTGGTGAACTTCATGACACCCATGCTGATGGACAATACAGTTACGACTACTGAATCCTACACAATTGCACTTTATAAGCACCTACATGAGTGCATGGATTGTGCTATCCCAAATAGAACCAAGATGCTATCCTCCAAAAAAAGGAAGCCAATCTGGTGGTCACCTGCCATAAAGAAACTGTACAACAGAAGGAAGAAACTGCTGCAAAAGAGAGTAAAATCCCATGAGTGTAGGAGCTCCCTGGCCAGCCTCAGTAAGAAGCTGTGATCCCTGATAAAATCCTCCAAAGCTAGTTACGAAAACAAAATCACCACTGATTATAAAGACAATCACAAAGCATTCTATAGCTATGTCAAGAATCTCAATGGCAACACTCAGATCTGCTCTGAGTTACAGCACAATGGCACTAAATATACAGACACAACTGATATTGCCAACATCCTGACAGATAGATTCAGTGCTAACTTTACACCCCTCTCACCCATTAAAGAGCCCATCTCTATACTAGAAGAATGAAAAGTTCCTGTAATCACGGCTGCACAGGTAAAAACCACACTCTCCAAAGCCAGGAACACAGCATCCATGGGACCAGACAACATCCCAGGCTGTGTTCTACATGAACTACAGAAAGAACTGGCACCCCAGCTTAGAACCATGTTCAATCATAGCCTCACCTCAGGCTTTGTGCTTGCTGAATGGCACACAGCGATGGTTATCACACTTCACAAGGGGGGAGCCACCATGGACCCTGTGAACTACTGCCCCAGTAGCCTGATGAGCCTGGTCTGCAAGGCCATGGAATGTATCATCATCATGGAACTTATAAGCAAAGACATTAGTAATCTCAAAACTCTGGACCCTACCCAGTTCGTAGACAAGGGTAAGGTGGTTCACACAGCCTATCTAGATCTTGCCAAAGCTTTCAACACCATCCCCCACTCTGGAATTATAGATAAACTCACTAAACTAGGTGTGAATCCCTATGTCACAAGATGGGTTACCAACTGGCTCACTAACGGAACCTATGCTGCGAAAGTAGCAGACTCCAAATCCAACTTCAGACCAGTAACAAGTGGAGTACCACAAGGTTCAGTCCTGGGTCCTCTCATGTTTAGTATCTACGTCTCTGAAGTACAGGCTAACACAGAAGGTCTTTGGCTAATGAAGTTTGCAGATGACTGCAAACTAGGAGCCATAATCAAAACTCCTAACAATGTGGACATCATACAAAAGGGCCTCACTGAGACAGATGCCTGGTGTCAAAGCCATGGCCTCAAGCTCAATGCCAAAAAGTGCATTGTCATCCCCTTGGGTAAAAACTCTGTATCCATGAACTACAACATAGGCGGTAGTATACTTTACTTAACACCGAAAGTGTGATAAGAGACCTTGGGACACAGGTGGACAGTAGTCTCTCCTTTGATAATCATATTCGCCACAGTAGTCAAAAAATCCTTCTATGTGGCACACCTCATCACAAAAGGTTTCTCATCCAGAAAAAAAGAGGTCATTGTTCCCCTCTACTCATCACTTATTAGACCCATTATAGAGTACAACGCCCCTTTTGGTATGCACCTCACAAGACATCTACAACAACTGGAAAGGCCACAGAAATACCTCACAAAGAGGATTACCAGCCTCAAACAGATGCCCTACACAGACCGTCTCAAAAAATCCATCTTTACTCCATCGCATATTGCCTACACAGAGGTGATCTCTGCCTAACATACAAAGCTATGTCAAACCCAGAACTGTTGGACATGCTCCACTTAAAGAAATCCCAATCCCTCTGAGCTACACGCTCTAGGGACCTAAACTTTGTCACCACAATAAACAGAACATTCCGGAGGGACAGATTCCTGTCCCAGAGACTTCCCATGCTCTGGAATAAACTACCTATATATATCAAATAAAGCTCCTCATTAGCACTCTTCAAGAAAACTCTTGATGATTGGATGGGAAATAGGAAATTCACCTTGGGGATCACCTCTGTGGCTCTGCTCAACAGTAGCACAGGAAAATAATTTTCTTGGGTGGCAAAAGCCAGGGTACCTTTTTAGGCTGGGCTTGTATAGTTCCCAGGGCCGATAGCCTAGTACCTACCTATGATCCTATGAACCTTTGAGCCTTGCCTAAAAAAGGTAATATGGGGACAGCAAGAGCCTTGGCCAGTATTCAGAAACATAGGGGTGACGGGTGCAAACCATATCTAGTGAAGCAACGAGGCATGTCTATCATGTCATCCCAGGCAGACAGAAACTGGATACCCTTTGAATGACACCAGAAGCTCAGCCAATTGTTAAAGTTTATCATCTTTCTGTTATATTGCAGTATCATGTAGGTGAAGGTAAGATGCTACTCAAGGTCAGGGTCATACCATCCTGGGATATATGATCATACAGCTACTATATATCTGTTGTCATGGGAGGTATGTCTCAGATCATTCACACTGACATGTACAAAGACCGCGTCATATATGTACCTCTTCTTGAAGTGATCTAAATGCTTGTGTTATGTGGTGGATCATAGCACCTGACAGACAACTGACAGTAACCTTTCCCTTGTCCAGCCTAGTGAGTGGAACATCTGTGTTCCTGACTATGGAGCCACCTGTAACTCCATATTGCTTGCTGAAGTGTAAAGAAGTACTTAGTTTGGATTAAGACCCCCACACTTGCCAACTGTGTATGTGTGTTTTTGTCTCCCACTGGGAAGACAGCAACCTTTTTGGGACTACTCACACCCCTTAAAAGTGATATACTCATCTTTGTCAAGTCTGATGATGTCACCATCCTACAAATATACCTGTGGTAAGGGGAAATCCCATTAATGTGTATAGTGTGTCGTGTAAATACATACTGCTGTAGTATCATAATGTAGTTAGGAAGGGGTTTGAATTCTGCACTTGCCACCAGGAGCCACCTGTTTGGAGACTACTCACACTCCTTAAAAGTGATATACTCATCTTTGTCAAGTCTGATGATGTCACCATCCTACAAATATACCTGTGGGAAATTGAAATCCAGTAATGTATACAGCCTGTTGTGTAAATGCATACTGTTGTAGTATCATAATGTAGGTAGATAGGGGTTTGAATCCTGCACTTGCCAGCTGTGAGTTTGTGAGTCTCCTTGGAAAAAGAGCAAACTTTTTGGAGACTACTCACACCCATTAAAAGTGATGTAGTCATCTTTGTCAAGTCTGATGATGTCACCATCCTACAAATATACCTGTGGGAAGGTAAAACTCCAGTAATGTGTATAGCACGTCGTGTAGATGTATATTGTTGTAGTATCATAATGTAGTTAGGTAGGAGTTTGAATCCCACAGTTGCTAACTGTGTGTGTGTTCCAGGTGTGTGACACTGTTGGTCACTGTGGAGTGGGTTTTGATTTTTCTAGTGTATGACATGTCACAATGACAACTGTATTTGCATAACACATGCAAGGTAGCTGTGGGGCAAAGCCATATACATACATGTGACCTCAAGTATTTCATAAGTGGGTACTCTGCTTTCTCCATGAATGCATCTGTTATCTTTGCCAGAGTGTGCTGGCGCTTTCCAGACCTTAGGTCACTTCTTTATGCTTGTGACAAGCTTAGCCACTGCGGTGATCCCTGGGCTACGTCTTCTGTTTCACATACACTCATCACGGTTTCTGTTGAAGAGTGTGAGTGAGGGTTTATGCTTGCGGTATATTTTAATCCTGTTCCAAAGCAAGCAAAGTCTGGCAAAGATGACTAATCATTATTGGTGTGCAACAACCTTTGTGGATCTGCATGCAAACCCTTTATTGCTTATGTGCTCCACAGAGGGATTTCCAAAACCCTTTGCTAATGTGATTATCAAAGAAGAGATGACTAAACACATGGCTCTATGTATACATTAGTACCTGTTCCACATTTTGGGGGATACTACCTATGTGGTACATTGGGGATACTTTGTTTTCTAAAAGTGGATAACTATGCTTTCTTTGGCTTATAGCTTTACAGCATGATTTTGACACCAGGTATCTGTCTCTATGATACCCTTTTGGTGGATGTGTTTGTCATCTGGAGAATAAAGTATAGCCCACAGTATGCATTTTCATCAAATGTGGGCAGACATATCCCTACTGTGTTTGCTTGTACCTAAGAAAGCTATATGCCAAACAGGAGTGGTCCCAGGACTGAGTGCAGGTGAATACCACTTGTTACTGGCATAGAATTGTACATGGAGGCTGCAAATTTTATTGTGTGTCCTACATCTGTGCGTCAGTTGTCAATCCATCATCTAACAATCATTTATGGTCAGTCTGTTGAGGTTATGTATAATACCAGAATGTCGGATGGGTATGAATTGCTGGTGAGCTATAGCTTGGCTGTGTGGATCTCCCCTCCCTCACCTATAGCCTTGTTAACTGGCTTGAAGTCTACTAGGTGTAGGAGCCATGATGTGGCCTTTAGAGAACCTAAGTGGGTATGGTGCAGTGTTTGCAGGTTCATAATGTCTCTGTTAATGAGTTCCATAATGCTGTGCTCCATAGCCTTCCAGATAACATTTGTCTGGCTATATAGGATGAGAGTTTTCAGGATCTGTTGTAGCTCTACCCTTAATCAATTTATGTTAACATTTGCACTGGGTGTGATGAGGGTGGACAGGATTATGAATAAGTATATTAGAGGGTCAGCTCAGGTTTAAAGGTTAGTAGACCAAGCCAGATAGGCAGGATTACATTGGTTTGTACATGTGCTGAGGAGGGATGAAGAGTATATTGTGAAATAGATGCTAAGGATGAAGCCACCAGCTAACAGGAAAAGAGGAATGCCTAAGATGAGGTTTATGGCTGTGGTGAGAGAGGACATGCAGGTGGATGGTGTGACAGCGCAAGATGCAGAGGGCGGGAAAAAGTGGAAACAGATGATCTACTGTGGTGACCCCTAATCAGAGCATCCGAAAGGAGAAGAAGAAGAAGAAGTTGTAGCTCAACCCTTGTGGACTGTGAACACCATTACCGTGTGTCATTCCACAAGTATGTAACCTGTATAGAGGCTGCATCTGAACAGAGTGTTTAGGTGAGTAGTGACTTCATATGTCAGCTTGTGTATGACACAGCCAGAGGCACTGTCCAGTACCATTGCCACTGTGTTTTGGACTTTGGTAAAGAGATGTTTTAACTAGAGTGTCTGTGAACCATCAGGTTTTACATTCTTCAGGTCTGGAAATGTGGCCCTTGTGTAACAACAGGGTGGTGAAATCTGCATTCAAACTGTCTGACAAGAAATTGGTAATGTCAGTCAAACAAGTGTTCTTTGTGACCATTTACATTAACTGTGACCCGATCTGAGATTTCCCCTGTAGATTATAAACAACACTAAAGAAAGCTTTAGTGTTGTCTTTGGAATCCTTGCCATTTTGTATTTTGAAGCTTTCCTTGTATGCTTAATGAGGGCTTGTATTTTCCCAATGATACTGACCAAAGAGGTTATCCATTCTTGGTATGTAACTCTTTTTTGATACAGCTTCACACCTTCTATTATATATTTAGTTTATGGCAGGGGTCCATAAGTCTAATGCACTTTTACTGTATAAGTGAGAATTTCTTGTGTTTTTGATAGCACAGTCCATGCAACCCTGTAGGTGAACAGTGTGCATTACTAAAGTATTATGCAGCTGGGACAGTGTTAACCTTAGTAATGCAAACCATGACAGATAACAACAACAGCATCACCCACAGCACAGTGTCAACCCATGTCATACACACACATGTGTACTCAAGTTCCAAAATGTGTGTAGTACAATGCATACTGGCCACCAATAGAAACTATGGAGTGTTAACACTGGCCAACACAGGGCATGCCACCCTGCCCATGTGTCCAATATGCATGCACATGCAGACAGTGCACCTCCACCATGTTCACAAATGGACACCTGCAAACCTGTGCTGCACACACCTCACACTTACTGTCCACTGCATAATGCATGCTGACACAACTACACACATCAGCCAAGTGGCACACGGGCAAACAAAACACAATTGGAATAAACACTGGTTAAAACAATACACTATTGCTAATTACAGCTTTAATGCATCATGCCTGCTCAGCTACACCTTCAAGGATATCATTACACTTTACTGCTGACAACATGCTACACATCCAACCATTGCTATACTTTATTAAAGTCACCCTGAGTTTTCACCATGTTTGCCTGTTCCTGCATCAATGTTACAGATGACAGGAGGTGGCACAGGTTTCATCATATGCACAGTGTGTGTTGTTGGTTTGCCAGAGGCCTACACTGAGCCATACAATCAGCATGTGTGTGTGAGTGTGTGTGTGAGGGCTGTGAGTACTGTTATGGGCCAGTGTTGATGTCAGGTGTGTGGGTATGTGTTTGCCCTAGGTTTCTGGTTTATGTGTGTGTGTCTGCATGCACACAGCTCCACCATGTGGCTGCCATATACAGGGATTTGTGAGACAGCTATAGACTGTACCTGGCAGGATTTACAGATCACTGTCTCTGGCCATGTATATGGAACCTATGCCTGGCAGGGGTGCTACAGACAGTATCAGGTACTAATTAAGATTGGGTACTATCCAAAGAGGTTGACAAATGTCCACTGGATCCAGGTCCCTGCTGGGACTGGCCAGAACCATGTGCACGTGGTCTGCTAGGACGGTCTATGGACAGCTCCCCCAACATTGCCGGGGCTGGTACTAGCACTACAGGAGTGGCTGTGACTTGCTGGACGTCCACGGTGACCTCCAGCTGGTGATGCTGCTGGCATACATCCACTTCAATGTCTTAACCATCCTGCTCTGTCCTGACACATGGACATGACATTGTGGAGGACATCCAATATCTCACCTCAACGTCTATCAATGACCTCAGTGTAGTTACGTATGGCACCTGCTAGGTCATGGATACTGTCATTTACAGAGGTGTAATGAGCCCTCTGTGCCCTTAGCCCCTATCTGGTGTACTGCTCCATTCATGTCTGTGCCTCCATGACAGCCTGGAACATGCGTGTGGTAGAAAGAGGTGTGGCACGTCTTCCAGGGGCATGATGACCAGCAGTGCTCTGATGAGAACCCCTGACCATCTGCCTATGTGGTACCATTTCAGACATCTGGCTATGGCTGCTGTGTCTGAATACATGTGCCATAGATGCCACACTGTCCTGGCCAGTGCCAACCATATACTGTCCCTCAGCTAAGGGCAATGGTGATGATGGATGTACAGGCAGTATAACTGTGTGCATGGATGGGGTGGAGACTTGTGTACTGTCAATTGGTGGCCCAGCAACAGACCCTGACAAACCTGCCTGTGCTTCAACACACCTATCCTCATGATCACTGTCTGTTTCAGTGACATCAGGTTCCCTGCTGTAATGAACCAGCCCAATCTCACCACCTATGAGAGGAAAACAGGAAACAAACTTTAAGACCTGAACATGACTTCAGACCACATGCACACATGCATACATGCACACATGGACACATGCACACATGCACACACACAAAACTACACTCCTCCTGAAAGCAGACACACACAACACCAGTAATCATAGAACATACACAATAGCAGGTGATGGTGGGGTACAGTATCACAAGCAAAACAGTCATATCACACATGTCAGCATGCAGGACATGTGTTGCTCAACAGCATGCACTGCAAGTGTAGTCAGCCCTTGTTACTGACAGTATACATGGCTTTGATGCATGTGTTTTGTTATTAGGTGATGGCCCTCCCCCTGGAACACAATGCATACATGGACACAACATTGCTGTGCAGGTATTCATAACCCTGTGATGTACTGTACACTATAACTCACAGGTGTACATACCATTGCTGGATGTGTATCTGTGTATCATATAGGTATCCAATGCTGATTACAGCCTCTGTGTCTTTAGCAAATAATTGTGGACACATTTTTAGCACATACATGATGAGTATTCACACAACATCATCAGTGGTGCATGGATAATTGATGGAATACCATTTGGCCACATACCCAATGTACGGTACTTATGGTGAGTGTAGCTCATATTGTGGATATGCCACTCTCATCAATGACATGGCATGCTAAAACACAACTGCATATTTAAACACTACACATACCCAATATGTGTCATATGACCTAGCCACTCAATAGCATCACAAGACATATATGTGTCAGTTGTGCAAATGGTGATTGGTATGCATACTGTTTAGAGGTGCATATGTGTGTGCACACATGCATCATTATGGTGTGTAGGAATGACAGCTATGTGTAGTACTGTGGTTACAATAACTGGATGGGGTACAGTACCATAGGCCATCATCATGAAGCATCAGGTGGTCACTCAAGGCTACAAATGTTTCACAAACCAGCACAAATCATGCTGTGCCGGAACTGTACTACCTTGGCTAAATTCACCATTTCACAACCAGTTGTTACATGAGTTTGCAAGGAGGCCAATAAGGAGCATTCCCTGACATGAATGTGTAGTGTGTTGCAGAGTATTTAAATGCCCCAGGATATGCCTTTACCCCTCAGGTATATTATGTGTAATGTGTGGATGAGATTTTGGATACTGGAGTGTGTCTTTACAGAGGGTTTGGGAATCATTTATGTGTAGCATGTTAAAATGCTCTGTGTATGACACAGATGTGCATGTTATGTGCATGTTGAGTATCGACTGTGCCTATCCAATTGTCACTACAGTCTAGCCACATTTGTTTGAGATGGTCTGGGTATTGCATGTGTTTGAGGCAGCTAATCACATTAGTGAGATGTGATGCTCTTACACCAAACATGCACAGCATGCATTATGGGTAGGTGTGTTACATGCGTACATGGCCTATACCTTAACTATGACATGCACTTTTTATTTACAATAATAAATGTAGAACACACTCACCAGCATCTGTCTGCTGCCTTGATGTCACCCCAGAGATACCTACATAGAGATGAGACAGTTTGTCAGTGGCCACGACTGTGGCATTGCTACTGTGTGTTTGCAATCTTACAGTACAACAGCAGTGTACATTCACAGGGCTACAAATTATGTTCCAAATGATCAGTATTGCACAACAACAGGCTCCACATCTTTGAACAACACACTCCACATCTCACATATGCATGATCTACCAATACATATAACAGTAGTCTACAGATATGCCATGTTACCTGCATGCACCATGTGTGCTTGCTGGGTGGCTCCAACCTCCATCATGATGTATGTCTGCTGCTGTTGTTGTTGGGCAGGTGCCACCAGGCTCATGAGCAGCTCCTCCACTCTGGCGAGGGGGGATGGATCTTAACACCACCCCCTGTTGCAAGCTGTTCTCTACGCACATCAGCGGCATGCTGATGGACATGCCAGAGAAGATCACTGCAGAGGTGGCGTACCTGCTCATATGTGCGGTTATGCAGGCCTACCTCATTGACCCTGCAGACAAGATCTTGCCACATTGCAGTATGCTCCTGCTGGTCCTGGCTGGTTCGTGAAAACATTAGACGGTAGTGCTGAATCATACTGCTCGTGATGATATCATCTTCAGCCCTACTGTAGCTTGGGTTCCTGTGGTGGACCATGATCCTTGGAAGACATAAATACAAAAATATGTTTGAGCAAGTGATATGGCACATTTAACATTATACAATATAGATATCACTGAACTGCCATATATAGCAACCTATAAGCTAACCGAGAGTGAAACACTGTAACTGCCACTTATCACTGCTCACCCCACAACTGCTTGAAAGTGCCTTGCTCACTTTCTATCCAATGAACCATGTTCTGCACAGCAACAACATAAAATCACTATATAAGACTATACAAGAGTACCTGGCACACTGTATGCAACACGATGCACCACCTAGCCACAGCAGATATACATCAAGCTGATGTGTAAAGAAATATATCATCCATCACAATCAGTGTAAGATCCAGTAAATGTATTACTATTATACCGCACAACTTGTTAATGCCAAACCAGTGGCCAAAATATGTGCACAATTGGGAATATAGGTCACACACTGCTGTAATACACTATGAATGTTGCTAGATACACAGTTATATGTATTACCACACATATGTCAAAGGACATGTTACAGACATACCCACGCACACGCCAGACATAATTACAGGACACAAAGGTATGACAACCCAGATAAGCTTTCAGTGTGTACTATACAGTACTGTGTGTCAGTACATACACAACCTTAATCGTGAGAAATGTAATCTGTGATGAATACAGGGACCACACAAAACTGTGGATGCAAGCAATGTGGACATACACCATACTTTGCTGTACAGGACCAGAGCTTCAATTAGTAGTACAGTACACACAGGATTTGCATTCAACATCGGTACCCATCAATAATCATAGATGTAGTGCTTTAGCCTCCAATGACACACCCTAGTTAAAACCAAGTGACTTCATCACAATGTATGCAATAGCACTTGTTCTGCCTAGCAACAGAATACACAGCTTTTGCTAGGATCAAAGCAAGGACCCATAATACCATAATATAAACAGTTTCCCACTAAGCTATCCCACAGATACAAATATTTGACCTATTCACAAACATATTGACCATCACAGTCAGTCAACAGTACAGAGAATCTATTGCAACAAGTAGATGTAGGTGTGTATGAGTATATATAAATATATATATATATATATATATATATATATATATATATATATATATATATATATATATATATATATATATATATATATATATATATATATATATATATATATATATATAAATACATGTACACATCCATTTTTCTACATATACATATATATGGAACATATACATTTCACCTTTCATAGTGAGAATATCAATTATACAAAGGATGTAAGGTGTACAGTAATGTAATAAAATCACACACTCTTGGAATAAATGCATTGAAGGTGTTTACAGCCCAGGTAGCTTTAGCAGGCCTTACTGGTTTCAACATTGCAAACTGAACAGAACACAGATAACATGGATCAGATCCTTGATATTTAATGCTGAGCTACACATTTCACAGGTATGTCCCACTGCCCACATGTACTCATAGTATTGTCCATAGCAGTAGTTAAGCAGAACATCTGTGCAGAAAGAAGTACTGCTGCCACATATGAATGCTTCATATTATGTAGACTATTCTTCAATAACATCTGGTGGCACAGTGGTGCAGAGTTTAATGCTGTCACCTCACAGCAAGAGGTTCTGTGGTTTGATTCTCGGCTGGAGTGCCTTCTGTGTGGAGTTTGCATGTTCTCCCTGTGTTTGTGTGGGTTTCCTCCAGGTATTCTGGTTTCCTCCCACATTCTAAAGACATGCTTCTGGAGGATTACTCCCCAGGTCTCTGCTGAAAACAGGATCTGTGGAACCTAGTCGGACTTTCCCGGTTAACAAATGTTAAATAAATAAAACAAATAAACATCTACTACATGCCAGTAAATACATATGTGTCCCATACCTTTTCTTTGTATAATCTGGTAATATTTCTTTTTCCTTTTCTCCCCCTCTCTCTGTGTCTCTCTCTCTCTCTGTCAGTCTCTGCAATAGAGTGATTGAGTTTGTTGGCAGAGATTGCAGCCTGCTTTTGTAGGAATTGCACATGAGCATGTGATGGCCTCTGCAACAATTAGTGTCCACCATTTGCTAATTGCATGCAGCCTGCTGTGTAGTAACTGCAGTAATCACTGTCATAGCAGCCCAGTACTATAAATTGCTGACTCATGTAGGCATGGCCCTTTCAGCTTTCCAAGATGGAGATCATCCTTGTTTGGTGTGGACATCATTATTTAAGACAGAAGGTTGGTATAGTTCTTATATCAAAAGCCAGGGGTGTAGCCAGAGATTTACATTTTGTACTCCGACCTAATGTTGCTGCTTCCAGTACCCACTTGTCAGTGTAGAAATGTACTCACCCCTCAAAATGCTACCCCAAGATACATAGAAAGATGTACTTTCTTTTCAGCTGTTGCAATTAACTGCCATACAAAGCTAGTTATAGAGATGTATTCCTTTGGCACAAGAATTGTTTGTGAACTGCTATACTGTGAATATTCATTTACTCAGTTTTAAGCAGTTTGTACTTTTTTAGTGTTGACATTAGCATGAGCTGCACAGAAAAACTGGACACATTTCAGTACTGTGAGTATGCTTACCTACATCCTTGGTAGACCCTGCACACACAGGTATATTCTACATTTGGGTAGGGTTGCAGAAGTACAGAGAGCGTAAGTAGTATTGTGTGGATTTTATCATGCTGGACTTTCAGTGTTGCTGTGTACATGCTAGTTTATCAAGGCATGTAGTCTGTCTGCGTAACTCCCAACTGTGGACCTATCCACATGATAGCCAGAGAATAGCCTGTTATTTTTTGTCTGTGCACCACACAGGTCTTTTCAGCAACAGAGCAATGACAATCTTACAGGTGGTTGCTACCAGTACATGGCTACATCCATTTGTATTTCAGTGTTGTATTCCTACATAAGAGTATGCTTCCAAAACTCTTTCCAAAGCTATTTGCATAGTGTGTAACAGCAGAACGGCTAATATGCCTCTGTGTTTCTGCCTCTGCCAGACCTCTCAACCAATCAGGTACATATTTGAACAGAATCAGGGAAAAGTCAAGAAAAAGTCAGGGACAATCAGGGACACCTTTAAAATATTAGTGCCATTAAGTTGAAACATTAAGAAAATCAGAGCATATGAATTAATACACCTTTTCCGAAGTAAAAGAAGTGTCTAACTCTTAATTATTGCCATTATTCCTTAAGTGTAATTCACCACCTTTCTGCCCAAAGTCAGTAGTTTTAGGAGGAATTCAGAGGGACAGAGCTAAAATTCGGGTGAAAATCAGGGACGTCCCTGAAAATTCGGGACAGTTGAGAAATGGCTTCTGCCCTAAACAGATATGCCAGTGTTTGCCCTGCTGTGATACTGTGTGGGGTTGTAAAGTGATGGTGTAACATTATTTCCTGCTAGAATGGCTGCTTCTCTTATCACAGTCATGTAATCTAATCCCACAACAACTGTTGGTCAACATCCACAGAACAAGTTGTGTGGTATGGTATTCCTAATTTTCCTTTGCATTCACTCATTCTGATGCATTATATAATTATTTAAGCACCAACTTGATGCATGTCTACTGTGGCTTAGTGGTACTTCATGTTTTGTAGTGTGTGCAAGGTCTGGGGTTCGAGACTTACAGAGGTGTTTTATTTTGTTCCTGAGCAGAACAAGGGCCCTCACATACAGAGTGACTAAGGCAGTTGTAAGCAGGTTTGCGTGGGTTTGCGCAAGGCTACGCATTGCTTATCCAAGCCCAAACAAGTGCAAACCCACTAACTACTGCTTAATAGTGCTTACTCCCGCTCACCCCCGCGCTAATTTCTTTGAAAGAAAAGAAAAATGGGGAGATAGGAAAGTGGTGAAAAAGGGGCACAAAGAGGGAAATACAGTATGAAAAATAGCTTGGGATGTGCAGGACAGGTGTAGGGAAGGTCCATAGCTGCCCATTTCTTCAACAGCAACAGCTGTGCATATGCAATAAATTTGGAGGTAGATATGAACCCTTCACCTCTGAGAGAGGGGTGAGGACATCAAAGTATGTTGTAATACCAATTAAATAACATTTTGTGTGTCCAGTGGACATCTGTTCAAAATGGGCAGCTATGTATGGGGTGTAATTTTTTTTTTTTGGGAGCAGATTGCCCTTTTTTTTCAGGTGAGAGTGGAATGTGGGGTAGGGGAAGTAGGTATATTTGGGAAGGTAGGTTGGGGAGGTAAACAGACAAGACAAACAAGATGCATACAGGGGCGGTATATGACACGTCGTGGGTGAACACCTTTGACGGGGAGGGATGTTTGGAAATTGCAAGCCCATGAGCCCCCATATGGAAACAGTGGGACTAAGGTCCCCACCCATGGGCAGTCACCACTGCACCTTCATGGCCCAGAAGGTGGCTGTGCTGGGGGCTGTGCAGGAGGGGCAGGCTGAGCCATGAGTTGCACCACTCAGGCCTCAAGCTGGCGTAGAGGTTCTGCAACAGAACATTCAATCTCTCTATGCACCACAGCCCGGACCCTACGAAGGGTGATAAGTGCCTCTCCGTCCACACTTGCACAGGTGGGCAGAGTCCCATCCCCTGCAACGCTTCCACTTGAAGGTGGCACAGGGCCAACGGAGGAGGAGGTCCCAGGCTGGGCACCATATCTGCTGGTGCCAGGTGCCATGGCCAGCTGAGGTGGGACAGGTGGGTCCGCTGGGAGCGGACTTCCAATACGAATTATGTTTTGGAGAGTTTAATAAAGATATGGGTTAGTAACAGTCAACAGCATTGCCTATTAGTTATAACAGCATGTAGAAGTATTCCCATTAATCCAACACACTAGATTTTCAACAGTTCAAAAGCAAGCATGACACATGCATATATAGAACAATAGTGAACATTACAACAACATGCAGGTTTAATTGATGGCAACAGGCCACCAATATTGTGGTATTTGAACAGGGCACATGCATAGAAATAAATGCAAATATTTATAAACCAATAGGACATATGTCCCAACAGATGTTTTGAGATTTAGGCATACCGAGTGAGGTGTGGAATTGCATTTTTTATGCACATACAGTAGGGTGGAAAAATATAGCACAATTAACAACTTATATATCCTTCTAGTTTTCACTAGATTCATATTAACCGCAGTTATATGCCCCTTACATGTATTATTACACTACCCTATGTCCTTATATTGTGCAATTGGATTTTGCTAGATCATTACATACATGAGCTGTATCTTATATACAAACTGTCCAAGATGCAGATGTTACTGCAACATATTATGAGAGTTGCTCACACACACTACTGTTAAGATGGTACACTGACAGCTCTACTTTCATATAATTATCTAGATATGTTCAGGTGAAAGTATCAGTTATATGTTAACAGCTCCCTACATTTCTGGCAGCACACTGACATTTCTGGGGAACACAATACCAAGCTACTCATGTGTCAGATTAACCTGTACATGCTGGCCATGAACCAACAGTTGAGGGCTGTACATATGCATACAAGCTACTGGCACTCCCTTCATCCACATTATATGGGCCTACCCAAGTGTGGGTTGACACTGCTTAATACAACACTACTATTTGTAGAATGCAACAGTACAACAACATATCAAAGAAAATGACACAGGCGCACTCCATGAATCATACATTTATTAAAGGATTATTACACCTTTATTTATTGGGTTAAAAGACTTTTTGAAGGCTCTCTCATTTATTTTATATAACAGTACATGCAGAATAATTACTAACACAGCCTTTGTAGCCTATCTTCATGGGCTTGCAGGTTCATAGCCCGGTCACCTGCAGCTGTGAAGTAAATGCAGTGATACTGAGACATACCCATCCATAGTACAGACAAGCATAGCAATTCTTAACTACTTAATACAATGGCTACTTACTCAGTACTGTGGCATAAGGCATCATACAAGATTCCTGGATCCACCGGTCCAGTTCATCCCCCCTATGTCACTTCAGGTCAGAATAATGGTGCCTGACCTGCTCACCAGTCTGAGGAACACCAGTGGCACTGGTGAGATCACGAGCAAGACTATTCCAGGCCTCCATTTTATATTGGGTACCCTGGTACTGGCCCCGCAGGAGTCTTTCCTCATGTTTGTGGACGAGGAGCTAAACCATAATTTTGGACTCCTGGCTTCCCCAGCGTTGCACTCTAAATTGAGTGCCTTCACCAACACCAGCCATGCTGACTGCAGAAGGAAGCTACAACCAGTTATAGCAAGTATTCTCACCTGTGGAGCTTAAATATGCCTCATTTCCCGCACTTATTTGTGATTGGCCAGTTTTGGAAAATCTCAGCTGTAGGCACACCTGCTTAGCTGATGTTGGCAATGTTTAAAATACCTTTGATAGGTATGTGTCTGTTGAAAGTGCATGCTTTTGAAATGCTGTCATGGCTTAGTGGTAAGTACTGTAACGGCAGTACACAATATCCTGAGTTTGAGCCCTGTCACTGCTTTTTATTTTCCTGCTGGGCAGACCTGACTGGTTAAGGAACAGTAAAGCAGGTGTGAGCGTGTTTACCCCACTTTACTCAACTTTGCCCGACTTTGCCCAACGTTGCTCAACGTTGCTCGACATTGCTCAACGTTGCTCAACGTTGCTTGACGTTGCCCGAATTTGCCCGACGTTGCTCGACATTGCCCGACATTGCACTAGTTAGCATGGTGCACAGCTATGCACAATTGTATTTAAATATGCTCAATACTGGTAAAATATGCTTAGTGCTCTATATTGCTTAAAATAGGTTACTCATGCCTCAGAATGCATAACCATTTCACCTTTTTATATATACATAAATATATATATATATATATATATATATATATATATATATATATATATGTATATATATATATATATATATATATATATAATTCGTTCACAACTACATTTAACATTTCAATGCTTTTTACAAAACTTATACATAAAAAATGTCAGGAAATATTTTTGTATACAGATTTCCCACAGAAAATGGAATATGCAGTAGTGGGACTTGAACTGGGAACGTCTACTCTTTGTGTGAAGGCTCTAACCACTACGCTATTGCTATGTTGCTTAATTTACATATATTTTTATTATTATCCTCTTCTGGTGTCTAAGCTCCTAACTGTTGCTAAGAAATGGGCAAACCCATGCAACTACGGGCAGCTATATCGGAAGAAAAAAAAATTATTTTTATTTTCTATTTTTTAAGTTGTTTAACATTAGGGGGAGTGTTGTGTTACATTGTACACATGTGAGCGGATTCGCTCATGTAACTGGAAGTTGCTGATTTTCTTCATTGCAGGGACATGGATTTTTGGACTGCTTGGCAGTCTGACATGCCCCCTACACTCGTCTATGCTCCGTTTAAGCTTTAGAGTTGAGGTAGCGCGCCCTCATTAATATGCATGGTGCACTGCCATCATACTCTTGCACTGGCGCTTCCATGTAAGACTAATCTAGTCTTACATGGAAGATTAGTAAATCTGGGGGAATGGGTGTTGTTCATAATATGTGGAAGATGGGCTTGCATACTTTTCCAGAGTAAAACGATTCACTTCTTCTGCAGTGGCTTGCACCAGCTCGACAAGTTGAGTTTTTAAGATGCATACAAATGAGGTTCACTGTGGTCACAGTGAGTATGAATTAAGCCCATGTGTATCCCAATGTACTGCTCTGCATGTACACTTGCCTAATATGGTGATTTGTATACATCTGTATCTAAGTATATGTGACTATCAGCTCTGCACACATTTTATTGTTTGTGATTATCTAAGCAAGGGAATCTGAGTACAGTAGAGCTACATGTACCATGGTGGCTCTGGTGTGTTTGTGTGTGTGTGTGTGTGTGTGTGTGTGTTTATTTTTACACATGTGCACTTCATGCTTATGTGGGCTGATGATGCAGCCACCTAAAACTGCTTAAAACACCTGGGCGAGAGATTCATAGCTATGTATATTAACTACTGTTGAGATTCAGTATCATGCAGCATATTGAATACTGTAAAGCATTTGATTGCTAAGGACTTAATTCATTACATCTGTGCAGCAAGGGTTACACTGTATGGCAATGATTTTATGAATCCCATCCATAACCTTAATTTCTAATTCTCTTTGATCTTTTTCTTCTTTTCACACTTTTTACTCTCATAGTCTTTTTTTTATACACACACACACACACACACACACACACACACACACACACACACACACACACACACACACACACACACACACACACACAGGACCCTCTTCCAGTTCATCTTCTTCAAGTTCTCATGATGTTTTTCAGTGTTTATATTTTAGGTGTTGCAGCCTTCCACTCTGTCATTTGTCATAAAATATGTGCCGTTGTCATATTTTTAAATCTAACTTCTTTTCTTCCTGAAACTATACTGCTTCTTATAGTTCATTTTCAGTTTGTTTTTTATTTATTCTTTGACCATCTTATCTTCCCCACTAAATTATTTCATTTCTTCCAAAAAAACCTCTTGCCTTTCAAACTGATGGATGCTTCTACTGTCAGTTTAAAGTGCATCTCTTAAAATACCGTGAACTCTTTTCATGCATTTCATTTTCTACCTGTAGTCCTGAGTCTGGCAGCCAAGATCTTACTTTCCATGCTCTACAAATAACAATACTAGTATCCATTGGTTAACCAGGTGGGCCCAATGGACAGCGGTGACCCAGGAGCCATGCAAGGATAAGGTCACACATTAGACAAATGAGGGCTGTTGAAATCAAACTCTGTACACCAAGGAACTACAGCTCATAGCCTTAACCATCTGTGACAACTGCTTCATTTGTGATGATCCCTCTCAGAATTCCTTCCACGTCTCCTTTACGTCTGGCCTCAGCACTTTGTTTACTGTCCAGCACATTGTTTATTGTCTTAGGCCTCCACCCTCAATGGGATTTTCCTGTTTCTCTTCCTTGTCCATTTAGGTTACAGTTTGGAAGAAATATGAAACAGATAAATGGCATAGGTTTTGGAGTCACATACACTTCCTCTGTCCGATATATTCATTAGGTCTCTGGGTCAAAGATAGGAAGTTATTCAATATCTTATTTTTTTACCATGAATCAAACAAACTTCTGTTTATTCCCAATAACTGAGAAATACAGTGTCCTCATGTAATCATATCTTAATCTATCAGCTCTCCAACTTAACAAATGCCAGCCGTACAGATCCTTTCTTACTTCATTCAGTTGAGTTACCTGCTAGGAGAGTAGTCTCTCCCTGGTGTTCTGGACAAATATCATCTAATAAGTAAAAAATGTTACCTGGGGTCTACATTAAAAAGGCTGTGAGTCTTTACACTATAAATAAAATTAAAGTGAATGCAAACAAATGTACATTGAAGTCTTACTTAGGATTATTAACAATAACAGCCCAATAACACAACTGGTACAGGCTACCTGCAAGTGAAAAAATGGAATTATGGGGATATAGGATACAAGAAAAAGGATTTTAAGTTAACTCATTTTTAATATTTTATTTTTATGAGTTTCAAAGATCTGCATCAAAATATTCAATTAAAATTGCTAATTTAATCTATAAATGATAATTAAATATGGCCATCATGACACACTTTTTTGTATTAAACTTACCCTGCATGAGATTTTCTAAAGTGGGGTGAAGAAGTGATAAATATAGTGACATTACTAATCTTGCATGTGTTGATAATATGCACTATCAATTTATTGAGGAAATCTGTAGTATAAATAATAGTGAAGCACAGCAAAACAGTAGTAGGGAAGATGAGGCAAGGTATTTTACATGAACGCTATAGTGACAGTTGGGAATGTGTCACAGCTGTAAGAGTCAGCCATTTAAGTATAGTTACTGGAGAAGGTACAGAGCTGACAGGCACATCAGAAACAGATGGACATCATTTTATTTAAGGTGACTGATATTTGGTTGAGTTGCAAGCTACTGGACCTGCCACATAATGAGTATAACAAATGCCAAAGGAATGTGCAGCAGTAAATTTTAGGCATCTTTCCTGTCTGCTCAGAGCACCAGCACTTTACCCAACTTGTTTTGTAAAGAAGCACCTAGTAAATGAAAATAATAAAATGCTATCTGGTATCAAATAAATCATTTAAATATATATGTGTTTGTTTGAGGAATATCTTAATTTCTTCCTAATGATATACAGAGTATGACTGCTGCATTTCTGAAATAAAGCAATGGAGCATAATCAGTAAAGATGCATTATACATCACGAGGTCTCTTGACAATTGTCAGACGCACATAATATTACCAGGTTCACGCATCTGCATTTTTGTAAAAAGCTATTGCACTGTACTCTCAGTTGTAAACTTTTACTTAGTGTAAATCTTTTATATTGTTTGTCTTGCATGTATTTATTTTAAAAATAATGATTTCTACTGTATTTTGATGTACTTTACATTGTCTCTATTAATGTATATACACAATGTCTACTTAAATGTATCTCGTGGAGCTTTTCTCCCTGGGCCTCTCAGGCAGAAGGCAGTCTATGGCATGACAACAAATGTAAAATTAAAAACAGATACAGAAAGGGAAAAGAATGGTTTTAACCACTGCGCCACGCAAAGCCTGTCAGCTTAGCCTCCCGTTCACATTGTAAAACTGCCTATGTGTAGGTAAATGTGTAGGCAAGAAATAAAAGTATTTGTGCTGAAGGTCAGCAGTACTATGCTCTCTGTCTGATATGAGGATGTATACAGAACTGAAATCAGTTCTTGTCTACACATCTGACATACAATCTAGTGGCTTTGCTTATAGACAACTGTTCCATGACATGTGAATGACTTGTGCCTGGTTTCTTTCTTGGTGACTGTATTGGCATGTAGTAAAAGTGACATATACTTGTGTTTGGTCTAAGAAAGTGCTATACTTAATATGTTCTTTAGTTTAAGGAGTATATACTTATATATTGGTATTCATAGTCATTGCACATAAGTGCAGTGGAAGAGTGTGTGTGGGCTGAGAACAAAAGCAGTTTAGTCTCAGTTTGGAGCCTGCAGCTGCACTTAAGCATGGATGCATGAAACAGTTTGAGAGAAACTTCTGTAAATGAGGGAATGATGACATGTAAATGATGAATGTGTGAGAAATCTGTAACTATCCTATGCATATAAGGTGATCATCCCATCTTTATGACATTCTTAGGCACCTTTTGATATGCAACGGCTTTGTGCACAGATGGAATATGTACCATTTCCGTCCACTTTGCTATCTACAAAGATGCTTGCTTTTGCTGACCTTCTAGCTATGTCACACTGTAAGTTGCTTGTTTTGATCATACCAAAATCTGGTGCACAATTGGAAGTTCAGTGGCATAGGAGAAGAAGAAGATAAAGTCAAAAGTTTACTCAGCTCAAGTTTGCCAAATAGGAATTATTTGACAGGTTTTGAGTGGACAGGAATATAATATGGCCTTTATTGAGTTTATATGGGCCACAGACAAGAAATGGGGGAGTGTGTAGCTTTCTTAAACTATGGATATAAAAGTGTGTATAGCCCTTACTATAACTGCCATGGGGACTTTTCAGAGACAAATTAGGAATACATTGGGTATCTCACATGCTTCTGCCCACCGTGTCAGCCCAGCAACCTGGCAGTGACCATGATTCTCATATTTGACACACAAGCTTGCTGTACCACTTCATCTTGCATGGCAGGACTCCTCATGGTCATCTAGTTGGTAAGTGCAAACTGTTATAATGTTGCTAACCATAGTTATTTCTGTATCTATGGAGTGGTACAGAGAGTATTGAATATGCATGCCTTATTTTATGTGTTTCCTCTCCATTTTGTTTTGCAGTTAGCATAGGCTATCCATTTGACCCTTGGGTAATTGCACAAGTCCATAACCTCCAAGAAGCTGCAGAGGAACACTTTATCATGCACCTGCCACAGACATGGGCAGTTATTATGTGAGTGCGTGGCCTGCTCAAAGCCTATTTATGATACCTAGACAAGTTGGGGCCTTCAATATGAACCTGTTACTGCATGCAGGATGTTCACTGCCGTATGTAATTATATTCTGCAAAACATGTTTATGCTTCAACTTGGTTAGTAAGTGACAGAGACAATCACCGATAGTGGCAGTGTCACTTGCTTTATTGTTTCTCCATCCAAAGACAATAGCGATGACAGTGGAATAGCAATCCCTCTAGCAGGCTCATGTATGCAACATGGATGTGCACAGAAAGAGATGGTATCTAGTCTACAGCCATGGACCATGACATTATGGAACAGAAAGAAGTTTACATAGATTATACTTGATACATAATGTTACTTGTGGGCTATGCTGAATGGGGCATGGTCAACTTACACTATACATCAGGCATTTCTTATACCATAAACAAAAATTTATTTTCAAACGGTATTAGCTAACATCATTTGTCCATTGGTCAGTGGTGGCACAAGTGCTAGTTAGACTGGTCTAAAGTGTAGAAGAGCAGGTGTCATGAATGATGTTTAGGGCTATACTGTTAGTGTTCTCTGCAATGCTTCTTACTGAGTTTGTACTTACCTAATTAGAAAAAGGTATCTGCTATTCAATAATGAAATATATCATTGCTGCTGTGCTTTTTTTGTCTTTTATTGTTTGCTTACTCTTAGTCAGGTACAAATAATAACTGCAGCATTTGCCCTGTGTGCAAAATGATTTTGGGTTAAGTATGTTCTGTGTTACTGATGGTCAAAATCAAACTTAAAATTGTAAACTGTCATACATAATGTCCCCTGAAGACAGTGTGGGTGATGGTCCCAGAGATAATGAGCAAGTGCTGGTACATGAGCTTGATGCTGAGTGGCTTAGATGATGGGAAATACTGGATTCAGAAAAACACCGTGAAATTACCCTAACAGTGCTGTGGGACCTAGGCCTTGAATGAGAGGTTCTGTGCATGTGGACAGTCCCTCATCACTTCCAGTTGTACCCCCAGAGTGTGTGTGTGTGTGTGTGTGTGTGTGTGTGTGTGTGTGTGTGTGTGTGTGTGTGTGTGTGTGTGTGTGTGTGTTTAGTATATCCATCTTAGTCTTCACATGAATGCTACATGTCTGCAACCATACTACACATACATATAATCATGGCATTGTCTCTGTCCTCCATCATTCCCATGTACTGGTGAATTTCCTCTTATATACCCTGGGACACTCAAATTTCTCTACCTAATTCTCAGTGGCAGTAGGCTGGGCCTGAGCTATGTCATGACACATCTGCTGCTTGGCTGTCAAGGCCTCACATATTTCTAGAGTGGACTGAACCTTGGGAATTCACTTGGTACCCCTGTGTACAGGTGTGACAGTGGATTCTGTTACCACAGAAAGGCTAGTCTGTTCATCAAGGGATAAAATCTGTGAACAAGGAACAGGTGTTGAGCTACATGCTGTGAACCCTCTTGTTGCAATATAATTGGTTCATTATGTTGTCTGTCTAAGCTTGTCTCCCTTTGTTACTATGTAACACTTTCCTGAGGCTGTGTCATGAGAATGAGAGTTATGACATCATCATTGACAGCCATTATGCTGTCAACATCAGCCTAATATGATACAGCACACCATGTAACTGCTTATGTTTTTGGTGATGACCTTGTGAAACTGAGCCTGCAATTTGTGACAGTTATATATGATTTCACTTACCATGCAATGTATGTAGAGTTTGTGCAATACCTGATACTGATGGTGCACCTCGTGAGGAAACATATAAGATTTATGGATACACAGAGACCATACCAAGTGCACCTAGCCTGAAATTAGCAAATCCAGCTAAACACTAACCTTCTAGCAAATCTGACTATGGATATTATTCGTGTTGGAAAGTACTAGTGTCAACATCATCCTGAATTATTCCTGCACCGTCCTGCTATGCATCAACGTCATTGCTCTTTACAGACAGAAGATACTCCTCATCTGGTGTTAAAATGTTGAATTATGGAAGGGCATGTCCCAGCATTACAGTAATTTGTTTCCTACAATGTGCCAATGTGTGATTCCTTCACTGTACAATATTCATTTACTATCTGATTCCATGCATTAGCTCTCCCTGTCTGTTTTGTTCCACCTTTTCCAAAAAGATATTTCCCATAAAGTCTTAGTGCATTCAATAAGATTCTACTTCAGACTTAATTTGTTTCTACTGTGTCTTCATTTTATAACTTGCCAGTACAGATTAGCAAAGAATTATGTAACTTTAGTCATTTCTAGATTATGCATTTCATTCATTAATTAAAAAAAATAGCAGAAGCAAAGTGAAACATCGTGACTTCAGGTTCATTTTTTTCTTTGCACTACTATGTATGTGTTATGCGTTCGTTTGCTGCTATATGTATACTATTGTGCATAGTGAAATGTATGCCTATAGGGGCTTGCTGTAAGCATGTAGTAAACTAATCATTAATGTATCATGTATTTCATTTCTTCGTTACACGATGGCTGTCTGTAATGTGGTCCTATGGATTTACACTGCTTGAGATAGGTGCAGCAGAAAACCACAGTACACCTATAAAAGTAGACAGCACTTAATATGGCACCTTACACATCCCAAACATTTAAAGGTAGAAGTAAACAAGTGTTGCAATATTTCTTGCCTTACCAGTTAATCAGAAACTAATCCTAAAGATGTAAAACTGAAATCCACTGCTATCTGCCTTTTTACAATATTTTGAATATTTTGTTTTTTTGCTATCTGTACATTTTATAAACCAGTTCCATAAATGTCCTTTGCCCTCGATGTTTCTTTAAATGTAGAGTCCAGCAGCCTTTAAAATGGCTGACTATAAAAGAGTGACATATATTTGATTAGATTCACAATGTTTTTTATGTAAATGAAGCACAGCGATGCTTAGATCTATGAGCTCCACTGAAGTGTGCATGTGTAAGTGCTGTGGACAAGGTGGCACTACTCATCCATGTGCACAAGCATTATTTGAGCCTCAACTTAAGTGCATGATGCTGGTTTGTGTGAAATTAGGCTATGCATTCTTATGGCTTTTTGTGTTCAGCCCATGGCTGCAAGGGGTGTATGGGGATAGGCAAATGGGTGCCACTCCCCATTTGGTGTGGTGTATATCCTAGTAGCCTCTTCTTCATACATCTTCCTTTACACCTTTCACAGGTAAGGAAGTGAAGTTCTGTGTAAGTAAAAATGAGGCAGTACCATAGGTGTTGTAAAAGTTTGGAAGTGTTGTCATATCACATACATACACATTTAAATTACTTGCCAAATATCTTTTCTTTGTCTTCAGTTATTATATATTGCAATTCAGTCAGTGTTTTATTCTATTGATGATATTTCTTCTGCTGGGCTATAACTCAATTTGTCTGGTGAAATTTTTAGTTAGAATTGTATTTGACAATGTATTACTTAAATGCTGACCTACAAAGACCCATTGCAGCACCTTTCTCTGACAGACAATTGACTGGTGCCAGAAACATGGTCTCAAGCTGAATACCAAAAAATGGATCATCATCCCCCTTTGGGTACTCTTTTTTAGTTAAAATGTTAAATGGGATAAGCCATGAGTAGTTCCTGTCCAATAATTTATAAATTGGGATTGGATGTAGTCATTATTGTACTGTTATAAGAAAGTTATTAACAATGGATGGGACTATAGTAGGGCCTGTGACATTGTAAAGAGTGGATGTGGTTTGAATCCCACCAATGCCAATAAAATATGAAATGAACTGCATACCAGCGGGATATTTTTTAGTACCAATGGTATTTATTTTATTTATTTATTTCCAGTTTGATGACCGGGGAGATCCACTGGGCTCAGGGAGCCCATTTTCAGTGGAGGCCCGGGAAGACAAGCTCCGCATTACAAAGTTTAGATACAGATACAATCTTAGTAAAGAAGAACAATTTACAATTACATTTCATGTTAGAGAGCAGGTATACTTTATTAGGTACATGGTACAATTTAGATAATTACAATATGTATAATTATGTTTGGTTAGCTAGTGATCATAGCTAGTCAGAGGTTTCGGGGTAGAGAGAGAATTATAGAACTAGGTGGGGAGAATGCAGTTGCATTTCCTGTTAGAGGAAAGGTAGGAATGTAGCTGAGATTTAAAGTTTTCAAAGTTTGAGCAAGTCCTTAGGGAGGAAGGAAGAGAATTCCATTTTTTTGCTAAGGAAAAGGATAGCAGGAGTTGACCAGTTTTTGGACAAAGATTAGGTTTTGATGAGTAGATGTGAGACTTCTCTGAGGGGTGTAGGGTAGAAGGATGTTGGATACTGCTGGGCACTTAGAGGGTTGAAAAATGTGTGGGCTGTGGTAATTTGAAGATAGTCTAGGTGGTTGGAGAGTTCAAGTCAGTTTAACAAATTAAGGGCAATACAGTGATGGGAGGAGTACTTGGCTTTGGTAGCAAATTTAGAAATCTTATTATAACAGACTTCCAATTTTGAGGTGAGCGTGGCAGATAAGTTTGTTAATAGAGGAGCGCCATACATCATTGAGGGGAGTAGATAGGTAGTGGCAAGAGTTTGTATGGTGGAAGGAGAGAGAAAGTGGATGTTCCGGTATAGCATACCAAGTTTTATATGGGTTTTCTTAATGTTTTGCTGGATGTGAGTGTTGAATTTTAGTGTTCATCAATAGTGACCCCAAGTAGTTTGGAGAAGGGAATGACTTCTATAGTGGAATTGTTTTGGCTAATAATTTGGAATGAGTTTTTATCAAGATGGGAAGCTTTTGAGGGAGAGAATAAT
Organism: Protopterus annectens; assembly: GCF_019279795.1. Taxonomy (NCBI): domain Eukaryota; kingdom Metazoa; phylum Chordata; order Ceratodontiformes; family Protopteridae; genus Protopterus; species Protopterus annectens. Next base: position 473,799,988 of record NC_056738.1, read on the forward strand.
AATATTTTGGATTTATTTGCATTTAGTGAGAGGTGGTTCTGACGCATCCAATTTTCAGTGGTGGAGAAAGCAGTTTGGGTCAGTGTTTGAAGCTCTGGGAGGTTTGCGGTGCTGCAGACTAATGTGGAATCATCTGCATATTGTACACTTTTGGTATTGGGTATGGCTTTGTGGAAATCATTAATAAAGATGTTAAACAGCATTGGTCTGAGAATGGATCCCTGGGGAATCCCAGTGGGGGTAGGGTAGGAAGGAAGGTTGAGGTACCTGTCTCCCATTTTACAGCTTTAGATCTATTGGAGAGGTAGCTTGAGAACCAGGAGAGAGAGATTAAGGTTGGAGAGATGGTTTAAGAGATGGGTGCGTGAGATGGTATTGAATGCTTTAGACCGATCTAGAAGAACAGGAGAAACTATTTTTCCAGAGTCACGGGCAAGATTTATTGTATCTAAGAAGGAAAGAAGTACAGTGGTAGTACTATGGCCTGGATGGAAGCCGTGTTGGGTTGGAGTGATTAGTTGGTTATTAGCTAGGAATGGCATAAGCTGAATGTGCATTTTTCTAATAGTTTGGAAATTGGGGAGAGGATGGCTATGGGGCGGAAGTTGGAGATGTTATTTTTGCCTCCTTTATGGAGAGGTAGAATGAAGGCAGTAGGCCACAATTTGGTCACATAAGATTCCAGCATGGATCTATTTATCAGGATGCTAATGGGGAGAGTGATAACATCTGCGGCTATTTTTAGGAAGGAGGATGGGATATTGTCAGAGGCATTGGAGCAAGGTTTTAATTTAGAGAGTAATTTTTTTATATGGGAGGTTGTGATGGGTTTAAGCTCGAATACAGGAGGAGGATTGGGGGCAGAAGGTGCTGTAGGTGTTGGCTAAGAAAGGGTAGGTTAAGAGGAAGAGTTATTGTTAGGGAAGAATTTGGTCAGTACTGCTATGGAGTTGGTGAAGAAGGAGTTGAATAGAGTGGCTGTATCAGGGTCAGATTTGCTGGTGTCAGGGCAGGGGTTGCTTTTGGTACCTGGGTTGAGAAGAGAATTAATGGAATTCCAGAACTGTTTTGGGCTTTTTGATTGGATAGATTGGAGTTTAATATAGTAGGACGTTTTTCTCTGATGATTTTTTTTTTAGCAAGGTTGCGGAGTTGTTTATATTTAAGAAAAGCTTCAGGTTGCTTGTTTTGATGGTAAATTTTCCAGGATTTGTCTCTTTGTAGCATACATTTTTTGGTATCTTTGGTTAGCCAAGGGGAAGTCTTGTTTTTTACTCTTTTTGTTCTTGGTGGAGCTAGGGAGTTGAGGATGTTTAAGAAAGAGGAGTTGAAAAATTCTATGACATTATCTAGTGGAAGAGTTTTTAGGGGGTTCCAATTTGTTTGTTTTATGGAGTCAGAGAAGGTAATTGGGTTGAAGTTTGTGAGGTTACGTGTGTGGATGATTTTGTGTAGGTGAGGAGAGGAGTGGGTAGCTTGGCGGATAAAAGCTGGCAAGCGGTCTTCTATAGGGTCAGGTGTGATGCCAGAGTTTAAGATGTTATTGGGATGGGATGCTAGGAGCCAGACTAGTGTGGTACCTGGGGGGTTTGTTTTACTGGGTCTGGTAATGGAGTTTTTAAGTTGTGTATAGTTAAATAGATTGATGGATATGGTGGGAAGGGGTTATTGATTTTATTCCAATCAATGTATACGTCTCCAAGTATATAGGTCTCAGGCTTAATATTGGATGAGTTCCAGAGGAGAATGTCCTCCAGAGTAATGGTGTTGTTACCAGGGGGGATGTAGAGGGCAATGATACAAATGCTTTTGTGGTTATTTACTTTTAGCAGGCCTATTACAAGTTCTGCATTATTGAATGGGGGATAGGGTTGGGGTAAGGAGTGATGGATAGTAGGTTAGAGTAGATTAAGACTACCCCACCACCTTTTCTGTTTGGGCAGTCATGTCTAAGGGATTGGAATCCGGGAGGGAGGATTTCAGAGTAATGATTATGAGGTTTTAGCCAGGTTTCAGAAATGGCTACAATGTCGGGTCGGTTGTAGTCTAACCAGGCATGGAATTGGGTTACTTTATTTATTAAACTTTGGGCATTGATGGTGAAGAATTTGAGGAATGTATGGTTAGCTTTATTGTTTGAGGTGGTGAGATTAGTATTACAGGTAGTGTTTGGTCCAGGATTTGGATGTATTTCTCCTGATAAGCAGAGGTAGTTGAGGAAGGGTAGTAGTATTTTTGATTTGGTGTTTAATAGTTGTGGAAAGTAAGATATTAGTTTAGGTTTGTAGTACTTAGTTGAGGGGGAAAAAGTTTTATTTTGAAGTAGTGGAGAGGGTTGGGTTGAACTAGTGATGCAGCTATGTTGTGGAAGTGTGTTTCTGAGTGATAAGAAAGGAGGTTGGGAGTGGGGGCATAGGATAGGAAGGGTGGGTGGAGTAGGTTATAGGAGAAGGAGGTAGCGTGATATAAAGGGAGTAAGACTAAAATGCAGATAGATGAGGTGAGAATGGTTTGAGGCAGGAGTCTAGGCATGGTGGATATGTGCTAAGATGTAATAAGATGAAATAGGGACTTAGGTGCATGACGAGGAGTGCTTGTGATAGGCAGATGGAGGACAAGAGGGGAGGGATTGTAGAGGGAGGTGATTGGTTGATAGAGAGAGGGAGGGGTTTAGGGCTCAAATAAAGGTAGTTGTAGTGGGGGTGGGTACCCAACAAGCAAAAATAAAAGAAAAGAAAGTGAACACAGGTATAATTCAATAATCAACTGAAAAAATGCAGCCTGGACCCAGGAGCAAAAATGGGATGCACGCTGCTGCTCTGAATATGAGCTTCCAACATTCACCACATAATCAGGCTGCAATCAAGCCACCTTCAGAGCTATGTGTTTGACCTGGCACTCCAGGCCACTTCTTTACCTCTCTCTCTCTGTCTGTAAACTCCAACTAAAACTTTGCTATACAGCCCACAAAGTACTGGCCAAGAATATCCTTCTCCCTCAACTAGAATACTGTCTTCCTGTTCTCTCTTTATATTCAACTTATAACAACTTCAAGTCACTGAGAATAAAATTTGCCAGATTTGCCCTTCTTACTGAAAGCTATGTACAACACTGCAACCTTCTAAATGACCTAAACTGGCTGGCCATTGCTTTCAAAAATTTGCTTAAAAATTCCTAGATGAAATCAGTCCTGATTATTGCAATGAAATCAACACTACTCATCCAATGGCACTAAATCTAAGCAAATATACACTATGAAAATTTCTAGCCCATATAGTTAACCTTTTTCATACCACCAGGCATACCTCTCAACTGTCCAGAATTTGGCAGGGTGTCTAGATTTTTTTTCCTCATATTTTTGGCCTGTTACTCATATATTTTGTGGTTTTCTGGCAAATCATTGAGGATTAAAGCCATTAAATAATGAAAACAGTTACATTACAGACTTCACATGCTTCAGAAAATATGTGCTAAAGCAAAATCTATTATTCTTACAATTTTCTAACTTTCTAAGAGCAATATTTAAAATATACCCTTGATTTTTAGGCATTGTCCTCCCATTTTTTTAGCTTTGATATGTGACAGCCCCTCTTTACCCCAGGCCAGTAATGAAGGAGCCCCATTCCTCACCACTAATACTGATGAGAGGCTGTCACTAAGAACAGGAATGGATTTACACAGTATTTCAAATGCAGCTCTCTGCATCAAGGAAAGTTTCCCCCAAGAGCACACAGGGGACACACTCCACTGAGACTAGACTCTGTCTTTCCAGATCCCAAACAAGACCCACATTGGAGCACTGTATTCCATTTCCAAGTATCTGACACACACACAGACACACACACACACACACACACACACACACACACACACACACACACACACACACACACACACTCACACACACACACACACACACACACACACACACACACACACACACACACACACACACACACACACACACACAAATTCACCAGCTGTGTCCCTAATCCCCAGACTATAAGGTAGATTGCTGCCACCAGCCAGATACTCTAAGGCTCTTACAAAGGGTAGCCTGGTGGTATGAAAAAGGTTAACTATATGGGCTAGAAATTTTCATAGTGTATATTTGCTTAGATTTAGTGCCATTGGATGAGTAGTGTTGATTTCATTGTAATAATCAGGACTGATTTTATCTAGGAATTTGTAAGTAAACTCTTGAAAACATCTTTGAAAAGCTGGCACAAATTCACCAGCTGTGTCCCCAATCCCCAGACTATAAGGTAGATTGCTGCCACCAGCCAGATACTCTAAGGCTCTTACAAAGGGTAGCCAATTATACTGTGGCAAATTAATACTGATATAAATGGTAGAGTGTGACTGAAGCAGTAGGGCTTATCAAAGTGGCCACAGTGTCATTAAAATCAGCACAAGTACTCTCAAGTTGTTAAAAGTATTCACCAAGAGACCAGCCACAATGCATAGGTATAAAAGTATTTAGTAATGGATAATAAAATAGAAAACAGGAGGATATTCACTATTTGGTTGCAATAAACATAAGAGCTTTCAGTCACAGGAAATATAAAATTAACACAGTTGGATAGAATCTCACAGATGCAAGAAAAGAAATAATACTAAACTAATCTCACTGTACTTTTCCTAACTGAACTAAAGAGAAACTGTCCCTAGTTAATTCACTTAGTATCTCAAGGCAAGATGTACTGCTGAGATGCTCACTTCCACAAGGCAAGATGAGATGTTACACACTGACTGAACTGTACAACTAATAACTGAACTCAACTGAACTATGATAACTGACATAGATCTTTTATATCAGACTCCAAAGAAAAACAAAAACAAACAACAAACTGCTGTTGCCAGAATTCCGTCCATCAGCTGGTTATAGAATGATATCACATCTAGTCACCTGACTCTGGCACAATACACATTTAGGACTCCGTTAAGATTCTGTTACAGCATTTTTAATATAAGTAACTTTTACATATATATTTTTAATACAAGGATCTGTACAAATTAACGTGTCAATCAAATGACACAAGTCAATTTACAAAACATCAGCCAGCCATGCTGGTATATACCACACATACACTGTCTTACTTCTCCTGGTACAGCTGGCAATACCCCAAAATGTCACAGCATTGTTGGGAATTCTTGCACTATGAGATTGGGGGATAGTTCCACAGGGCTAGTTCCAAAAGCCTTTAAATATATAATCATTCACATCCCTAAGACACTCTCCAACCAAAAACTGCTAATGATCATAGACCTTTAGAAAATATTAACTGCTCAGCAAAAATCCTGGGGAAAAAAACTACTATACAAACAACTTTTAGATTACATTAAGAAAGATATTTAATCAGACAAACAGCAAGGCTTTTGACTTAAATATTTACTATTACTGCTATTAACTTATTAACAACAGTATATTATCAAATATTAGCAAAATATTATTACATGTTGAGCAATCCTTCCTGAGAGCAGCAGTCTGTGGAGAATTGAATAGGGCTTTGGAAACTGAATCCCATCAACTCCTCCTTCAAAAGCTCTCCAAGTCCAGATTTTCACAAGTAGTATGGAAATGATTAGGAATTAACCTCAGGGACTCAACATTTACTATCATCTCAAACAGTAAATAGTCCAACATGGTTATGACTAATATGGGGTTCCACAAGGGTTTGTTTTCCCCCTGCTGCTTTCCCTCTTTATAATGACCTGCCACGATAACTTCCCACCCTTAATTGCCCACTACATGTTGATTACATAATGATAACAAAATCAAGCAAATACATGTTTAAACTTCACAAACTACTAGAAGCTGACAGAACAGATTTATGAAATTGGTTATGGGTCCTGCAGATTACGATTTTGCTATGTCCTGAATCATCAGGAGAGTGCTTATAACACGCAATGTGATTTGTATGAATACACACAAATGACTGTATATTATTAAGCACCATCCCAAAAGACACAGGACACAGTGCACACTAAATCTAAAGCATTTGCACAGCATATAACTTCTGACAGTTAACATTCAAAAGTACCTGGGGTTGATTCTATACCAAAATATTATTCATTCTCATACAGAAAGTACAACACAAAATGCCCTCAATCAACCAAACATCACATAAAGCATGGCTTACTTATTTATCACATAGTGCAGAAGATCTATATCAAATTATATACTTTTTCCAAGGCTGGAATATACAATACCAGTTATTGCTTTGCAATTCCCACAGAATATTAAATTACTAAAAAAACAGAAAACTTTTTTATGAGTTGCACAGCTTTCATTCCACGATAAAAATATATTTCATTATTAAGAAGTCAAAATAGTCCAGTCACAAAAGCCACATTCCTATTAAGTACCCTAACCTACAGTCTAATAAATAAAAAGTTTTCCCCCCTTCCATAAAAAAAGTCCAGTTCAGAAGTACCACTTTTCACTGCTGCCTAGATCACTTTTCACAACAGCTCTGACTAAAAAAAAAAAACATTCCCAAATCCTGCCCCAGCCCCATGGAACAATCTATCACAGAACTTCAGAGATAATCTATTAGCTTTCAGAAAGTTTCTGAAGAAATAAAAATATGAGCAAAACAAATGCATCTGCGTCATACAGCCCAGGTTACTTTTTCTCAGAGTTAATACACTGCAAATATATACTCATTTTCCCTATCTCCATTAATGGTAATCACCAGTATGGAGGACAGAAATAATGTGCTTCATGTTAACGTTTGTATTTTTCCTGAATTCATTACAGATTTTTTATATTGAACATATACATGTGCATTTGTCTTTGTTACCATGCTGGTTGCTTATAATGTCACTACTATTCTACATTATTTTGGCATTCTGTATAAAAATGTTTTTTTATTGTTTGTATTAAATTATAGTAATATCATCTGTTTTAACCACTGTGGTCCAGTTCCTGCCTGAAAAGTGTTGTTGGTCAATGAACTTACCCACTGACTAAATGTTAAATAAAATAAATAAAATAAAAACCCTATAACATAATAACCAACTCAAAAATAAAGCATCCCAGCAAAGTATGTCGTTTTTTGCTCCAGTGTTGTGACCTTATAAGTTTCTTCTATGCATTATATGACAGTATATCTCACCACTTCTACTTTGACATTTTCTTTGCCTCATTGTTTCTATCAGCAATGGAAGGTGAAAACTGAGTTTCTCTTGAGATATTGGGCCGGATTTATGATGGCTTGCATGGAGTGTACGAGTAGAGTAAGATTCCATGCAGCCATCATGTCCGACGAGCGCTCCAGGAACAGCTTGTAGGGGCGTGTAAGAGAGCTCCTAAAATGTCTCCTACACGGACAGGGCTGGGATATGCAAACTCCTAACTTGCAGCCGAAAGGCATGCAAATGAGGTAAATTTGCGATCCAGGAAGCACAAACCTGTCCGAGTAGGAGCCGTGTGAGCTGTAGAAATGTACTCAGTTGACAAATGAGTACCGTTCTGCAAATAGCACAATGGAGCCTTGTCAGCTCCAAATAAAGGTTGCATATGGTTGAGGAAGCATGCCAATGGCCAAATATATGACCATTGGAAAAGTTCCCAGATGCAAAATTAAAATAAAAATATTTTTTTCGGCGATTTCCAATGTTTAAGAGTAGTGCAGCGCCGCGCAAACGGGGTGCACTAAAAAAATCATAAAATAATAAAATAAAAGCCACAAACATGGAATCTATGAAAACTGTTAAATTACAATGCAAGGGAATAGCAGGCTGAAGACAACATCGCCACTGAGTAGGGGTTGCTAAGAGGAGAAGCCCAGTCTAAGACATGTAACCAAGCATTAGTAGGCAATCCTATGTAAATGAGTGTTAGGATAGTGAATCACACTTTTACATAGCAAATGAGCACAGTCAGTGGAGTGTAGGAGTAGGATATGGGGAGTAACAGAGTAGGAGATAGGTGACATCACAAGGGGGTATGTATGAAAGTAGTGAAGCTCATAGGAGCAGAGTGGCATGTGTCAGCTGTCAGTTAGACAACATGGAAAGAGGTGTGTCAATAGGTAGGCCAGGGAAAGCCAAGAAATTGAAGGTGTATACTGTGGATAACACCAAAGTCTCTTGCTGAGTGGGTATGCATGCATGCGCACCTGTAAACCCGAGTAAGACAGAGTGCACACGTGAAAGCGTGAGTGCACGCGTTTAAGCCAGAGTAAGCATGTATAAGGCTGTTTAAAGACCTGTAAGCGCGTTTGCGCTGGTGTGCGTGTGTTTTGACCCAAATAAGCAAGTTTTAGTCCGTCTAAGCATGTGTGCGCGTGTGTGAGCTACTGTGAGTGTGTCTGTGCTTGTATGTGCGTTGCTCCCCCCTGAGGACACAGAAAGGAAAAAGGAAGCACAACAAATAGTAGGAAGCTACCAGGGAATACTAGTAGAGCTATCAGGTGAAAACAATCAGAATCAGGCAATTACACAGGCAGAACACTAGCCCAGCCCAGCACTTAAAACTCTGCAAACAACAGTGCAGTTTGTTACTCTCAAGAGACACTGCAACACTGGAGTAAGCTACTAGAAGTGAAAACTGAAAAAGCTACACTCAGACAAAAATGCTAGGGGCTGCCATTGCTGTTATAAGGCGACATATGCAACCTGCTGAGGGTGGTGACAATGCAAATGCTGCCGGACAACCCACAGTGAGGAGAAGGAGAAGAGTGTACAGGCCCAGGGTCACCTGCCAGGGGTTACATGAGCTGGAGACAGTGGAGCGCTATAGAGTGGACAGATTCCTTCTGCAGCAAATTGTTGAGCTGTGCAGGCCATGCCTCACACACAGAACCAACAGAGGGGAACCCATCCCAGTGGAAACCAAGGTATGTGTTGGCCTAAGAATACTAGCAACAGGTACCTTCCAGAGACCAGCTGGTGATATGATGGGGATATCACAGGCATCAGCATCCAGGGTACTGCACCAGTTCCTGGATGCCATGTCAGCACATGTCAGTGATCATGTATATTTCCCCAATTCCCGTGAGGTATTGGCCAGCAATATGTGTCTCTTCCAGCAAATAGCAGAATACCCTGAGGTAGTGGGTGCAATAGACTGAACGCATATATGCATCAAAGCACCAGCCGGTGAGCGGGGTAGGGCCTACATTAACCGCAAGGGCTTCCCCTCCATCAACTGCCAGGTTGTGTGTGATGCCCAGGGCATAATAATGAATGTGTGTGCTGGCTGCCCTGGAAGCTACCATGATTCCCATATCTGGCATCTGACGCAAATACCAGACATTTGCCAATGGGGACATCCCACATGGTCACTTAGTGGGGAATGCTGGCTATGCACTGGAGCCGTGGCTGATGTTATCCATCAGAAACGCACACACACCTGAGCAGGAATGCCATAATGAGGCACATGCACAAACACGAAATGTAACTGAGCATGTGTTTGGGTTGCTCAAGTCATGGTTCCGGTGCCTGGGCACATCTGGTGGAGCCTTGCAATACTCACCAACTACATGTACCCAAATTGTCATGGTATGTGCTATGCTACATAATATGATTCTGCAAAAACAGCTGCAGCAGGGCCAGCATAGGCCTGGGCCAAACAGTACCCCCACCATTGCCAAGGTCATCACAGGCAGAGCGTGACTCAGAGGAGGAACAACCTGAGCCTGCCCCAGTAGGCAGAAGGAGGCATGCCCAGTATGCCTTGGCCTTGGCAAAGAGGCAACGCATAACACATACACTGGCTCAGTAGGACCCCTGGAAATAATACCTCTCTCTGACTTCCACATATAGTGAAAGGGATGCCTAAGTTGACACAACCTGCTTTCAAACATGTGCAGGGAGTGTAGTATGTGCATCCGACATAGGCAGCCCTGCAGCACCACCTGAGGCATGATTGCCATGTGCTAAGCAATGTAAGGTAGTGCTAAACAGCATTTACCACCATGTAGTATATGCAAACTTGATGACCTTGAGTATCATCCTACCCTCACCAAACATGATGCCACAATATGAAGACAAGATGATCAATTACAACAATTGGCTTAAGTATTGGTGTCAGTGAAAGGGGATCCAATGCCTGTGAGCCTGGGATGACATGCTCGACAAGACATGGCTTTGCTAGGGATGGCTTTCACCTGTCATCTGTGGCCTTTTGGATATTGTGAAAGGCTCTTGTCACCCCCATACTGCCTTTTTTAGGTAAGGCTCAAAAGACAAACCCACCTCCATAGGTATCACAGGGGATAAGAAACTAGAAGTAATGCTACTCAATGCCAGAAGTCTAAACTGCAAGATGCATGCACTCCAAACTCTCCTCAGCATGGAGAATGTTGATATCTGTGCAGTAACAGAAACCGGGTTCAAGGCTCCCAAGAGTACCCTAGCACTAACAGGTTACACCTCATACCATGCTTTACAGCCACAAAACATGGAACAAACTACAAAAGGAGGGTGAGTATCAATATTTGTCAAAGATACCCACACCCCCAGGTTGGTGGCACAGCATGAAGCATCAGAGACTATCCATGTGCAACTAACAGTGAGTAAAACCACCTTCCAGTTCATAGCCTGCTACAGACCACCCTCCTAAACCCAGAAACCACACTTGGCTGACTGGAGAACACATGAAAATATGAAGGTCTCCCAAAACACCATTATATTGGGTGACTTCAACTACCCAAACATAGACTGGGAGCATTACCCTAGTTGCAACACCCTAGCCCAAAGGTTCCTAGAAGTTATAAACTCAAATGCTATGGAACAACTTGATACCACTCCTACAAGAGGGGAAAACATACTGGACCTGATCATCACCAACATGGGGACTCTATGCCCAAGACCAGAAGTGTATCCCTCACTGGTAAGATCAGACCATAGAGTAATCTTACTGGATATTCACATCCCGACCCCAGCCCATGGCCAGAAAACCACAGTGAAAAATTTTCAGTAAAGCAAATGTCACACTCCTCAAAACCGAGGTGGCATCCTTCACAGCCTCTATGCTGGTGGAAAATACGGCCCAGACCTCAGAACCCTTTATAAACGCATTCTATGAACACCTTCAGGAATGCATGAATCATGCAATCCCAAATAAAACAAAGATCCAATCTCCAAAGGCAGGCATCCTGTCTGGTGGACCTCAGCCATAAAAAAACATACAATACAAGGAGGAAGCTACTATATGATAGAGCAAAATCCCAAAAAGGGAAGGCAGCTCTGATCAGTATTATTGAAAAACTACGGCCACACATAAAATCGTCTAAGGCCATCTTTGAGATAAAAATTGTACAGGACACTAAGGATAATCACAAGGCTTTCTTTAGTTATGGTAGGAACCTGGGTGGGAATTCCCAGATATACTCAGAATTAGTCCAAAATTACAAACAATACACCAAACCGACAGACATTGCCAACATCCGAGCTGACAGGTTCAGTACAAACTTCTCCTCCCCTCCCCACCAAAAGGGCAAATATCTATCCCAGCAGAGTGCTGGCCCCCTGACATCTCAGATGCTCAGGTAACAGTCAGCCTCGCCAAAGCAAAACACACAGCATCAATGGGAACAGACGGTGTCCTGGGCTGTGTCCAACATGAATCCCAAGAAGAATTGAACACAAACATAAAACCACTGTTCAATCTCAGCCTTACCACAGGATATGTACCCAAAGAGCAGTGTACAGCAACAGTGGTCCCTCTCCACAAAGGTGGTGCCTCAATGGATACTGCAAACTATTGTCCCAGAAGCCTGACTAGCTTGGTCTGCAAAGCTATGGTAAGGATCATCATGGACCTCAGAAATAAAGATATTGGGGACCTACAGACACTGGATCCTACCCAGTTTGGCTTTGTTAAGGGCAGATCCTGCCTCTTAGACCTGGTTGAGTCATTTGAAACAGTCACCAAGGCCATTGACGAGGGGAAGGTGCTCCACACAGCCTACCTGGACCTCGCAAAAGCCTTCCACGCAATACCCCACTTGGTCATTATAGATAAGCTCACCAGCTTCAATATAAACCCCTATGTCACTAGATAGGTTCATAGTTTCATAGGTTCATACTAGGCTATCTGTCCTAGGGCATTTATAAGCCTAGCCAGAGTGTGTATGGCTTTCGCCACCCATTTTAAATTAATTTTGCTATGCCCTTTTTCGAGGTTAGTATACTGTGCCTTTGTCTAACAGTGACACAGAAGTGATACCCGGGGTAAACCTATGATCTCCCATCCACTCATCAAGATTCCTCTTGAAGAGAGTCAATGAGGGACTCTGCCTAACCTGGACTGGGATTTTACTCCAGAGTGAAGGAAGCCTCTGGGTTATGCATCTGTCCCTTCAGCATGTTCAATTTATTTCAGTGTTGAGGTTTAAGTCCCTCGAGCATGTAGCTCGATGGGATTTGGATTTTCTGAGGTGCAGTATGTCCATTAATTCTGGATTGGACATGGCTTTATACATCAGGCACAGATCGCCTCTGAGCAGGCGGTATACCACTGAGTAGAGCTGGAGTTTCTTTAACAGGGCAGCATACGGCATCTGTTTGAGCCCCTTGATCCTCTTGGTGAGGTACTTTTGGGGTCTTTCCAGTTGCTTCAGGTGTCTGATAAGGTACATCCCACAAGGGGCATTGTACTCAATTATGGGCCTGATGAGGGATGAGTAAAGAGGCACAATGACCTCCCCTGATCTAGATGTGAATACCTTCATGATTAGGTGGGCCATATGAAATGTTTTTCTAAACACTTTGGCCATGTGGTTGTCAAATGAGAGATTGCTATCAACTTGGGTCCCCAGGTCCCTTATCACTTCTTCCATACTTAATGGGTTACCACTTACGTGGTAATTTGTGGGCACTTAGTTTTTGCCAAAGGGGATGACTATACACTTTTTTGCGTATAGCTTGAGGACATGGCTCTGGCACCAGTTGTCTGTTTCTATGAGGCCCTTTTGTAGGATGCTTGTGTCAGCTAGAGGGTCGATTATGGCACCCGGTTTGCAGTCATCTGCAAACTTGTTCAGTCACAGTCCTTCTGTGTTGGTCTGTACCTCCGAGAAATATATACCAAACAAGGGAGGTCCCAGGTCTGAGCCTTGTGGGATGCCACTTGTAGCTGGTTTGGGATCTGACATGGCTCCAGCATTTCTGCCCATGTGGGTTCTGTCCTTGAGCCAGTTTGCAACCAAGCAGCGCCGCTTAATTGGGTTTGAGACATTCTCGGATCCACAAAGTCTGCTCTTCACTTTTTCCCTTGGAACTGATCTAGTTCTCATAATAAACACCCTATTCCTATGCTAAAGCCTAGCACTTGCTCACTAAAGCAGTTATATGTCAGCACTAATAAATTAAAAGCACTACACCCTCAAAGTTAGAGGTTGATATCAAGGAAAACCAGGATTTCCCGAGATACAGGTACGAATACACGAGAATTTTCTCAAGTATTGAAGCAACAATGAATAAGCTATCAAACAATAAACAAAAGAAAATTAAGAGAGACTTATTCCAATATGCGAATTTGTCAGCGTACCCTAACCCCCCTTTGGTCACCCAGATGAAATACAGTGCTAAAGACAATAACAACTTAATAGAAAGAGGACACCAAGTAAGCTATGTGGACCCTCCACTTGCATTGGGAGCGCCTTCGCAACCACCCCAAGCCGACTCCCACCAAGACATGCTTGTGGATCAAGGTTCTAACAACCACCTTCAATTTAATGACAACAACAACCACCAGGAGGTTGGTAACAACAATAGACCAACACACAATAATAACTCTAATGAAATCCAAAATGCTCAGGGTTTTCGGCAAGGCCAGAACCCTCACCAGAGAAACTTGAGGTCCAATACCAACCAGAATGTTCCGAGGAACAAACGGAACCAGAGGCGGAGATAATGGCACAACCTGACACTTTGCATATTGTGCGAAGTACAGAAGGGGACTTTAATATATACAATTATACGTCCTTTGATATTGACCAAAGTATGTGTGACTTTTTTTCTAAAGGGTTGACTTTTGTCCCTGACACCCACTTCGATTTAGTAAAAACTATCATAGATATTAAGTTATTTGTACGCAAGCTAAATTTGAAGGCTACCTTGGGAGAGATGCCTACCCTTCTTAACAACTTTAGGATAGCCAGTGTCTTTAATCCACCACTCCTAGACAGACTTAGACTCTTTGAGACAGCCTGCGAGTTGGATTTAAGACATCTGGCATCCAAACAAAACAACTATAAAAGGGGTAAATTAAACACATCAACACAACAAAGGGACCTTATTAAGACCTTAAGGGACTGTAACATCAGGGTTATGAAACCCGATAAAGGGAACGGGTTAGTCTTCATGGACCAGTATGTCTACGCTGACAAAATGTTAACTCATTTAGCACTAGGTCCATACCAGGAAGTCAGTATCAATGAAATTAACACAGCATACAGTAAAGTTAGAAACATTATAGAAGATTTATTACTTGAAAGTTCCATTGATATTGACATGCACACGTATTTAACCATGCCATCACCCAAGTTACCATCTTTGTTCGGGGTGCCTAAAATCCACAAATCAGAGTCTGATCCACCTTTTAGGCCTATAGTTGATGGGAGAGGGTCCATTCTTAGTGCTGCAGCTTCTTATGTAGACACCTTACTTAAACCACTGATAGCTAGCGAAAAGCAAATCTGTAAGGATTCTTGGAGCTTTCTGAAGGAATTTAACAACATTCCATTCAAACCTGAGTTCGTTTTCCTTACAGTAGATGTAAAAGACCTTTACACGGTCATTCCCCACAACATAGGCCTAGAGTGGATCAGAGACTTCCTTTTTGATAGGAAGGTTAACAATACTACTATTTGCACAGTAGAGACCCTCCTCGAGCTAATCCTCAAGTACAACTTTTTTAAGTTCGAAGGTCGCATGTATTTACAGACATCCGGCGTGGCGATGGGTTCGCCTTGTGGAGGGGCATACGCTAACTGCATAATGGCACAATGGGAGAACTCTCTTTTGTTTCATGACCTAACTTTTAAAAGGCATGTCGCCTGGTACACTAGGTACCTGGACGACATGTTCTTTTTATGGAAAGGCCCTTTTGAAGACATCTCCTCTTTTGTTACTTCTATGTCTAACATGACCAACTTTTTAGAATTTACCTATGAAAGTCATCATTCTAGCATCAATTTTTTAGACATATTGTTGCACAAGGACGAGCAAAATTTAAGATTTAAGAGTACCATTAACAGGAAACCTACATACTCTAATGGTTTCTTACACTATTCTAGCAGCCACCCGTACCATCAGAAGAAAGCCGTAGTAAAAGGGCAAATGGTACGGGCAGCTAGGATGGTCACTGAGGATAAAGATTTTTTAGATGAATGTATTAACCTTTCTAACATGTTTTACAACAGGGGTTATCCACGCAAAATGGTAGTGGAGATCATGGAAGAAGTAGTACAGAAACGGAACATAGGGCACTTTAGCCCTATATTAAACACTGAAGTACAAACTTACTCGGTTGACAGGCAACCTGAGGGTGAACTAAACACTCAAGTAGTTCAGAGTGAATCACAGTGCAACTTAAGATTTTTATGCACTTTTTCCATAGATCACCGATTCATTCGGGATATCCTATGTAAGAACTGGGTTATAATATCAAGAGATAGGAACCTCCAGGATAAGTTTGGGGGCCCCCCGTCTATTACGTTTAGAAGAGGGGTCAACCTCAAAACCTTGTTAGAGGCAGGAAAGCCCACTATGCGCACACACAATTTTGGTATGGCAAAATGTGGGTTCTGTAACCAGTGTAGGTTTATTAAAGAAGGGCATTCGGTAAAAATTAACAACACTGATTACAAAATTAGAGGCAAATTCAATTGCAATACCAAGGCAATAGTTTATGTAGCAACCTGCTCAGACTGTCATGCCTTCTACATAGGAAAATCTGAGCGTAAGCTCAAACAGCATATATATGAACATTCCTATGCCATGAACAAGAAAGATGAAACAAACGCTTTGGCTTGCCATATTATTGAATACCCAACGCATAAATTTAAATTCACAGTGTTAAAGCAGGTAGATTACACTCCATACATTGGCCCATGGCAAATCCATCTGGAGATGGAAGAATTATTTTGGCAAATAAGGACAGCAGCTGGTTATTTACCAGGTTTAAACGAACAAACATCTATTGCCTGCATTTTGAAAAAACTGGCATTAAAAAGATAGCTTACTTGCCAGTTTTATGAACTAGGCTCATAAACACTTTTTTTAATTCAGTTTAGTTATTATGTTGTGAGTAGTTCTGGATTTTTTATTGCAACTGTTTTAAACGTGCGCAATATTATCCTTTTTGTAAGTGGTTCTTACCATCAACTAAATGTTATTTAAAAAGCATTTAAACAGCATTTAATAAGTACTTAAAAAGTAAGTAAAAAGTATTCAAATAAGTATTTTGGAATTATTATTTATTAATGATGCTACAACAACTGTTTATGTAAGTTTTTAACAAGAATGTAGTGTCAATATTGATTTTCAACTTAATTCATCAACATTGTATGTACTTTTTTGAATAGAGTACTTTTTTGAATATACTACTTTTTGAACAGATTACCCTACAGTATAACATTTTGTTTCATTTTTAATTTATTTTTAAATCTGCTGTAAGGAAAAGCAGATTTGGTATTTTTCGTCACTTTATACACTGTGGCTTTTAATGCTTTATTGTTCAATTGTTTAATTAGTTAACCAACAATTGACGGTTTTTAAATACTAGCTGCTGCCTGAAATCTTGTTTGACTTCATTTGTTTGTCTGTTATTTCTGAAGAAGGAAGGGCACGGGACCTTCCGAAAGCGCTTAGTTTATTAAATCAGACTTTTTTACTTAAAACTAATTGGGAGTTCGTATTTGCTTTGGTGTGTCTTGATTGCAGTTCCGTTTGCTACTTTTGTGGTTCACCTGAAGCAGCTGGAAAGATCACAAAAGTACCTCACCAGGAGGATCAAAGGGCTCAAACACATGCCATTTGCTGCCTGGTTAAAGAAACTGCAGCTCCACTCAGTGGCATACCACCTGCCCAGAGGTGATCTGTGCCTGATGTATAAAGCCATGTCCAACCTGGAATCAATGGACATGCTGCACCTTGGAAAATCAGAATCCCATCAAGCTATGCGCTCAAAAGATCTGAACCTCAGGGCGGAAATAAATAGGACATGCTGGAGTGACAGATTCATAACCCAGAGGCCCCTTCCACTCTTGAGTAAACTCCCACTCCAGTTTAGCTAGAGTCCCTCATTGACTTTCTTCAAGAGGAATCTGGATGAGTGGATGGGAGATTGTAGGTTTACCCTGGGTATCACTTCTATGTCACTGTTAGACAGAGGCACAGTATACTAACCTTGAAAAATGTCATTGCAAACTCCACTTAAAATGTGTGTTGAAAGTCAAACACACTCTGGCTAGGATTATAAATGCCCTAGGGCAGATAGCCTAGTATGAACCTATGAAGAGAATCACACACATCAACTAGTACAACTGTGGTCAATGTGGAGTAATGTTTGGCAATGTCCACCCAAGTTGGTGAATACACAGCAATGTTGGACAAGCTTGGTTTAAGTAGGCCATAGCTGAACAAAATGCAACATGCTCATATTTGCCCATCTGGCCCTTAACCAGTATGGTCTGCTTAGTATGAACATTTAAAGCAGTGATGGGACTCAAACCCATGATACTGTGTACCATAGTGAAAGTACTGAACCAGTACACCATGACAGTATTGCAGTGTTGAGACAGTATGAAAGAATGTTGACAAGTCTTTGCAAACTATCCCATGGAAACCCTGCAGGCACAGCACAATCCCTGTTGAGTTATGACACAAAGGAGTCTGGCAGTAAGAACACAACTTGACTTCCAACACACACAGTATAAATGTCAATATTGGTCATGTTCACACATAGCCATAAATGTAGTGGACTTCAGATCACAACATATGGAAATGTCACACTGGGCATGCTCACACACTTGGATAAATGAGACATATGTCAGGCAACAAACCATTGAAAGCCTGAACTGGGCATGCTCACACACTTAGGCCATGTCTGAGTATAGCAGTTGGCCACACATATCTGGCAGTTGCATGTGTTAAGCCAGGAACCTCCCACGATCCAGCAATCTGCCCTGAATTTATAAGCCTAGGCAGAGTGTATTTGGCGTCCGCCTCCCCAGTAGAGTAGCCTACTCTGCCTCTGTAAAGTAGGTCACAGAAGGCACCCTTTAAGGCTAGTTTGCTGTGCCTCTGTCAAGCAGGGACACAGTGGAGATCCCAGGGGTGAATTTGCAATCTCCCATCCATGCGGCTGGATTTTGTTGGAAGAGGGTTGGCGAGGTGCTATGTCTAACTTTAATTGGGATTCAATTACAGAGTGAGGGGAGCCTCTGGGTAATGAATATGTCCCTGCAGCATGTCCTATTTAGATTTGTGCTGAAGTGTGTAGCTCTAAGGGTCTTGGATGTTACGAGGTGGAGCATGTCCATTAATTCTGGGTTTGACATGGCTGTGTATGTCAGGCATAGATTACCTCTGAGTAGGTGTTAAGCAACTGACTAGAGCTGGAGATCCTTTAGTTGAGCTGCATAGGACATCTGTGTGTAGCCTATGATCCTCTTGGGGAGGTACTGTTGTGGACACTGTAGTTGCTGCAGGTGTTGGGTAAGGTACACCTGAAAAGGGCCATTGTAGTCAAACATGGGCCTGATGAGTGACTAGTAGAGGGCCACAATGACCTCCCATGATCTACATGCAAACCCCCATGTGATAAGGAGGGCTACATAAAGGTCTTTGCAATGACTCTGTCAATGTGATTAGCAAAGGACAGGTTATGATCTATGTTGGTCCCCAAATCTGTAAATACATCTTCTGTACTTAATGGATTACCACATATGTGGTGATTTGTGTGCATCTTGTTTTCCCCAAAGGGGATGACTATGCATGTCTTAGCATTTAGCACGAGGACATGGCTCTGGCAACACGCATCCATCTCTGTGAGACCCTTATGGAGGAAGCATGTGTCAGCTGCAGTGTTGCTTATGGCCCCTGGTTAACAGTCATCTGTGACGTTTGTTAGACATAATCCCCCCGTGTTAGTCTGAACCTCAAAGAAGTACATACTGAACAGGACAGGTCCCACAACTGAGCCCAGTGAGACACCAGTTGTAACTGGTCTGGAATTGGACATGACACCTGCAATTCTGACCATGTGGGTTCCATCCCTGAGGCAGATAGCAACACATCTAGTGATATAGGGGTTGATATTTAAGCTGGTAAGCATATGTATGATGCCTGAGTGGGGTATTGTGTTGCAGGCTTCTGCAAGGTATAGGTAGACTGTGTGAACTACCTTGCCCTCATCCATGGCTTCAGTAACCATTTCAAAGATATGAACTATGTGTAAGAGGCAAGATCTGCCCTTAACAAAGCTGAATTGTGTAAGATCCACTGTCTGGAGGCTCACAATGTTTTTGATTATGACTTCCATGATAATACGCTCCATAGCTTTTTCTACCACATTAGTCAGGCTTATGGGGTGATAGTTCCTGTGGTCCATTGTGGCACCACCTTTGTGGAGTGGGAGCACTTATCTGTATGCCATTCTCAGGGTACATATCCTGTAGTAAGGCTAAGTTGGAACAGTGACTTAATGTGAGTGTTGAGTTCTACTCAGAGCTCGTGTAGGACACAGCCTGGGACACCGTCCGGTCCCATACATATGCTGTGTTATTTGCTGTGGAGAGGGCACCTTTCACCTGTGCATCTGTGATGTCAGGGAGGTTACATTCATTTGGGATGGGCATCTGTACCCTTGGGGGTAAGGGGGGGGGGTTTGTGCAGACTCTGTCTGCCAGGGTGTAGGCTATGTCCATAGGTTTGGCATATTTTGTGCTGTTATACAACAATTCGGAGCATATCTGGGTTGTTTCCACACATATTCCTGACATAACTAAAGAAGGCCTTGTGATTATCTGTAGTGTCTGGTTAATTTCACTGTCAAAATGTGCAAGTGATGATTATATGAGGGATTGAAGTGTCTTGCCAATACAGTTCAGAGATGTCCTCCCTCTGTGGGATATTGCTCTGTTATGTAGTAGCTTCATCCTTTTGTTGTACAGCTTATATATGGCCGGGGTCAACCAGACAGGTCTCCTGTTTTGGAGGAGTCATGGTTTTATTTGGGATAGCATGATCAATGCATACCTGCAGATGCTCATACAATGCGTTTGTAAATGATTCTGCAGATTGGGCTGTATTATCCTCCAGCACAGGGCCTTTGAAGTATTCCATCCCAGTCTTCACAAGTGCAAAGTCTGCTTTTGAGAAATTCTTTACAGTGATTTCCTTGGCTGGGAGTGGGGACGGGCTATGGATGTCCAGGGGAAAGTTGTTTATTGTCTGATCTTAACAATGAGGGTTCTACCTCTGGTGTGGAACATAGAGTCCCCATGTTGGTGATGATCAGGTCCAATATGTATTCCCCCTTGTGGGTGTGGTGACTGGTTGTGCCATAGCACATCGATCCACAAATTGTAGTGGCTGTAGGGTGATGTTGTTGAGGGCCTGAGTAGTATCCCCAGTCAATATTTGTGTACCTGAAGTCAACCACTATAATGGTGTGTGTGAAGACCTTCATATCCTGCACTGTTCCCAGGAAAGCCAAGTGCGGTTGCTGGGTATGGGGGGGTGGTCTGAACTACACACCAAACCAAAAGGCAGTTTTGCACAATGGTAGTTGTATATGTATGGCCTGTCATGCTTAGTGCAGTGGTACCAACCCACAGGTGTGTGTATCTGTGATGTATATGGATACACCCCCTACTTGTGTTGTGTGTTACAAGTCCTGTGGTCATGAAACATGGTATAGAACATAACCTGGCAGTGCCAGTGTGCATATGTGACCCTGAACTAGGCGTCTGTTAATGCACAGATATTGTTATCCTCCATACTGTGGGATAGTAAAAGATGTACATTCCTCTTTGGAAAGACTGATGATGTCAGCACCCTATAAATACAGCAGTAGAAGGAAAATCACCTAGTAATGTGAATAACGCACTCTGCTAATGCATCTCTCTCAAGTGTCATAACAAAGTTAGGTAGGGGTTTGAATTCTGCAAATGCTGTGTGTGTGTGGGGTGGTAGGGGGGTGTGTATGTATGCAATTCTCTGTGAAAGGAATGACCTTTTTGAAGACTGGGCTAACACACTAAAAGATGTACATTCCTCTTTGGAAAGACTGATAATGTCAGCACTCTATAAATACAGCAGGAGAAGGAAAATCATCCAGTAATGCAAGTAGCGCACTGTGCTAATGTGTCTTTTTCAAGTATCATAACATAGTTAGGTAGAGGTTTGACTCCTGCAAATGCTGTGTGTGTGGGGGTTGGCAGGGGGGTGTGTATGTATGCAATTCTCTGTGAAAGGAATGGCCATTTTGAAGACTGGGATAACACACTAAAAGATGTACATTCTTCTTTGGAAAGACTGATGATGTCAGCACCCTATAAATACAGCAGGAGAAGGGAAATCATCCACTAATGCGAATAGCGTGCTGTGCTAATGCATCCCTCTCAAGTATCATAACATAGTTAGATAGGCGTTTGAATCCTACAAATGACATGCATGTGCTTGTCACACAGTTTGTCAATGTGTTGTGTGTTTTGCTTTTATTATTGTATGACATATTATTATAACAGTAATTTCAATGCACACATCAGGTATGTGTGTGCCACATCCAGATATGTACCTGTGACCTTTAATAGTTCCTATGTGTGAAGCCTGCCTCATATGATTACAGTTGTTACCTTTGCCAGCATGTCCCTCTCAAGTATCATAACATAGTTAGATAGGCGTATGAATCCTACAAATGACATGCGTGTGCTTGTCACACAGTTTGTCAATGTGTTGTGTGTTTTGCTTTTATTATTGTATGACATATTATTATAACAGTAATTTCAATGCACACATCAGGTATGTGTGTGCCACATCCAGATATGTACCTGTGACCTTTAATAGTTCCTATGTGTGAAGCCTGCCTCATATGATTACAGTTGTTACCTTTGCCAGCATGTGCTGCAGCTTACCAGACCTTAGGCCATACATGTATGTTGGTGACAATGCAGGCTACTGCAGTGATCTGTGTCCTAGGCCAACTATGTGACACACACCCATGAAAGCTTTGATAGATTAATGTGGGTGAGGGTTCATGTCTGGAGTATATGTCAGACATGTTAAAACACAGCAAAGTCTGTGAGTGATGGACATCCAGTGTAGGTGTATGGCAACTGTTGCTGATATGCATACAGACACTGTCTTACTTAGGTGATACACCGAGGGACTGCAGAATACCTTTGGAAATGTTAATATCACAGGATAGACAAGATAACACTTGTCCACATGTGAACACCATTACCCGTTCTACATGATGGGTGCTACCACCTACATGGTACTGTTGGAATACTATGTTAACTACATGCCGATGACAATGCTACAGTTGCGTTACAGCAATACAGCATGGCTTGGACAACAGGTATCTGTCTGTGTGATACCCTTGTGGTGGTTAGGTGTGTCATGTGTAGAATGCATTATAGGCCACTGTATGCATTTGCAGTCGTGGATGGACATATCCATAGTGTGTTGACATGTACGTGAGACTGCTATATGCCAAAGAGTATTGTTCCCAGGGATGTGTGGGGCTCAGTAAGAATGGCTACTGGTATAGTGTAGTACTGCAGGGATATCACTGACACCAGGTTCCTACATCTGTGTATCAGTTGATGAGACACCATGTAATGACCACGGAATGTCAGGCTATGTAGGCTGTGTATAGTACCATAATGCAGACCATTGACATGTGGAAACCGTATCACCCACAGCATACTGTCAAACCATGTCATGTTCCATGCTAACCATGTTCACAAATGTACACCTGCAACTCTGTGCTGCAAACATCACACATGCACTGTCCACACCCCAACACATGCAGGCACAGGTACGCACAACAGCCATGTGGCACATGTGCAGACAGTACACTTTAGGAATTACCACTGGTGTATACAAAACTACAATGACAATCATAGTTAACGCATCATGCATGCTCGAATATACCCACAACTATATCATTACACTGTACTGTTAACAACATGATATTATTACTACAGGGCTATGTAGCCACCCTGTGCATCAGCACCATACTATCCTGTTCCTGCATCAATGTTACAGATGGCAGGAGGTGGCACAGTTTCATCATATGCACAGGGTGTGTACTTGGTTTGCCAGAGTCTGCCACTGACACATCCAATTGACATGTATGTGTGTGTGTGTTAGTGAGGGACAGCAGTACAACATGGGGCAATGTTGATGCAATGTGTGTGTATGTGTTAGCCCTAAGTGTTAGCATTATGGGTGTGTGTATGCTTGCACACAGTTCCACCACATGGCTGCCATATACAGGTGTTTGTGGACAGCCACAAACTGTACCTGCCAGGTCATACAGATCACTGTCTCTGGCCATGGACACTGTACCTGTGCCTGGCAGGGGTGCTACGGACAATATCAGGTACTAAGCCAGACTGGGTACTGTCATCAGAAGCAGTGGGTTGTTGACTGGACACATGTCCCTGCTGGGACTGTCCAGAGCCACATGCACATGGTCTTCTAGGACGGTGTAATGACAGCACAGACCTAGCATTGCTGGGGCTGGTACTGGCACTATGGGAGCGGCTGCAGGTTTGTTGTCGTCTGTGACAACTGCCAGCTGATGATGTTGCTGGCATACATCCGGGTCGACGGCTCAACCGTCCTGCACTGTCCTGGCTCCTGGACATGTAGTTGTGGAAGAGATCTAATGTGCCCCCCCAACATCTATCAATGATCTCACCGATATTACGGATGGCAGCCGCAACGCCACGCATAGTGTCATACATAGCAGTGCGATGTGCTCCCTCAGACCCTGTCTGGTGTACCATTCCATACGTGCCTGTGCCTGCATTACAGCCTGGAACATAGTTGAGGTTGAAAGACCTCTGTGGGCACGTCTGACAGGGGCAGTATGACCACGGATGCTCCAACGAGAACCCCTGGATATCTGCCTGTGTGGTACCATGTCAGGAAACTGGCCATGGCTGCTGTGAGGGGATGCATGTGCCAATGATACCACACTACCCTGGTCAATGCCCACTGTATTCTGTCCCTCAGCTAAGGACATTGGTGACAATGGATGTATCGGCAGGATGACTGTGCGCATTGATGGGGTTGACTGCTGTGTAGTGTCGATTGGCTGACCAACGACAGACCCTGTCACACCTCCCTGTGCCATTACACGTGTATCATCATTATCACTATCCCCAGCAGTGGCTTCAGGTTCCCTGCTGCACTCCACCAGAGCAACATCAGAACCTGTGAGAGGAAGATAGGAAACACAGTTTATAAATGTGTACACGATGTTAGCACACATGCGCACAGGTGCACGTGCATACAGGCACACATGCACACATGCGCATAAGCACACATGCATACAGGTGCACATGCACACAGGCACACATGTGCACATGCACACATGCACACAGGCACACAGGTGCACATGCACACATGCACACATGCACACATGTGCACATGCACACATGCACACAGGCACACATGCACAAAGGCACACATGCACACAGGCGCACATGCACACATGCGCACATGTGCACATGTACACATGCACACAGGCGCACATGCACACATGCGCACCTGCACACATGTACACAGGCACACATGCACACAGGCACACATGCACGCAGGCACACATGCACACGTGTGCACAGGCACACAGGCACATTCCTCGGTACAGTAGATACAAACACAGACACACCTGCAATCCAACACATACACAATACTGTTTGAGGGTGGGTGACAGTATCACAAGGAAAAACATCACTGCACATGTGTCAGCATTCAGATTATGTGTTGCACAGGAACATGCAGTGCAAGTGTAGACAGCCCTTGTTAATAACAGTATACGTGTACTTGATGGTTGTGTGTAGTTGTTCAGTGATTGTCTCCACCCTGGGACACAATGTGTACAAGGACATAACAATGTTGTGCAAGTGTTACAAGCTGTGGGTGCATATATTTGCACACACACACACAACACATGACGGTGCTATGCAATAACTGCTATGTGTACTTTTGTGGTCAGTGGAACTGGATGTGGTGTAGTAACATGAGCCATGATCAACATGCTTCTTGTGGTCAGTCAACAATAATAATGTGTGTCAGACAGGCAGCTAGCATGCTGTACCTGAAGTGCAGTAACATGACTACATCCACAATTACACAGCCACTTGTTACATGGGTGTGTAAGGTGGCCAATAGTGAGCATTGCCTAACATGAATGTATTATTGGTTCAAGACTGTTGCACAAAGACATGGTAGGCCTCTACCCCTCAGGTATATTATGTGTGCTGTATAGAGGATAAGTGGGATACTGAAGGGTGGCCATACAGCAGGTGTCATAATTGGACATGTGTAGCAGGCTAAGGTGTAGTGTCTATGCCAAACATGTGTGTGTTGTGTACATGTGTATCAGGTATGCCTATACAATGTCCAGTACTGTGTTGCCACACAAGGGTGTCATGCTCTGTGTATTGCATGTGAGTGAGGCAGCTACTGAGAATAATGGGATATGCATAGTCTCACAGCAAACATGCACAGCATGCATTATGCGTTGGTGTTACATGTGCACACACTACACCTCCATATGACATGCACATGTCATTAGCAATAGCATTGTTATTACACACTCACTAGCATGGATTGGCTGCTTTGCTGTAACTCCAGAGGGACCTGCAAAAATATGACAGTGATTGCCAGTGGCCACATCTGTTCCATTGATACTGTGAGTATGATAAATTACAGTAGTACAACAGGTGGCTTTCACAGGTATACAGATTATGCTCAGAATATCAATCTTGCAGAAGAATAGGCAGGTTCACAGCTACACACATGGTACATATCTCACACACACATAAACTACCAGTACAGAGAACAGTCAACTACAGATATGGCATGTTACCTGCACACTCCATTTCAACATGCTGGGTGGCTCCGGCCTCCATGATGACACATGTTTGTGGATGTTGTTGTTGGCCTGGAGCCACAACACTTAGGAGGTGCTCCTCCACACTGGTGAGGGGGGGTGGATAGGTACCCCACCACCTGTGGCAAGCTGTTGTCTGTGGATATCAGATGCATGCTGCTGGACATGTCTAATTGAATCACTGTAGTGATGGCGTACCTGCTCATATGTCCGGTTATGCATGCCTATGTCATTTACCTGACGGACAAGATCTTGCCACAGTGCAGCCCTCTCATGCTGGTTCTGGCTGGTCCTGGAAAACAGCACAGAGAAATTCTGCACCAGGCTCTGGTGGATCTCCTGATCCTCTGCTGCTGTATATAGTGGGTTACGCTGATGCACCATCACCCTGGAAGGAAAAGAAAAATATGTGAGCAAGTCATGTGGCACACTTAATATTCTAATGTACTGATATCACTTAACTGCCATATATAGCATCTGTCTGTCTATCAGGAGATACACATGTTCGATACCACGTATCAGTGCTCAGCCCATATCTGTCTGACAGTGCCTGCCACACTCCATACAACAAACTAGTATACACCAACACTCGGCACACTGTTTGGGATACAATGCACAACCTTACACTGGGGGTATGTATCACGCTAATGGATGACGAATATTGCCATCCCATGCAATGAATGCAATGCACATTTAACAGTTTAAACGGTAATCCACCCTAGTCTCTGATGCCATACCCCTACCTGACATATGTGCACAGTTGTTAATATAGCCAGCCTACCGCTGTCACAGAGTATACATGCTGCCAGGTACACACACATACCCTGTAACACACATGTGATTGCGAACATGGTACAGGCATCATTACACGCACATTACATATACATACAACACACAAATGTATGACAACACAGATGAGCATTAACTGTGTACCTTATAGTACTGTGTGCCCCTACTTACAGATACCTATGCATGAGGTATGTAATCTGTGCAGACTACAGGAAACACACCAGACAGTGTTACCAGGGAATGTGAACATACACCATACTGTAGTGTTTAGGCCTACAACATCAGGTAGTACAACAGTTCATATGTGAGCTGGATTCAACAGCAGTACCACTTACTGAGCATACATGTATTGCTTCTGCCTAAGATGGGACACTGCAGTCATACACAGGGAACTACAGCACAACATATGCCAGTCTACTATGTTTGCATCCCGATAACTGACACATCTTTCTCTGGCCTCACACCTACGACACAAACTACCATGACAGACACAAACTCACGCTAAGCTATCACACCTTTACAGACCTTGCACACAGTCAGTGTCACACTCATTCAATCTCACATAGATGGTATTGCACTGAGTACATGTGTGTGTGCATTGTGTCATAGGTAGGTACAATGCTATTGGCCCTGGGCCTAGGGCAGCCTAGCCATATGCTACCCTGCCCTTTGGGACACATGTAATGTGATCTTACTTGCTCCTGTGAAATGGTTACACAGAGGTGACTCACAGGGCATATTACCTATCTCCATAACACTCATCAGGGGTATGCATGACATCTACTAATAAGGAGCCTTGTTTGTTAATGCTGGGTGGTTTAGTCCAGGGTATGGCATATTTGTGTATGGAAACCTGTACCTCCAGCATGTGCTGTTTAGTGCAGTGACAAGGATTAGGGCCCTAGGTCATATAGGCTGGATGGATTGTGAAGTGTTGCCATGGTGGTTGGCTGAATGGTATGGGTGTGACATAACTGTATGTCCAGCAGTGGTATCCTCGGTGTAGGAAGTATGCAAGGCACTCTAGCTGTGGTTTTGTGAGTCAGTCTGCATAGGGAATGTGTTTGAGGGCATTATCAGTCTTTGTTAGGTATGTCTGTGGCCTTTCCACTTGCTGTAGTTCCCATGGGAGGTACATACTGCATAGGACATTGTGAGGTGTAGAGGGGCACACTGACTTACATTTCCCTAGCTGACACACCTTTTGTGATGACACATACCATGTACAGGGATTACAAGACTAGTGTGCCAATGTGGATATCAAAGGGGAGGCTATTTTACACCTGTGTCCCATGTTCCCTTCTGACACCTCCAGTGGTAGACAGGCAACCACCTATGTGGTAGTTAGTGGGTAACATATTTTGGAATGGGGTATGGTACTGCAGTATCAACACTGGTGTTCAGTCCATGCCTTGGTCACCAGGCACCTGTTGCAGTACATCTGCCCCCATGTCCCCCTCTCTCTCTCTCTTTATATACATATATATATATATATATATATATATATATATATATATATATATATATATATATATATATATATATATATATATGTATATATATACAGATCTACATATATATATATATATATATATATATATATATATATATATATATATATATATATACATATACACATATATATACATTCATATCTATCTGTATATATGTATGTATTTACATATATATCTATATATGTATGTATCTATCATATCTATATGTATATACATATTCTATCTATCTATATAGCTCTATCTATCTATACATACCTCTACCTCTCTATCTATGTACATATATATATATATATATATATATATATATATATATATATCTATCTATATATATATATATATATATATATATATATATATATATATATATATATATATATATATATATATATATATATATATATATATATATATATATATATGTGTATATATATATATATATATATATATATATATATATATATGTCAATGTTACAATTGCCTCATGTACACAGACAACCCTCTCCTTCTCCCACAAAACACAAATACATGCGAGAGATGCAACTATATAGCCACACTGGAGGCTGAGCTCTCTCAACATAGGACTGGCAAGACCAGACAGGAGGAGAAGGTAACCACACACACCACTAACCCAGTCTCACATAGTACTATCACAACTTCAAATCATACACATAAACACACAAAGACATACTCGGAGGCTCTGATCAAAAATCTACCAAAACAGCAGAGGCCACCAAAGCAGACACCCAAACAACTGCCACCTCAGGACACAACACATAGACCACATAGTCAGTGTGCCAAACAGTCACAGCCCTTAAGGCCAAACACAATGCTAGACACACTCGTCATTGGTGACTCCATAGTCAGACACACTGATGTCCCGCTCACCAGATTGAGTAAGGAGAAGGTCACAGTAAGCTGCCTGTTGGGCGCTAGAATCCGCCACATAATGCAAGCACTCAGGTCTCTCAAAAGCAGGTACAAGTACGACTCAGTCATTGTCCACGCTGGTGTGAACGACCTGAGATGTACCTCCTTGGACTACATGAAAAGAGACATAGAGGAGCTCTCTGATTATGTAGCCCAGGCAGGTATGACCCTGACCTTGAGCAGTATCCTACCTTCACCAAGAATGATGCCACATTACAGAGACAAGATGATCAGCTTTAATAATTGGCTTAAACTCTGGTGTCATTCAAAGGGGATCCAATGTCTGTCTGCCTGGGATGACATGCTGGACAAGCCACGCTGCTTCAAGGGACGGCTTGCACCTGTCAGCCCTGGCTTCGGATATTGGCAAAGGCTCTTGCCACCCCCGTAGTGCCTTTTTTAGGCAAGGCTCAAATTCTAAACCTACCACCCTAGAACACAAAAAAGGAAAAAAACTAAGGGTAATGCTGCTCAATGCCAGAAGTCTCAACCTCAAGATGCACGCACTCGAGGCCCTTCTCAGTATGGAGAACATCGATGTCTGTGCTGTGACTGAAACCTGGTTCAAGGCTCCTGATAGCACCCCAGCACTATCAGGTTTTACCTCATATAATGCCTTCCGGCCCCAAAATCCGGACAACACCAAGAAAGGAGGGGGGTGTCCATATTCATCAAGGACACCCACACCTCAAGGTTGGTGGCAATGCACGATGCATCGGAGACCATCCAGGTGCAATTAACCATAGGCAAGACTGCTCTGCAATTTGTTGCATGTTACAGGCCACCCTCTCAAACTCAGGAACCTCACATAGCTTTCCTGAAAACACTGGAGGGCATAAATGTATCTCCAAACGCCATCATACTAGGTGACTTCAACTACCCGAATATAGACTGGGATCACTACTCAAGCCCCAACACTCTAGCCCAAAGGTTCCTAGAGTTCATAAACTCAAATGCCATGGAACTAGTCACCATCCCCACAAGAGGAGAAAACATACTAGATCTCATCATCACGAACATGGGGTCACAATGTTCAACACCGGAAGTATACCCCTCACTGGTGAGATCAGATCATAAACTAATCTCACTGGAAGTCCACATCCCGCCCCCACCTGAGATAAAAAAGACCACAGTGAAGAACTTCTCAAAAGCCGACTTCACACTTCTAAAGACTAGTGTGGTCTCTTTTAAGTCCCCCGAGTCCACGGAAACCATTACTCAAGCCGCTGAATCACTTACAAATGCCTTCTACCAGCACCTACAGGACTGCATGGATCAGGCAATCCCAAACAAAACAAAGACTCTTTGTACCAAAGGCAAGCGTCCAGTCTGGTGGACCCCAGCCATAAACAAGCTCTACAACAAAAGGAGGAAGCTACTACAAGATAGAGCAAAATCCTTAAAAGGGAAGACACCTTTGATCATTATAAGTAAAAAAACTAAGATCTCTCATAAAATCATCCAAGGCAAATTTTGAGAGAAAAGTCGCTAAGGACTCAAAAGACAATCATAAGGCCTTCTTTAGCTATGTTAGAAACCTGGGAGGAAACTCCCAGATATGGTCAGAATTAGTTCAAAATGATGTAAAAATTACTGAACCTACAGACATTGCCAACATACTGGCTGACAAGTTCAGTGCAAACTTCTCCCCCCCTCCCCCCCAAAAGGAGAAATATCTATACCAGAGGATTGTAGCCCCCCAAACATCTCTAACGCTCAGGTGAGAACTGCTCTCTCCAAGGCGAAAAACACAGCATCCATGGGACCTGATGGTGTCCCCGGTTGTGTGCTCCATGTACTCAATGAGGAATTAAACCCGCAGTTAGGGCAGCTGTTTAATCTTAGCCTCACCTCAGGATACGTACCCAAGGAGTGGCGTACGGCAACTGTGGTCCCACTTCACAAAGGCGGTGCCTCCACTGACCCTGGAAATTACCGTCCCATCAGCTTGACAAGCCTGATCTGCAAAGCTATGGAGAGGATCATAATGGAACTCATAAATAAAGACATAGGGGACTTGCAGACTTTGGATCCAACCCAGTTTGGCT
Organism: Protopterus annectens; assembly: GCF_019279795.1. Taxonomy (NCBI): domain Eukaryota; kingdom Metazoa; phylum Chordata; order Ceratodontiformes; family Protopteridae; genus Protopterus; species Protopterus annectens. The sequence continues at coordinate 473,831,364 of NC_056738.1, forward strand.
TTGTCAAAGGCAGATCATGCCTTTTAAACTTGGTTGACTTTTTTGAAACAGTCACCAAGGCCATTGATGAGGGAAAGGCAGTCCACACAGCCTACCTCGACCTGGCAAAGGCTTTTGACACAATACCCCACTCTGGTATCATTGAAAAACTCATCAGCTTAAATGTAAACCCATACGTCACAAGATGGGTTGCAAACTGGCTAAGTGACAGAACCCACAGGGTCAGAGTTGCTGGCGCCATGTCAGACTCAAAGCCTGTCACAAGTGGTGTTCCACAGGGCTCAGTAATGGGCCCGCTCTTGTTCGGCATCTACTTTTCAGAAGTACAAGCAAACGCAGGAGGGTTATGGCTGACAAAGTTTGCAGATGACTGCAAACTGGGTGCCATAGTCGAGAACACATCTGACACAGATATCCTTCAGAAGGGTCTTATAGAAACAGAAAACTGGTGCCAGAGCCATGGCCTAAAGTTAAACGCCAAAAAATGCATAGTCATACCCTTCGGGAAAAACAAGGTTACCCCTGGCTACCATATAGGTGGCAATCCACTAAGCACAGAAGAGGTTATCAGGGATCTGGGGACCCAGGTTGACAGGAACCTTTCTTTTGACACTCACGTTGCCAAAGTAGTTAGGAAGACCTTCTACATTGCCCACCTGATCATGAAGGGATTCACATCTAGATCAAGGGGAGGCCATCGTCCCCCTGTACTCATCACTCATCAGACCAATGATTGAGTACAATGCCCCATTCGGAATGTATCTGACCTGACACCTGCAGCAACTGGAAAGGGCCCAAAAGTTCCTCACCAAAAGGATAAATGGTCTCAAAAATATGTCTTATGCCGCCCGACTGAAGGAACTTCAGCTCTATTCAGTCGCTTACCGTCTGCTCAGAGGTGACCTGTGCCTGACATACAAGGCCATGTCCAACCCGGAATTGATGAACATGCTTCACCTCAAAAAATTTAGATCCCTCAGAACTACAAGGGCGGGAGACTTAAACCTTGACATGGTTATTAATAGGACATGCTGGAGGTCCAGATTCATCACTCAGAGACTCCCTATGCTGTGGAACAAAATCCCGGTACATGTGAGGCAGAGCACCTCGCTGGTTTTGTTCAAGAGAAATCTTGAACAATGGATGGGAGATCGCAGATATACCCCAGGGATTACCTCAGTGTCACTGCTTGACAGAGGCACAGCAAAATAATGGGCATAGTATCCTTCAAACTAAAGGGGTGGCGAAAGCCACAAAACTCTGGGCTAGGCTTATAAATGCCCTTGGGCAGATAGCCTAGTATGAACCTATGAACCTATGAACCTATGAACCTATATACATATATATATATATATATATATATATATATATATATATATATATATATACACACACACACACTTCTAAACATCCATTGCTGTACATATTCATGCACATGTAGGCACACAGACTGCCCACCTTTCATGGTGGGAATATCACTTCTGAAACAGTTGTGAGACATACCATTCTGTAATGATATTGCACAGTGTTGTGCAGAATGCATTATCTGTCATCAGGCCATATAGCTGTAGCAGGCCTCACTGGCTCAGTCCTACAAACGTTCACCACCACATGACATATACCTGCACTGCATGCAGTTTTCAATGCCACACACTACAACCTATATTGATATGTGCACATAGCAACCTTCAACTACATATGTATGTCCAGCCTTCACTAACAGTTACAGTATGTCCCTTGCCCTATGCACATCTGCATTTCACATATCTCTCTCTCTCTCTCTCTCTCTCTCGACTGGCAGTACAGGCTGCTTTTGTAGGTATCTGCACATGTGCATGTGATGGCCTTTGCACCAATTGGTGGCCAGCATTTAATAATTGCATGCAGCCTGCTGTGTGGTAATTGCAGTTCTCACTGTGATTTCAGGACACTGCTATAAAATGATAGGTTAGGTAGGCGTAGGCCTTTCAGTTTTGCAAGGTGGGGACCATGCTGGTTTGCTGTGGACACTGTTGTGTTAGTCAGAAGGCTGGTATATCTCTCATATATGAGGCTGTGTTGTAGCCACTGAAATGTATGTTGTACTGAAACCTGACTGTTGCTTCTTCCAGTGCACTCTTCTCAGTGTGCATGTTAACTCACACCTGCTAATGCTAACACTACTTACATGGGAGTATGTACTTTCCTGTGAGATTTGTGGCTTAACTGGCATACAACAGTAGTTCTTGCAATGTGTTGCTATGGCTTTTCTATTTTCCCTTTACATTCACTTTTTGAATGCCTGATATTTGTCTTTACTGGAATGTGTTGCTCTGGGTTTCCTATTTTCCATTTACGTTCACTCCTTGTAATGCATGATATATTTCTTTCAGCACTAAGTTTTGATATGTTTGCTGTGGCTTGGTGGTACTTCATGCAGTCTGGTGAGCCCAATGTCTGGGGTTTGACACTTATAAAGGTATTTTATTTTGCTGCTGAACAGTACTGGAGCCTTGTCATGCAGAGTGAATAAGGCACTTTTAAACAGTTGTGAGCGAGAAGCAGGAAGTCAGTGGGGACACCAGCTAGGGATGTGCAGGCTGGGTGTAGGGAAGGTCCATAGTTGCACATTTCTTTAACTGCAATAGCTGTACATATGTTTGACATTTGCTGTGACATTTGAAACCTTCCACCCCTGAGAGAGGGGTGAGGACAACTAAGTATATTGTACTAACAATTATGAATATCAGGCACATGCAGTGCTTGTGAACTGCTATACTGTCATTAGTATGTTAGATGGCTACATCCTTTGATATTTCTGTGTTGTACTCCTACATAAGGGCATGCTTGTGGAAATAATTCTACAGCTATTCGCAGAGTGTGTAACAGCAGACAGGCTGATATGCCTGTGTGTTTCTGACACTTCCAGGCCTCAGATACTCTCAGGTATATATTTGACCAGCCTCAGGGAAATGTACATATCAGTGGGATACACCTGTGATATATTTCAGATATTCTGCAGTTGTGGCTGTGGGGTATTTTGAGCATATGTATTATTACACCATTTCTGACATGCAAGTAGTGTCTACTGTAAATTATTGACAGTTACCATTATGTGGGATTCCCCACCTTTCTGCCTACAGTGAGTACATTTCACAGGGAGTCAGTGGGGCACAGATAACATTTGTTTACAAATCAGAGACATCCCTGTAAATCAGTCACAGTTGGGAGGTCTGGCCTCTGACCTATTCAAATATGGCAGTGTTTATCCTGCTCTGATACTGTGTGGGGTTTGTAAGGTGCTACTGTAACATTATTACCTGCTAGCATGGCTGTTTCCCTTATCACACTAATGTAATGCAATTCCACAAAAATTGCCAGTAAAGATACACAGAACAAGCTTTGTGTAATGGCCTTCCTATTTTCCCTTTACATTCACTCCTTGTATTTCATGATATATTTCTTTCAGCACCAAGTTTTTGTATATCTGCTGTGGCTGAGTGGTAATTCATGCAGTCTAGTGTTTCCAAGGTCCTGGGTTCGAGACTGACAGGGGTATTTTATTTTGCTGATGAGCAGACTACAGGCCTTGTCATACAGAATGACTAAGACACTTTTAAGCAGTTGTAAGCAGGTTTTCACGTGTTTGCGCTACGCTTATCTATGCTTAGCTAAGCGCACACAAGTGCACACCTGCTGACTACTGCTTAAAAGTGCTTACTCCCGCTAACACCCGCGCTATTTTCTTTTAAAGAAAAGAAAATGGGGAAATAGGAAAGTGGTGAAAAAGGGGGCACAAAGAGGGTAGGACAGTAGGAAAACAAGCTCAGGATGTGCAGGAAGGATGTAGGGAAGACCCATAGCTGCCCAATTCTTTACCAGCAACAGCTGTGCATATGTTAGAAATTTAGAGTGACATTTGACACCTTCCACCCCTGAGAGAGGGGTGAGGACAACAAAATATGTTGTACAGCCAATTGTAATTTTCAGTTTAAATGTCCAGCAGACATGTATGCGAAATGGGCAGCTATGTATGGGGCGTAATTTTTTTGTGGGAACAGAGTGCCCTTTTTTTATTTTTTTTTCGGGTGAGAGTGGAATGTGAGGTACAGGAAGTTGGTATATTTGGGGAGGTAGGTTGGGGAGGTTAACAGACAAGACAAACAAGGCACGTACAGGGGCAGAGTATGACACATGTGGGGGGTAAACACAATTGACGGGGACAGATGTTTGGATATCGCAAGCCCATGAGCCCACAGATGGCAACAGTGGAACTGAGATCCCCACCCATGGGCAGTTACCACTGCGCCTTCACAGCCCAAGCTGGGGCTGTGCTGGGGGCTGGATAGGATGGGCAGGCACACCCATGAGTTGTGCCACTCTCGCCTCAAGCTGGTGTAGGGGATCATTCACGGAACGCCTGATCTCACTGCGCACCACAGACCGGACCCTATGGAGGGTGAGTGGAGGCTCTTCTCCGGCCACGCTTGCAGAGGGGGGACGAGCCCCATCCCCTGCAGCACTTCCACCCGAAGGTGGCACAGGGCCACCAGAGGAGGAGGTCCCGGCCTGGGCACTGGTGCCAGGTGCACTCGCCAGCTGAGGTGGGAGAGGTGGGTCCGCTGGAACCCGCCTTCCCTGTTGTCTTATGTTTAGCAGTATTTTATGATATTTTGGGTTAGTAACAAACAACACCATTCGAAATTAGTTGTAACAGCATGCATCAGTATTCCCATTAACCAAAGACACATGAATTCCGAACATTGAGCAGCAAGCATAACACATGCATATTTAGAACAACAGTGGACATTCCAGCAACATGCAGGGTTGATTGGTGGCAACAGGCCATCGGGTTTGGATATGTGAACAGGGCACATGCATCATTGTACATGCAGATATGTATAAACCAACAGGACAAATGTCCATGGGAATTAATTGTGAATACACATACCCAGTTTGGTGTGGAATAGCATAATTTGTGAAAATAGAGTAGGGTGGAGAAATATTACATTAACAACTTAAACTACCTATACATATACTGTACATTCCTAGTAGATACAGATATATATCCCCTACATGTATTAGTGCAGTTTCCTGTATGTAACCTTAGGAATGTTGGTGATGGGGATGTTACTGCTACATTAATATACATTCCATTTTTATTCATATATGTTCATATCTGGCTGTGTTCAGGTAAAGCATCCTGCTACATTTGATTTATATGGGTCTAGACAACTGTGGATGTTCAGCATTTCATACAACCATACTATTTCCATAATGCAAGGGTACAGCAACATATCCAAATTGTGGGATGGACACAGTCCAGGTTCTGTACTTTATTACAGACATTTCACTCTTTGATTGTGGCTGTCTCATTCATTTCATTATGTAGTGAATACAGTATACCTTTATTCCAGACTTATTACAGCTTTCTTGGTAGTTTCAAACTCTATTTCTCACACTCTGTCACTTATTTTATATTTACATTTCAGGATAGTACTTAATTCTAGGCTTAAATAACATTTATTACTGGGTTACAACAATCCTTTCCAGTTGACTCACATATTTCATATGGCAGAATTTACAAGGATGTATTCGGCAGTTGTCTATCCTTTGTTGATTGATTACAACACTCATTTTCAGGCTGAAGCAGTTATCTGATATTACAATACAGGTGGAAACTCTATTTCAGACTTGTTTAATCTTTATTACTAGATTGCAATACTCTTTTCCAGGCTGCATCACTTATCTAATCTTATAATACTAGCAGAATCTTTCTTCTAGGCTTATTTCACCTTTATTACTGGGTTACAACACTGAACTCTTTTACAAGCTGTCCCACTTATATTCTATAACAATACCAGCTGAATAATTACTAACCTGCCTGGTGGCGCAACCTCGCCAGCCTATCAGCATAGGCTTGCCGATTCATGGAACTAACACCTGCAGCTGTAATATAAATGAAGGAATATTGTAACATACCTATCCATACTATAGGCTAGGATAGCATTTCTTACATACTTAATTACATGGATACTTAGTAGTGGGGCATTGGGCATTTGGCGGGCCTCCTGGATCCATCAATTCAGTTAGTCCTTCTTTCGTCACTTCAGGTCCGCATGGTGGTGACAGACCTGTTCACCAGTCCTCGGAATGCCTGTGGCACTGGTGAGATCATGTGCCAACCGATTCCATGCCTCTGCCCTATACACTCCCCATTGAACCTGGCCCTGCATGAGTTGCACTTCATGATCATGGACTAGGAGCCAAACCATATATTTTGACTCCTCAACACCCCACCTTTGTGCTCTAAAGCAATTTCTCTCTCCTGCACCTGCCATTCTGACTGCAAATGGGTACCACAATCAGTTATGGTGTGCATTCCCGCCTATGGCGCTTATATATGCTGGTTTCCCCGCACTTATCTGTGATTGGCCATTTTGGATATTTTACAGCAAACCTGCTTTGTCATGGTTATATTTTCATTCATTCCTATATGTATGGTAATACTGTATTGCTCAGTACAACTGTCATGGCTTAGTGGTTCAGTATTTTGACTATGGTGCACAGTATCCCGGGTTCGATCCTTGCCATTGCTTTTTTTATTTTACTACTGTCTAGACAGGCTAGTAGGTGTGTCTATGTAAAGGCGACTTTGCTACAGCTTGCCCAATGTTGCCCGAAGGTAAGCTGGTTGGCACGCTGCGCAGCTTCGCGCAAATGGCTTACGCTGGGTAATGCGATATTTAGCCATAACCACTCATATTAAGCTTGTTAAAGTGCCGCTCAGCTACAGGCACTCATATTAAGCTTGTTAAAGTGCTGCTCAGCTACGGGCACTCATATTACGCTTGTTAAAGTGCTGCTCAGCTACGGGCACTCATATTAAGATTGTTAAAGCGCTGCTCAGCTACGGGCACTCATATTAAACTTGTTAAAGCGCCGCTCAGCTACGGGCACTCATATTACGCTTGTTAAAGTGCTGCTCAGCTACGGGCACTCATATTAAGCTTGTTAAAGTGCTGCTCAGCTATGGGCACTCATATTAAGCTTGTTAATGCACTGCTAAGCTACGGGCAATTATGATCCTTTTTATATATCCATCATATAGGTTTTGTTCAAAAATACATGGGCCATTTCATTACATTTTACTTAAATTAAATTTATATATATCGGGGAATTGTTTCATACTTATTTAAAAAAAATTGAGGGGATGTTGTGGGGCTTGAACCGTGACTACCTATTCTTTGGGCAATGTCTCTACCGCTACACTATTGCTACTTTGCTTAATTTGCATATGTAGATCGTATATGCTTTTCAATGTCATATCTGCTAACTGTGGTTGAGCGAAGGGCATACCCTCACAAATGAGTGCAAATGCGGGCAAACATTTTGGAAATTATAAAAAAAAAAAAAGGAAACTGCTATTTTTACATTTTACATATTTTCAGTAGGGTTTATTTAGTCTGTGGGGATGTGTGGTGTTGTGTTCCTTGACATTTCAGCGGACTCGCTCGTGGGTGTTTACTTTCAGGACTCTGACTCTTCTGGGGGCGTGTCCCTTTGCTGTACTCGGCAATCGGACACGCCCCCTACTTTCCTACATGGACCGTGTTAGACTTGGGTATGATTTAGCATGCCCTCATGAATATGCATGTCATGCTGACGTCATACCGTTCAACTGCAGCCTCCGAGTAAGACATATTAAGTCTTACACAGAGGTTTTGTGAATCTGGCCCATTGTGTATCTCCTCAGAGGAACTCCTAGCAGCTTAAAAGGCATACACTAAGATACTGCCCGGGAAAACTGAAATATGAGAGACCCAAAGCACTCTAAAAATCTTCCTTTTATAAAGCGATAAAAATATGAACCAATATAATAGAGATTAATCCATATTATGTCCAGTATATAGACAGATAAATATTATTCTGCCTTGCTAACTTGGTGGGAGTAAACACACACACATGCACACACATACACTTGCCTTCCAGTCCATAGAGACTGTTTTCATTCTATATCACCCGATATGCTACAGTAACTGACCTAAATCGGTACCCTCACACATTTTCTTCTTTTATCTGATTTTAAGCTGTGCAAACAGATTATAACCAACACAATCACCTTTACCATTACCTGTCACTTCAAAAAATACAACTAGCTTCCAGCTAACTGGGGACCTGAATATCCAACACCCTTGAAGCCTCACATTCTGGTACTCTCCTTCCAGCTGTGCAGTTATCTTGATGGTATATCCCACTGCTGACGTACCTTTACTGTAAACTGTGGTGATAAGAACCTAAAGTGGATCCTCCATCTATAGGCACCTATATAAGGAATTTAATATTAGAAGATCACAACTGTTACTTCAGTTTTGGCCCTGACTACTCTCCAAGCAGGTACTTTGATGACGAATTTTTAAAAATACCTATCAGGTCATGACAGTAGGTGTCATTCAAGGAGTCCCACAAAATAAGTTCTTTTTTTGTGAGACTCCTGGCCCATACATTCAGTTTTGCAGTACACAAGTTATCAAAGGAACCTTCTTGAGTTTCATGCTGTGTTATATATGTTACGATACATTCAAATATTTTGTTGCAGTTATGATAGTAGACATGCATTTCAGAGGATCTACAAAAATTATTATATTGCCCGTTCCAATAAAAATCCATTCAATACTTTCCATGGAAAAGTGTCTGACATGAAATAATAACTATAGTTATACAACCTTTGACTCTAACTTAAAGGATATAAAAAACAAATGAATCATCAGACATCTAGATGTTAGCCAAAATGCATTTAACAAAATGAGTAAGAATTTCTCAAACTGATTTTTGGAGACCCGCATTTTCACAAAATTGATGCCTGTATCTAAGCCATGTAGCCTAATGGAAAAAAAAACTGTACGTATCCTGAGATGAATATGACTAAAATACTCCATGAACTATAAACAACACGGCCTCCCCTTGTCAAGTGGGCCAAATTATTTAAGGCACACCCATTCAAACCATTCTGAGTTATTGAATGGATATTTGTTTGGCTTTCTAGAGTCTGTAAAGCCTAAGATAAAACTGAAGGAAAATCCTACTTTTTTTCCATGTTATTTTACTTTGTTAATAGCTGGCAAAGACAACCATGCACTTAAATACCACAGTCATCTAGCTAGTAGAATAACTATGTTATATATGGCAACAGAACTACAGACTACAGAACCAAAACACAGTAGCTAAGAAAATAGTCCCTTAGAAGCAACAGCCAAAGCAAATCAGCAAAATTATCAGCTTACAAAATGATCAAGTAACTTGGGGGGGGGGGGGGGGGGGTTGTACAACATTGTCATAAATCCAACTTCAAAAAGTAACATGGGAGAAGTACTAAGAATCTAAGGTAACGGTATAACAGAACTAATTATGTTTTACTGGCTGCAGCAAAAAATAAAAAATAAATAAAATGTGCTTGTGCAAAGAGACTTTTACATAAGTTCAGCCTCATACAAGCATCCTATCTACTGTCACATGGTAAGTGTAGTCTTACAGCCTCACACTAAGATTTGGCAAAAATTATACTACATTTGCTTAACAGCAGAAAGAAAGAGAATGTCTATGCAGTCTGAATTTGTATAGTCTGCCCTATTAAGTGTCATCAGTGAAAATGTTTTCTTTCCCCTGAGTTATGTTTGGGGAAAATTACATGTAGATTATAGGACTCGGTACAGATCCCTGTGGTACTCCACTAGTCACTTTCTTAATTACTGATAGTGTCCATCTCATCATCTTCCTATCTGGTTCCTCAGTTCTGGGGCAATCCCAAAACCTCCAAATGTTATATCCTCCTCCTGTGTGGGGCTGAGACAAATACCTTGCTGAGGGCTCGTTACTCCACAACTACTGATACTCCCCTGCTAAATTAACCTGTAACAAAGCCATAAAAGGATTAGTTTTGTCTTACAGCTCTGTTTTGGCATTAACCATTATTAGTTGCTACATTGAAGATTGTAGACCTTTGGAAATGCTACCAGCTTCTACTCAGGATTGCCTCAATAACTTTACCTGCCAATGTTGTTAAGCTAACAGGCTTTTAGTTTCCCAAATTTCTTGTACAAGAGTACCATATTTGTATTCTTGTCCTCTGGCACTTTTGTTCTAGCCTGTGGTTTGTAAAAGATTTCTGGGGTTTTCTAACACAAAAGCCAGAATACTGTGAATACTGGGCGGCTGTCCATCTGGTCCTTCTGTTTTATCTTCCCAAGGGATGCCAGATTTCTTATCTGGCAGTTAGGGACCAAAAAAATAAAAAGGTCCTTCATGCTAAGTGAAAATCCCCCCCCCCCCAAAAAAAAGGGTCTTTAATGCAGAACACCTTCTGCATTAAACACAAGTGCCATGTTTGGCAATTTTTGATTGGCCTGTATGCCGGTATATGAGCCAACCAAAAAAATCACAAAACGGAGCTACTTCTGTTCAATGTGGAACATCAGGTAGTTTCACATTCAACAGAAGCAGCTCTGTTTTGTGATTTTTTTGATTGGCTCGTATACCGGCATACTGGCCAATCAATAAAAGCAAACCGGAGGCTGTTTCAACGGGATTTTATCCGGTAGTGTGGGACTCGGATGTTATTCCCGGGACAGTCCCAGTCAAACAGAGACATCTGGCAACCCTGCCATACACCTCTGTCCTGGTGTCTCTGTACTATTCTCCTATTTCTCTCTGATTCCCTTCCAGCATGGCACAACTCCTCTTAAATTTCTTTGTGAAAGTGAAGCAGCATATGTATTCAGCACTTTTTCCCCAAGGCATTTGGGACCCTCCTCCCATATTTTTCAGTCTGGTTATTTCTGTCCTTCCCTACATTCTTTCTGCTCTGCACTTAAAAAGTCCTTGCATCCCATCTTCATTTTTTTGACATTCACCTTTTGACTTTTGCCATCCTTGTCATCATTTTTGTCATCAATAAAACTAAACTTCTACTCTTCTCTCCCACTAGTAGATCCACCACACTTTCATTCTCTGTCACATCTAACAGTGGTACCATTATTTCTCCAGATAATCACACCAAACTGCTAGGGGTTATCATAGATAATAATCTCAAATTTGACCTACAGGTCAACAAAACCATACAGACCATCAATAAGAAGCTTGGATCACTGTATAGAAACAAGACATTTTTAACCCCACTGCTGGGACTGCAATCGCCCGATCACACCTACTCTCTACTCTCTTATATGCCTCGCCTGTACTCTCAAACCTCAACAAATCTGAACTAGGTAAGCTGTCCCATAGCTACAATCATATTGTCAGATTCACCACCGGCTCCACCTATAGAACCCACCACTGCCAGAACCTTAAACAACTAGAGTGGCTAGAACTGCCAAGCTTAATTCAGTTCAATCAACTCTTAATAAAGCACAACATTTTGTACCACCCTGAGGATACCCTCTCACTTAAAAATATTATTAAGTCATATAGCAATCTAAGATCCCTACGGTCAGCCGATAAACTACTGGTCCAAACCCACAAAGCTAATAACTCTGCTGGTGAGTCCCCGTTTGCCAACTTCATTGGCAAAACCTGGAATTAGTTGCCAAACTATTTAACCCTACAATCTTCCAAAAGTCTCTTCAAAAAAACCTCAAACAGTATCTCAAAGTGAATTGGCTATGCCTATGTACCAACCTTGATTAAGTTATAAACTAAAAGCATATTCTGCAATTATCATAACTTGTAACTACATCACCAAGCTCTGCTGCAATCTGATGTCTCTTAATTTTAATTATCTGTCCATGACAATTGTGAATCCCTACTAGGGAACACTACTAACCCATTGTATATAATCACTTTGTTTTTATAATTGTTTGCTAACGTCTGTGTAATCTATGTAAGTTTGTCTTTGTGGAACTTTTCTCCTCGGGCCTTCGCTGAAAATGGACATGTATCCAGTCGGACTATCCCGGTAAACAAATGTAAAATAAATAAATAAAATACATTTTTGCTAGCCTCTGTACTGTGCCATCACCATTGGCTAACAAATATTTCATTGAGGCAGATGCAATCAAGAGCCTTTAGTGTAGATTTTGAATACTGCAGTTCACTTTATCACATATGTTGGATTGTGCAAGCCAACTATACGTTCTTGGTGTTGTTTCTCTTTTTTTCCAATGTAGTATGACCATATAGTTAGTAGAGATATGATGGGGGGGTTCAAACCCCCCTACAAAAAATATTTTTTTAAATGATTGTTTTGAGGTACGCATTTCAGACTTGAACATTTGGGAAAAAAAACCTCTCCTTCACCAACCCCCCCACCACACACACACACACACACACACACACACACACACACACACACACACACACACACACACACACACACACACTCACACACTTTCAACCCTGTCTCTTGTCCTAATTACTAGTTTCACATTCCTATATAGCCATATTGGCCTTCTGGACAGAGAGGCAATCTATGTTAATGGGTTTGCTACTGGCCTCAGTCCAACGTGGTGAAATTCAATAAGGTGAAATAGTATGGTTGTTAGAATAAACACATCTTTATTCCATTTGGGCTACTTAGTATTGCTGGCACATATTTTTATTATTTAATACTATTTTTTACAAATCATACATCATGAACTAAATTAAAAATGTATTGGAATTGTTCTGAAGGTGGCAATTTAAAGTATAATGCCCTTACTGATTGTTAATAAAGGAAAAAATAAGTTTTGACCTGTATCAGTCACTGAAGAATGGACCATTCATGTGGCCTGATACTGGCTGAAGTAATATCTATACCATGAGTTTCCAGTTACTCTGCCTTAGTTTGATGACAGAAAATATCACAAGCCTAGTTTGCATGTGCTGAAAGTGAATTTAGCCTTCTGTTCTCTCCTTGAATCCTTTCCCCATTGCCTTTACTTCAACAGCCCCATACCATCTTGAGTGCAACTGCTGTAAAGCTCTACAACATAGACAGATTGACTTTATGATGGTGGTCTGCACAACACTGACTGGCAAGCTATGTGGCAGCTACCTGATAATTATCCTACAAAATATAAAGCTATATTGTTAGGCCTAATATCTCTCCATGACACAGAGGGATATAGCCCTTACTTTCCCTGAGACAACCTTTATTCAACTAATGGCACAGATGAAGAAAGGTCCGTAGTAGCAAATCTAGGTAAATTGGCTGATGCCTGTGTGTCCATCCAGGAGGCAGGCTAGGATAAAGACTACTAATTACAGTATGTGGCATGATGAATAAATTCAAAACCTGCAAATATCACTTTCTGATTCACAAAATACTCAGATACACTGCTTTAATGAAGAGACACTATTTAATACACAGTACTGGCTGATATTTGAATAATGCTACCTGGATTACACGTACTTTACTAATTCTGAATTGAGAACAAACTTCATTTGGTTCCCCTTTATTAGGGGCTAGAATCTGCTACATTATGCACACAATCAGGCCAGTGGACCACAAGTACCAGTATGACTCATCCATAGTCCATGTGGGTAAAGATGACCTGAGGCATGCCTCCCTGGACTATATGAAGAGAGACAGCATGGGGCTCTCAGAATGTGTGTCCCATGTTAGTATGAGGCTGGCAGCATTTTACCTTCTACAAGTATGATGTCACAGTATGAACAAAAGATGAATGACTTTAATAATTGGTTTAGTTTCTGGTGTCATTCTAAGGGGGGTGCAGTATTTGTCAGCATGGAAGCAAATGGTTAACAGACTACACTGTTTTGCCAGGGATGGTCTACACCTCTTCCCTCTAGGCTTTTGAATATTAGCTAAAACATCATCTTCCTCCATAGTGCCTTTTTTAGGCAATGCCAAACTGAAAGTACTTGCAACATAGAAAATCAAAACCAAGAAAATCTAAAGGTATTACTGTTCAATGTTAGGAGACTAAACAAAAAATTCCACTCCTAGAAGCTCTCTTCACACTAGGGAATGATGACACCTGTGCAGTCAATGAGACATGGTTTAAAGCCGCAGAGAGCACACTGACAATGCAAGGTTATAATGCTTTCCACACAATTAGACCAGTTACTACATAGACAGACACTAAAGGTGGAGGTGTCTTGATTTACATCAAAATAAATATACTTCAAGGCTGGTCAAACAGGATAATGCACTCAAGTTACTCCATGTTCAAATCATCATAAGCAAAATCCAATACCACTTCCATGCAAGCTATAGGTCCTGGGTCTATCTGTAACCCAGTAAACCCATACCATGTATTTAAACTTATTGGAAACACTCACCATCCAACCCAACACCATATTCATGGGCAACTTTAATTACCCCACTATTAACTGGGAATCCTATATGACACCAAACAAACAGGCACAGAGATTCCTGGATTTTGTAAACAAACTCCATGGACTAGATTGTCAATATAGCAACCAGGGGAACAAACATACTGGATCTGGTCCTCACTAATATCAGAGAGTGATGCACACCCCCAGTGCAATTTTGTCTGGTAAGGTCAGACCACAAAATGGTCTCCTTTGAAGTAAAAATAAAATCTGGACCCCTGCTAACCCTGGACTATTCAGGAACTACTCTAAGGCTAAATTTCTGCAATTAAGTTATAACCTGGCAAAATGTCTTGCCCCCATAAACCCTGAGAACACTGCTGCCTATGTAGAACTGTTCACAGAAACCCTATACAATCATGTTAATAGCTGCACAGAGGCAGCTGTATCCACCAGGAAGAAGTACAGAACTAACTCAAAAAACAAGCCACCCTGGTGGAATCACAAAATCAATAGGCTGTATAACAGAAATAAGAAAATCATGGCAAAAATTAGGAGGTACAGCACCCAGCAGGATAAAAGCACTTTCATCAAACTAAACAAACAACCCAGAGGACAAATATAGTCTACCAAAGCCAAATTTCAGGTAAATTTGGCATCCCAGGCCAAGGGCAACTACAAGGCATTCTTTAGCTATGTCCTCAACCTCAAAGGCAATACACAATTGTCTACAGAGCTCATTGTAAATGGAGCCATCTATACTGAGCCAGAAGATATAGAAAACCTACTGGCAGACAAATTCAGGCCAAACTTTACCCTTCTCTCCCCTCCTCAACCTTCCGTCAGGAAATACCATCAAATATAACTCCTCCTACTATAACTAGGAAACAGGTCCTTAATGCTCTCTCCAAGGCAATACTGCATCACTGGGCCCAGACAATATCCCAGTATACCTTCTAAATAGCATGAAACATGACGTATCATGCCCTCTGGAATTGCTGTTTAACTGTAGCCTCCAAACAGACTTTGTGCCTCATGAATGGAGAACAGCAACAGTCATCCCTCTGCACAAAGGTGGGCCATCTACAGACCCTGGAAACTACAGACCCATAAGTCTCACTAGTCTTATATGCAAAGCCATGTAAAGAATTATCATGGAATGATCAATAATTACATAGTAAACCTCCAGTCACTGGATCCAACCCAGTTTGCTTTCATTAAGAGCAGGTCATGCCTACTCAACTTGTTGGACTTCTTTGGGAAGGTCACCAAAGCAATGGATGAGGGCAAAATAGTTCACACTGCTTACCTTGACCTGGCCAAGGCATTTGACACAATACCCCATTTGGGCATTGTTGAGAAACTCAAGAGTTTAGGTACAAACCTGTATGTCACCCGGTGGATAGCCAACTGGGTCACAGACAGGATCCAGAAAGTTCGGATTGGGGAGTCCACCTCTAGAAAGAGGCCGGTCACAAGTGGAGTCCCTCAGGTATCGGTCCTTGGACCACTCCTTTTTGGCATTTACTTCTCTTAAGTCAAGGCCAATTTCAATGGTCTCTGGTTGACTAAATTTGCAGATGATTGCAAATTAGGAGGTGTCATTGAATCCCACAGTGACATAAATGTTCTCCAGGAGGGGCTGACATAGACAAACAACTGGTGTCAGAGTCATGGCCTAAAACTAAATCCCAATAAATGTATAACAGTATCCTACAGGAAGTCATTAACCCCTAGTAGCTATCATATTGACAAAACACCCCTTAGAGTTAAGGCAGTAGTCAGGGACTTAGGGACATACATTGACAGTAACCTATCCTTTGACCATCATGTGTTTACAGTAGTGAGGAAATCATTATGTGTTGCGCAAATTATAAACAAAAGTATGGCATCTAGATCCAAGGAAGTCATTATTCCACTGTATTCAGCATTTATCATAGATTCATAGGTTCATAGGTTGGTACTAGGCTATTGGCCCTAGGGCCTATACAGGCCTAGCCATAACAATTTCCTGGATATTTCTTCCCACAATATTTACTTCCCTGGACCCCTGTCTAGCAGGGCAACTGACATGATCCCTGGGGTGAATTTTTCTATTTCCCATCCAATCATCAAGGTTTTTTTTAAAGAGGGCCAAGGAGGTGCTCTGCTTGACATGTATGGAAAGTCTCTGCCAGAGTATGGTGAGTCTCTGGGTCAGGAACCTATCCCTCCAGCATGTTTTGTTCATTGTGATGACAAGGTGTAGATCCCTGGAGCATGTGGCAATGAGGGATTGGGTTTTTTTTAAGTGGAGCATGTCCAACAGCTCAGGGTTTGACATAGCCCTGCATGTTAAGCAGAGATTGCCTCTGAGTAGACGATATGCCACAGAGTATAGCTGAAGTTTTTTTAGATGGTCAGTATAGGGCATCTGCTTTAGACCTGTGATTCTTTTAGTGAGGTATTTCTGCGGCCTTTCCAGCTGTTGCAGATGTCTTGTGAGGTACATACCAAATGGGGCGTTGCACTCTATAATGGGTCTAATGAGGGATGAGTACAGTGGGACAATGACATCCTTTTTTCTGGATGAAAAGCCCTTAGTGATGAGGTGTGCCACATAGAAGGATTTCCTGACTGTTGTGGTGATGTGGTTATCGAAGGTGAGACCACTGTCTACCCGTGTCCCTAAGTTACTCATCACACTTTCAGTGTTTAGTGTACTGCCACCTATGTGGTAATTCATGGGTACATGTTTTTTCCCAAATGGGATAACTATGCATTTCTTGGCATTAAACTTGAACCCATGGCTCTGGCACCAAGCATCTGTTTCTGTAAGGCCCTTTTGTAGAATATCCGCATCATTTGAGGATTCAATAATGGCTCCCAGTTTGCAGTCATCTGCGAACTTTGTTAACCAGAGTCCCTTAGTGTTGTTCTGTACTTCAGAGAAGTAGATGCCAAACAAGAGTGGTCCCAGGACTGAACCCTGAGGTACTCCACTTGTCACTTGTCTAGAGCTGGATTTGGAGTCAGCTACTTTTACAGTCTGGGTTCTGTCAATAAGCCAGTTGGCAACCCATCAAGTGACGTAGGGATTTATGCCCAGCTTAATAAGTTTATCTATTATTCCAGAGTGGGGGATGGTGTTGAAGGCCTTGGCAAGGTCCAAATAGGCTGTGTGGACTGCCTTTCCCTCATCCACAGCTCTGGAGACTGATTTGAAGAAGTCAATTAGGTTCAGGAGACAAGATCTGCACTTCACAAACCCAAACTGGGTGGGGTCCAGTATTTGAAGGTTGCCAATGTCTTTGTTTATAGGTTCCATGATAATGCATTCCATGCCCTTGCAGATCAGACTTGTCAAACTAATGGGATGGTAGTTCCCAGGATCCAAGGTGGGTCCCTCCTTGTGGAGTGGGCTAACTGTAGCTGTGAGCCACACAGTGAGCACAAAGCCTGATGTGAGGCTATGATTAAACATGACACTTAGGTGAGGTGCCAGTTCATTTTGTAGTTCATGTAGTACACAGCCCAGGATAGCTTTGGAGAGTGCGGCTTCTACCTTTGTGGCCGTGATTACCTGAATTTGGCAATCTTTTGGTGAGATGCTCCCAAGCATCTGCTTACACTTATCAAGGGTACCACAACTTGTCAGAGATTTGGGATGCATGGCTTGGCTTAAAAAGTCCCTTTTAGGGCCTATCAGACCTATCATTGAGTACAATGACTCCTTTGGTATGTACCTAAATAGGGACATCCAACAATTGGAATGTCCACAGAGTTTCCTCACCAAAAGAATACAGGGTATAAGTAAAATGTCCTATGCTGACTGTCTCCTACAGTTTGTTGAGGGGAGATCTATGCCTGGCATATGGGGCATTGTCAGACCCCACTCTGATGGACCATCTGCATACCCACAAAACAAACAGCACCAGAATTACCCATTCTAAAGACTTAAACATTGCCTGTGATATAAATAGGACCTGCTGGAGAAACAGGTGTGTATCCCAGAGATTATCCATCTCTGGAACAGACTCCCCATCCATGTGAAGCAGAGTTCCTCCCTAACTCAATTCAAGTAAAACCTGGACAACTGGATGGAGAACAAGAAATTCATCCCTGGCTTGGCACATAAGTCTATAATGGACACAGGCAACCTTTAAATGTTTCATCTCCCAAGCCCCTGCGTGTAAATGCTTCATCTCCCAAGTGTCTCTTTACACTTATCAAGGGTACCACAATTTGTCAGAGATTTGGGATGCATGGCTTGGCTTAGAAAGGCCCTTGTGTTTATTAGCCTAGTAAACATCTATGAACCTATGAACAATAAAATGCACTGATAAATTCACATGGCACCTCTTAATTCTGATGTGTTGGTGGATACTCAATGAGTATTACTCAGTCATTGCTCTACGTAGAGCTTCCCCCGTTTTTTTCCCTAAAATGAGTATAGGCCTTTTAGGATATAACATGTTTAGAAATGAGATAAATAAATTAGCCATTACATGGTTTTCCTGCTTCCAACTGTGATGCACCAGATTATATCTGCAAGAAATGCTATCAGGTAATAATGTATCTCTGTGGCCACTTATTTTGTGCATGTTAACCCTCCTGGATACTACTGCAGTAGTAGTGCATGTAGCTTGACATCTTATTGGACATTGTTCTTTTGTTATGGGGTGCTCAAAATCTACCCTATTGCAAATATTTGCACAACAACCGCAATTAAAACAAGGTAAAATCCCTGCTTTACTAAATGAAGGAGCTAGAGCATTGACATTAACATCTTTATAGCACAGCAGCCTCTTTAAGTTCATACAATTTCTATATACAAACATTGGTTTATTGCCTAAAATAGCTAACAATTCAGGCACTGATGTTAAAATTTGCCAGTTCTTTCGTATAATATTTTCGACATCTCTTGTCATGCTATTAAGTGTAGTAACGTATCTCAGCACATTTAATGTGTTACTGTCTAAGTAATCTTTTTCCACTTCTCCATTATCAAATAAGATGTCAAGCTACATGCAATACTACTGTAAAGGTATATTTAGCTACATGTATAAAATGTGAACATTTTTATGTGGGAAAATGTTCAAGGTGATTAAAATATTACATTATTAAACATAAGGCTGATATAAGAAGAAATGTAACCACTAATGGTTTAGCAAAACGCATTATAGATAGGGGTATATCCCATGACTTTAAGTTTAAGGTTTTGGAAGTGATTTACAATGAATTGAGAGTTAGGGATATAGATAATAAACTTGAAATAACTGAATATAGATAGATCACTAGGTTAGAACTGGATAGATACCCTGGGCTTAATAATATGGTAACAATAAAACCAGTATTGGTTGGCAAACAGGGACATTATAAATAGATGTATGATTATATTTTCTTTGTGTGTGGATGTCTATGTTTGTTTTATACTTCTTTAAGTGAAGTGTCTTTTATGAATTGGGAGTGTAACATTAGCTTTTATATTCTTAATTAATTGTCTGTTATTATTGGCTGGCTGTGTCATGTGCTGATTCTTACTAATATACAAAAGGATTGTTTTATAAATTGTGTTTTATACTGATGAAGGGTGTTTCCCGAAAGCTTTAACTTTCATGAAATAAATTGAGCGTTTCTTCTTGGTTGTAGCCTGTGTTATCATCATTATTGTGAACATCTAGTGGATATACTACAGTCAATTCGTGTATACATCCATTTCTGAAAAAACAGTTTAATAGTATAAGAAAAGAATCTGAAGTGTCACCTCCTCAGCATGGCAGACTAGGATTTGACGAAAAAGTCATGGTTACAGGAGCAGTTACAATTATTTTACATAGCAACACAATGTGCTAGTTCTCTGATAAGCAGATTCCATACACTGAAAAAGAGGATTAACTGTCCATCCAAACAAAATTTAAGTTTTGTTAAATTACTAAATGCGTGAATGGGTGTTCCTTCATTGAAGATTGTGTGTCAGGCCTGGCAAGTTGGCATGTAAAAATCTACTGCCAATCATTAGCGGACCGGAGTTCCGCTGTGGCGACCCCTAACCGGGAAAAGCCGAAAGACACAACAACTAAATATGGCCTGTCACTGTGTTCCACCAGAATCCATCTTAACTGTAGGTGAAGTAGTAACATATTAACTGATCATTAACATAATTTCTGAGGTATATTTGTAGCTTTAGTTAAATAAAGATGGAAAATAAGCAAGATGTTTGCATTTATCTCATTACAGTACTTAGTGACATCTGTCAGTTAACAAATCTTACTATAGGACCAACGTCATATCTGGGAGCAGGACACTTTGGACTGGATTGTACAACAAAAACTTCATCTTATTCATGTAGCAAATGTCATAGCTAATTCAGTATGTTACCCGTGGTGGTGGTGCTGCGGTAGCGTTGTCGCCTCACAGTAAGACACTGTCCAGTTCGATTCTCAGCTAGAGCGTCTTCTGCGTGGAGACATGTGTGAATGGGTGTACCTTCGTTGAAGGTTGTGCATCAGGCCTGGCAAGCCGATATGTAAAAATCAACTGCCAATCATTAGCGGACCGGAGTTCTGCTGTGGCGACCCCTAACTGGGAAAAGCCAAAAGACACAAACAGACACAAACAAACTGGCAGCCAACATTTATGACATGGGCCATGATAAAATTCAGAGGAAAGAATGGTTCTATTACAATATATTTATGACCACTACACCTTTTATAATACATAATAATGTTTGGATAGTATGTAAGGGGTTTGTGATTCATAGAAGCCATGCAGCACTTACTTGCAACAAGGATCTTTGCATTGATCAGTAGTGTGACATTTAATTGGACAAAGTGGTGGCATGGCCTATGACAAGTAGCTCGCTGTACTTCCCAGAGTAGTTCTCTAGGAAGTTCCTTGCACAATACAGAATTCATGGAGATGCATATTATACAAGTATGACTTGCAACTGCATTGCAGCTACTGAAATTATTGGAAGAACCTGAACAGTTGTGTGTGTCGATATAGGCAAATATCTCACACAGCATGTAAACCCAGTGGTAAGGGACTTGGGAACTCAGGCTGACAGTAACGTGAAATTTGATCACCATGTGTACACGACGATGAAAAAAATATTTCTATTTGGCATGACTTATAAGTAATGGCATGGCATCCCGATCTAAGGAATCATAATTCCACTATACTCAGCCTTTATTATACCAATAATCAAGTTCAATGCACCCTTCAGCATATACCTAACCATGCATTTGTAACAGAGGTTCCTCACTAAAGAATCCACAATGTAAATAACATGTTCTATGTGGGCTGCCTCAAAGCCCTGTCTTTGTACATGGTCTCCTACAGACTACTGAGGGGTATTCTATGTCTAACCTACAAGACATTCCTTGATCCAGCCTTAACAGATCAGCTACACATTTGCAAATCAAAACAACACAAGAATTACCCTGGTTTAAGAATTTAAACCTTATCTGGTGCACAAACAAAACATGTTGGAAGGACAGATATGTGTCTCAGAGATTACCCCTTTTGTTTTAAGCAGGCTTCCTCCATTCATGTGAAACAGAGCTCTTTGTGTGCCCTATTCAAATGCAGTTTGGACCAATGGTTGAGAATTCACAAATATACTTCTGGCTTGTCACCTGTGGCCCTTATAGACAGAGGCAGCTTGTAGATACCCTAAGGCACAGACATATATATGACAGCCATTGTAGTCTGTAGGCATTGATAGTTCGGCAAGAATGGCTAGGCTTAAAAAAACCTCTAGGGCCATTAGACTAATAACCTCCTGTGATTTTATATGCTTACTGGTTTATGTGTGGGTCTCAGGGTGTGTCTGTGCTTGTGTGTTTATATATTATGCATATTTGTGTCTATCTGTGTCTGTCAGAGAAGATATGCTTTTGAGTGTGTGTCCATGTGTCTGCACACACAGTGCAATCTCTCCGCATAGACAACACTTTAACAGTGTCACAGTACCAGTCAGACCCCACCCCTACCTAAGTATTGGCTTCAGTCTGTTATTATAGTTTGTTACAGTGCATACCTGACCAGGACTTTAGCTGACTGTTGGTGTCAGGGGGGATCTGCTGTCTCCCAATAGCACACATTACTTAGGAGAAGAACGAATCCAAATGTATGCTGTAGTGCTACACATTCCTAGTAGCAGATGGATTACATGAGAAGAATACATATTTTACTCACTCTTGTGTAGTTGGTTGTAGCTCAGACTATGCCCGAGCCATACATTCAAACGGATACTTCTGACTGCGTTTATCTCTGGTTTAAAAACCTATCTGGATAATTTACTGAATTCTTCCTAACATGCAGTTCATGAGTCTGAGTAAAAGTGTCACTTTCACTATTACATGAATGCATACTATTACACTGCAGTCTCAGCTTAACAATGGACAGATGGCAGTTGAGCTAAGTCCTATGGATATATGTGCGATAGTTGTGTGACTGTGCACTGTTCTGAATACCTATACGAGTTCTGTGTATGAAGACAATTTCCTTTTATATCTGAATGCTAGCTGTTTAATTAGGTAGACAGAGCATCATAAACAACAGGACTGTCTACACCAGCATCACAAATGTAAAGGTCTGCAGTTCCAGAGCATCTCTAAAAATGCGCTGCTTTGTGTGTAACCCTGAAACGAAATTTGAGAGACATCTAAAATATAGGCAAACTTGTAAGCCATGGATGATGTCCACCCTCTCTATGCAAAAGGTTAACACCAGGAAAATCTACACCTCTTCCCTCAAATTTCAGCATTATTTATGTCTTTCTTATCATTGTGCTGCGTACGTTTTCTGTAGGTGCACTTACACTATCTGAAATGATTAGTCTAGCTACAATTCAGCTGTCTACAGCTTGAGAAAATGAAATGTACTGAATCCAGCAATCCTCATGAAAAGTAGCCTAAAACTTATGTAATTGTGGACTAACAGAAGAATATCCCATGTCCTGTCTAATGGTTCTTAAAACAGCAGTCGAATGATCCTCTTTGATAGCTCCTTTGAAAGCTGTCAGACTCTGATTACTGTAGGAGCAAGGGCATTAGACTAAGCAGAAGGCTGTGTGTGCACGTGTTTGTGTGTGTGTGTGTGTGTGTGTGTGTGTGTGTGTGTGTGTGTGTGTGTGTGTGTGTGTGTGTGTGTGTGTGTGTGTGCACAGTACTGCATGTCCTCATCCCTAAGAGGTGGCTCTAGTCCCAACTTCATGCCACAGTTCCTAAATTAGGCTTGCATTTGAAGTGCTATTGCAATTAATTAGCATGAAAATTGCTTTGGATGATGCTTAACACCATGTAGCATTTACACTGAACATTTAAAGGGTTCAGACACCTAAGCAGCAAGACATTTCCCTGTGGTACATCTGTTTGGGGATACATGGCTGAAGTGACATTCACCTGCAGAAAAATTTGACTGTTATGAATTTCCTTTGGGCAAAGAGAAGAATGTTGTGCTATGCCCACAATTTTAAAAACTTTCATAATAGTGTTTAGCATATTTATATTCATCCTGTAACATAGATAACTGTTCAGACTTGTGCCAATAATTTAAGTTGTACAATAAGAAGCAGGTGTACTGGCCATGGTACCTGGAAAGGCAATAAATCCTCCTCCTGTGCAACTTAGCATTCTCTGCTATTGCATCAAAAGCTGTGGAGAGAGAAACAGGACATTGCAAGATCACCTGCAGTATGTATGTGTAGGTGAGATAAATGTTATCTAGACTACATCTCTGGTGCTGCAGCTATAACCTCTGCCTCCCATCACCATGGAGATTTTGATAGTGTTGTTTGAGGTCACTGTAATGATGGCAACATTACTCACCAGTGTTTTTTTTTAATTTGGGCCCCTCATACTCCCCTCTGCCAAGTAGAAGTTGCAGTGGGCATGGTGCATGAGGTGGAGGAATATTTAAGTTTCCTCCATGACTATCACTGAACCCTGCAAGGCAAATTAGTCACCTTCACCAGTCATTATATCTTTCAACCTGCTAGAGCAAGAAATCTGGACAAAGGAATAAACAATGGGGGGGGGGGGGGGGGCAGAGGCCGAAAAATAGGGACAATTTTTAAATATTGCTCTTACAAACTTAGAAAGTTGATAGCATAGCAGGTTTATCATTAGCATGAATTTTCTAAAGAGTATGATGTCTGAATTTCAAATGTATGCCATTATTTTCTGGCTTTTAATCTTTAATGATTTGACAGAAAACCGCAATTTTATGAGGCAAAAATATGGACATTCGGCGAAAATAGGTACAGTTGCAAGATATGCCAGATATGTAATATAAGAGCAAAGGTGCATTCAGTGAACCTCATCATGCTACCAAGGAAGTTGTACAGCAGCAGTTTTTAAGATGTTACAACTGCTTTTGACTGAAACTTTTCTGTGTTGCTAGAGTATAGCTTGCTGAAGGTATTTAGCTGCTGAATTTCATACTGCACTGCAGATGATTTAAATTCCATTCTAGAAAAGTCTTGTCTGAAGTTGTGAGGTCTCCCATACACATAATGCAAAAATAAGGTAATACCGCCGTGGCTTTTCTACTGCAGGGTTAATCCAAGTAATGGAGGGCACACCTAGCACAATTAATTTGTGCAGAGCTTAACTACAGTAAGTTAGCCTTAAGATAGAGCATGGTGCAATGCATTTAAATGGTATAAAATCATATGTGTGTATAGTGCATCTGTGGTGATTTCAACCCTTACAGTGCTGTGTTGCTGGTAGTGTGTTCAGGTGCTACTTGCCACTCGTTGCAATTGTGTATTTTTTGTATGGTGAGAGATTATTTTGTTGTCTATGAAACCTGTAGAACTGACATGGTGGGAAGTGTGTGTGAAAGTTAACTATATGTAGGAGATATAAGTTCAGTGGCATATACAGACAATCAGGTGTGCTGAGAGACTGACTGACTACTGGCAGTCAGTACCTCCATACTGACACAAGTATTTTCCATACTCACAACATTATGTCCGGCAAGGATCATCAGGAGAATAGCATTGTCCAAAACAGGAAGAAAACAAAAAAGATCACATTCTGTGATACCAAGAATGAGATCCAGCTGCAGGTTCTCCATCTTCATGGTCTATGGTTATACTGGCAGCTTCCAACTGGGATTACTGGGACTATACATGGCAAGATCCTGAGGCAGACATGAAAATGTTCATAGATGTTTTCTAGGCTAATGATCACAAGGGCCTTTTTAATCCTAGCCATGCATCCCAAATCTCTGACAATTTTGGTACTCTTGATAAGTGTAAGCAGGGGTTGGGAGGTGAAACATTTGCAAGAAGGGGCCTGGGACATGAACCATTTACATGCTGCTTGTGTCCATTAGAGACATGGGTGCCAAACCTGGGATAAATTTCCTGTTCCTCATCCACTTGAAATGGGTTATGGGAGGAACTCTACTTTACATAGATGGGATCCTGTTCCAGAGAAGGTTAGTCTCTGGGATACATAACTGTCTCTCCAGCAGGTCTTATTTGTATCACAAACAAGGTTTAAGTCCTTAGAATGGGTAATTCTGGTGATGTTTGTTTTTCACATATGCATGAGGTCCATCAGAGTGGGGCCTGACAATGCCCTGTATGCTAGGCATAGATCTCTCCTTAACAGACTGTAGGAGACAGAATACAGGGATAGGGCCTTGAGGCAGTCTGCATAGGACATTTTACTTATGCCCTGTATTCTTTCAATGAGGAACCTTTGTGGATGTTCCAGTTTTTGAATATGCCTGGTTAGGTACATACTAAAGGGGGCATTGTACTCAATAACAGGTCTGGTGAATGCTGACTACAGTGTAATAATGACTTCTTTGGCACTAGATGCCATACCTTTGTTTATAAGATGCACAACATAGAATGATCTCTTCACTATTGTAGACACATGATGGTCAAAGGCTAGATGACTGTCTATGTTTGTCCCCAAGTGCCCGGTCACTGGGTCAACTCATAGGGGTGTGTTATCAATATGATAGTTACCAGGGTTGGATGACTTCCCAAAGGATACTATTATGCATTTCTTGGCATTTGGCATTTTGTTTTAGTCCATAGCTGTGACACCATTTTCTGTCTGTGTCAGGAGTTCCTGGAGAACATTTGTGTCAGTAGGCAGTTCAGTAGCAGCCCCTAATTTGCATCTGCAAATTTATTCAGCCAGAGGCCATCACCACTGGGCTTAATTTCAGAGAAGTAAATGCCAAAAAAGAGCAGTCCCAGGATCAGTCCCTGATGGGTTCCACTTATGACTGGCCTCTTTGTAGAGGTGGACTCCCCAATTAAAATGTCTTGGGTCCTGTCTGTTTGGTTCCTTATCCAGTTAAAGAAAAACAATTACTCAGTTCTCTTTAGGTCTGAAAATCTTTATTGGCAGATAATGATTTTCAGACTCGAAGAGAACTGAGTAATTGTCTTTCTTTAACTGGATAAGGAACCAGACATTCACACCCCAGACTGGACTGAGCAGCAGCAGCATCCTCAGGGAAACAGACCTGACCACCAACCTGAACAGGTGATCAACCCCACTGGTTATTCCACCTTTAGGCAAATACCTAGAATTAATTCTATATTCTCCTCAGAACAGCTTCCTGGTAGCTGAGTTTGCTCTTGCCACTCCAGGACTAGGCTGCACTAAGTTGAACTGAATAACCTCTTATGTTCATCAACAATGTCTGAGTGGAGTAATGTGTTAAATGCCTTGGCCAGGTCAAGGTAGTAAGTGTGAACCATTCTGCCCTCATTCTTTGCTTTGGTGACCTTCTCAAAGAAGTCCACCAGGTTAAATAGGCATGACCTGCTCATGATGAAACCAAATTTGGCTGGGCCCAGTGTCTGGAGGTTTCCTATGTCATTATTGATCATTTCCAAGATAATTCTTTCTGTGGCTTTGCATATGACATTTGTGAGACTTATGGGTCTGTAATTTCTTGGGTCTGTAGATGGCCCACCTTTGTGCATAGGGTTGACTGCTGCTTTTCTCCATTTATGAGATATGAAGACTGTATGGAGGTTACAGTTAAATAGCAATTCTAGTTGGCCTGATAGGTCATGTTTTATGCTATTTAGAAGGCATCCTGCAATATTGTCTGGGCCAGTTGATGCAGTGTTCTTGGCCTTAGAGCATTAAGGACCTATTCCTTAGTGGCAGTGGGGGGGGGGGGTTATATTTGATGGTATTTCCTGAGGGAAGATTGAGGGGAAGAGAGGGGGGGGAATTGTAGCTAAATTTGTCAGCCAGTAGCTTTTCTATATATTCTTGCTCAGTATAAGTGGCTCCATTTACAATGAGCTATGCACACAATTATATATTGCTTGCCTTTGAGATTGTGTACATGGCAAAATAATACCTTGTGGTTGTCCTTGACTTTCAAGAGGGCTGCACATTGAGTAACTGCTTAATTTCAACTCTTCAAGTGTGAAAACAGAAACTCAGAAAAAAGAGCGAGTTAATACATATTTTTTTTTGATAAATTTTAGCAACTGGCTAGTAAGTGCACTACCTGGATGCCAGCAAAAAAGAAATTCAGAAAACATGAAAGACAAGCAAAAAAGAAATCCAAAGAGCATTAAAGAAAAGCAATCACAAAAGGTGATTAAAAACACTGACTGGGAAGAATTATTCAGCTGTTGGGCAAAAAGTACAAGCTCCAGCTTTGGTGCAAGCCATGCCTTCCAGTAACCTAGCGGTAAAAATAAGTCAAATGTACTCAGAGCTGATTAAAATAAAGAAGACATTGATGGAGTACATCAACTCAAATAAAATGCTGGAAAATGGTAGAAGTTCTAAACAGATATTCTGATGAGGTGATAAAACTGCAAAAATCAGAAGTCAAAATGAAGAAAAAGCTGACAGAATATGAGACTGCTCAAGAAGAGATGTTTCAAAAAATAATAGAATTAGAAGACAGAGAATGTAGGGAAAACCTGAGATTCTTTTGTTGTACCAGATAAGCTGGAAGGAATAGACTGTATTAATTTTATGAAAACACAAATAAGCAACAGGACTGGTATTCCACAGCAAGAGTAACACATCACGTGTATGCTCCAAACCTGGCCACGAGAAAGCACCCTAGACCTTTAATACTAAAGATACAATCCTATCAGCAGAAAGAGTTGATTCTGACATAACCAGGGCATAAGGACAAAGTACTAAAAGTGGGAGACAGTAGAGTGTTTGTGGAAAATTATTACTCACTATACACCAAGCAGAAGAGGGATACATTTATTCCACTAATCAGAGAATGTTGAGAAGTAGAATAAGATTCAAGCTGCTGTACCCATCTATCTTCAGAACATTCTTTCCTGGAGGGACAAAATCACTTTTTGATGCAGAACATGCTAAGGAGGAAATACAAAAACTTGTACAACAAAAAGTGAGCTGTGAAACGAGAGACTCTGCCAGTGAAACCTCTTCCAATGTTCCAACAGAAAATGCTTGAGAGACAGAAAAAAGTATAAGAGTTTACCAGAAGAACTGAGAGTACATTGGAAATGAAGCAGGGACTGGATTTGGGAGATGGAAATAAACAGAAATAAAAACAGCTACTCAGAAATTGACAAATAAATGTAGGATTACAAAGCATTAATTATACTTGCGAAACGTAACAGAACAAGATAACTTGGAAATATTGAACTTTTTGACTTTGTTAAACTTGTGACTAAATATAAGCCATACTTCATGTCATTAATGTTTTGGAAGAAAACTTAGGAGAAGAGAAGAGAATGTCGAGAGTTAACTGTATGTAAAACAACATTTTGTTCTTAACACTAATATTTTTATGGTGCATAAGATAATCTGGATGCTATAAAGTAAAGTTTTCTCAGTTATTTTTCAAGTGTAATGAGGTGTTAAAAAACACTGCTGTGTTAAAAAAAATCTGGTCAAAAGAGTGGGATACAATGAAAATTGATGTACTTTTTCTCAGTTTTGCATAGGGGAAAAACAGGATTAAGGCTCTTGGTTTGATCTATTAAGTTTTAAGAGAAAGCAAATCATTAAAAAAACATTGAATATAATAAACCTTTCCTCTAGTAAAATAATAAATGCTTGTAGAAGCATCTCAGTGTCTGGTTCTCATGTCTTCCTGAAAGCAATCTAATAAAGAACAATAAAAACAGAATGCTTCTTTTTTCAATGGCTTGGAGATAATGTTTTTTGAAATCATTGAAATGTCTTTTCAATCTAAGAGAGCAGTAAAGATAAGATAAAACCAGACATCACTTAGTAGAAGCACAGGCTGTACAATTTGTCTTAGCCTGGATAACCTTCCTTTCAGGTTAACCCACGTGTGTTAGTATTATTAATTTAATGGGTTTAAAGGGTGCATTGGAGGTGTGTTTTTTGTTTTGTTTGAGGGCTTTTAATAAAAAAAATGTTTTGTAAGATGTGATATAGGCTTAAATGGATATGACAAGAAACAACTGTATAAAATGTCACCCTGACAAACATTAGTGTATGCATGTAACACAAAAGCTGAGACTAGATAATTAACAGAAATTCTGTTACACATAAAATGTGTGAATAATTACTTTTTAACCTAATTATGCTTTCTATATTATCTTTAAGTGTTAATGGTCTTACAGATATATGCAAAAAAGAAAGATTTGTGAACTACATTAAAAATGTAGAGTGCAAAAAATTGTGCTACAGGAGACTGATTTGGAAAAAAATGAACATGAGAATTTGATTAAGAAAGGCTTTCAGGATTGCTATTCAGAGGAATACATTGGATAAAGGAAAAGAGGAATACTGATATTAATTATGAGGAGCTCCAATAGAGATAGAAGAGGATAAAAAGCATAATAATTCTACATTTGTGGTATTAACAGCCTACTGTCGGGTCTATATTACATTATCAAATCACTAAATGTTGAACGGCTAAATACTCATAACAGCCGTTTATCTAATCATTTGTAGTGGGGGGCTGCACCCCCACACCCCCTGCTAATTATATATACCAACTCCGAGGTTGCACTACAGTGGGGAAAGGACAGATATTCTTTTCCCCACTGTACTGCGACCCCACAAAACACACTTTGATGAACGGCCGTTTCAAGTATTTGGCCATTCGGCATTTAGTGATTCGATAACATAATAGAAACCTCTACTGTCAAGGGAGGAGGATTACACTGGCATGTATTTATATATTCCACCTAAAACTGCTTTAATGGAGCTTAAGAAAATTCTAGGAAAAATAATCAGCTTTCGGCAGGGAATATGACTTATAAGTGGAGACTAGAATTTGATTTGCAGCAGTGAAGATGTGTTTGGGTGGCCCAGAAGGGAAAATATAACAAAGGGGGGGGAATTTTAAAGACATTTATAAAAAATCAATGCCAAAAAGTAAAACGCTGCTACCTGAAGGTCCACTTTCATAAAAAATGTGAGGTATAACTTGATAACGATGATAGCATTTATAAAAATATTAGGCATGGATGATGGGAATTCAGTAGTAGGAGTTCAGAATGAATTTACATATTCCCAAAGATGCAAAAACTGGTATGGGCTACACAGAACTTACATTTCACAGGAACATGGGCATTTAATTGAAAGTTTTGATATGCCTCTAATCACTATTTTAGATCATTGGCCAATAATAACTAAAACAAAAATGCAGGATAATGAAATATAAAAACGAGGCACTGGTACTTCCCCACCTATCTGTTTAAAAGAGAGGAATTTAAGGAATCGATAGTGGAAATTATTCGGGAGTTAGAAATTTCTCCAGAAAATATAGCTAGGGAGTGGGATAAAATTAAAGAAGAGTTTATAAAAATAAGGTGGAAGTAAAAGAGACAGAGAGAAATGGTTAAGAAGTAACAAGAATTACTTAGAGGGACTGACAAATGTTAAAATATTGTAGAATAGGAGGAATCTCAGAGAACAAGAGGAGGAGCAATTGCAGAAAACAGAAAATAAGGGATTGGCTTGATAATATACATGAATTTAGAAAGACTGCTGTTAGGCAACAGTTATTTGATAATAACTCCAGAGCATAAAAACATTTAGTGCAACGGCTCAGGCAACAGAAAGAAGAAAGGGCTGTTGCCAAGCTTAGGGAGCCCATAACAAAGTAAGGACACAAGAGATCCTGTAGTGGTACTAGAAATATTTCAGCAATTGTATGTAAGGCTGTATAAAGCAGGTAAATATGAAAATCAAGAAAAGGTACAAATGGAAATGTTTGTGGAAGAATTAAATATGTTAAGGTTAGAGGTAGATGATACTGAAATTATTAATAGTTAAGATAGGAGGACATGAGATAAAAATAGTGGCATATAACCAATTCACAGGAAAGTCCCCAGGAATAGATGATATACTGTGGATCTCTGGAAGTTAGGAGGCAAAAACTGCTAAAGATTTGGAAGATTTTGCTTAATAGTATTTTAAGAGGAGGAGAAGCACCAACATCCTGGAAAAAGTGGTGGTGGCTGTAATAACCAAAGAGGTAAAAGACCCATCAGATCCAACTTTGTACAGGCACATTTTAACCCTAAACTATGATTATAAATTGTTTATGTTTGTAGCAGCTAAAAGAATGGCAAAGGTGATGCCCAGCTTGATAGATATGGATGAATGTGGTTTTGTGGAGGGGAAGCAAACATTTGATAACATTAACAGAACACCAATGATCCAGAGGGAAGCAGAATGTAAGAAATTACTACTGCTTTTGGTAGGTCTTTATGCAGAGAAAGCATCTGACAGAATAAGGTGGGAGTTTATGAGCATGGCAATGGTAGCATTTACATTCCCTGAAAATATTATAAGGTTGATTAGGAGGGGGTCTACTTGATATGGTCGACATTTCACAATGTTGAATTTTATATCGCCGAGACTATATGATCAACATTTGAAATGTCGACCATACAAGTAGAACATAAAAAAACAAAAAAAAACACTTACCTTAATGCCGCTAGCAGGGGGGCTTCGCCCCCCTGCACCCCCCACCCCCACACCTCCTGAAACTTAAATATACCAACTCTGACATTGCACTACTGTGCGGAAGTGGAAATCTTTCCATTCAGCACTATAGGGGAGATGCCGGTTCCCCATGGTCGACATTTCAAATGTCGATCATATGATCTCGGGCATATGAATGTCGACATTTTGAAATGTTGACCATTTGAAGGGGACCCTTAGGAGGATATATGAAGGATCAAAGGCACAAATTAAAGTGGGTGGGTCCTCTCTGATAATTTCTGTTAGAGCAGAGGATCAGGTAGAGGTGTTCTCTTACCCCTGTGTTATATGCACTATATTTAGAACCATTGGCAAAGAAAATAAGGGACTCAAAAATTCAGTGATATAATTGGTGTGGTAGTAAAGAAAAGCTGACTCTATTTGCACATGGTATTATTTTATACTTGATAAAACCAGAAAAGGACAAGTGAGTGTTGTGGAACATTCTGAGGCAGTTTCAAGTCTTTTTGGAATACAAAATTAATGAAGGCAATAGCTGTAAATTGTGTCCCACACATGAAATGGTTCAGCAATATCCAAATTTATGGAGACATGATAAAATGAAGTACTTAGGAGCATGGATTAAAAAAGGATTCTGGTGTGGTAGCTAAGGATATGTGTAAAGAGACTAAAGAAAATATACTACAAAAACTGACACATTGGAAGCTCTGTTACATGGATATGGATAGCAAGATAAAAGCAGTTAAAATGTTTTTAGAACCTTTAATTTTATGCAGAAGTCAGGCATATTTTTATCAACCAGAACAGAAGTTGTGGATAGCAATTAATAAAGAGCTGAAGGATTTTATCTTGGAGTGGAAGATGGCAAGAGTCAAATGAGATAAGCTGATTCTTCTAATAGAACAAGGCAGTTTGGGATTACTCAATTTAAAAGGGTATTTCAGAGCTACACACTTAAGGCTCCTATACATAGCACAGGCAGAAACCTATAATTCAAAACTGGAAAGGGATGATGATGAAACAGGAGAGAAGCTGAAGAAACAAGGAGAGACTGAAATTTTGCATAGAGAACCTTAAGGAAAATAACAATAACTATACAGAATATTATATTCATAAAGCATCAGATGGCATTCTAAGAAGTTAGCTAACACAGGAATGGAGAAAGGAGAGTCTGCTGGGTCTATATTATAAAGACGAAAGTTTACTTACCTGAATACCTAAATGTCGACACATATTCCATGAACCGCATATACACTGAACGCCCTGAATCACGAAATTCAAAAAGTCAAACTGTCATACTTGTCCCACCCCACCGCCCGCTACATACTACCTACACAAACTAAATAAACAACATACATATGCTAACCAAAACCCTACTTCTAACCCTAAACTAAACCCTACTTCTAACCCTACACTAAATCTTACATATACCACCATGTATGCACTTAACTTAACCCGCACTCTAACCCTAAGGTCGATCACTATCGCACATTTACCTTAAAAAGCTAAACCCAAACAAACTAAATAATCCACACACATACACTTAACAAAACCCTACTTCTAACCCTACACTAAATCTTACATATACCACCATGTATGCACTTAATTTAACCCACACCCTAACCCTAAGGTCCATAGCTATTGCACACTTACCTTAAAAAGCTAAACCCAAACAAACTAAATAATCCACACACATACACTTAACAAAACCATACTTCTAACCCTACACTAAATCTAACATACATTAACATCTATGCACTTACCTTAATCAGCACGCTAACCCTAAGGTCCGTAAATATCACACATTTACCTTACAGAGCTATACCGCAGAAGGGCCCACCATGACGATTCAACGTTTCCGCTTTCGTGCTTCTGGACGATCAATGTTTTAATGGTTCGATAAAGACGGGTCGATGTTTAGGGGTTCAGGTAAGTAAACGTTCATCTTTATAATATAGACCCAAGTCTGCTGATAGTGATGACTGCAATTAGGTGTACGGACAATAGGCAAGAGTGGGCTGGAATTTATTGGAGAAAACTGGCAGAGAAATCAAGGTATTGGGAGCAAATAAGTAGAAAGGGAAAGGTAATAGAATGGGAAGAGGCCAGGAATTTATTTAAAATTCAGGCTACAGATTCACTTTCCTATCAAGGATTGATATCAGAGTATAGGCAAAGAGAAATAAATAGGGGGGTCCTAAGCAAAAGTCCAGCACTGGTAGAGTTTATAGTAGAATATAGAACAGAAGCTGCTGCTAAAAAAGGAATAATTAGTAGAGCATAAAAATATTGCATGATAACTTTAAGAATCAATTAGAGGAGGATAGAAAGGCTTGGGAAGAGAGAATGGATAAGCGGTTCACAAAGAAACAATGAGCGATATACATGTCTCCCAAATATGCAACAAAGTCTAGAAGAATTGGGATCTTTGCTTGGAAGTGTTTACACAGATATTTTTATAGGCCAAGTAAACTCCAAATTATTTTTCTTCAGTAGACAGCAAATGTTGGAGATTTGATGGGGAAGAAAGAGATAACTGGCAACTTATTTTCTGGGAGTGTAATGAGTTGTCAGACTTTAAAGATTTCCTGCAGACTACTCTGTCTTAAATACTTGCTGAGCAAATTGGTGTAACTAAGGAAATTATTTTTTTGAGCTATGATACAGAATCAAAATTGCTTAGACATAGTAAGGGCTTGCTAAGTGTAATTATGGTGGCTAACAACAAAGCAATTGCTAGAAAATGGAAATCAATGTCTAAACCAACTATATTAAAAGTAGTGAATACAGTAACATAGATAAAATAGCTGGAATTAGGATCTTTGTAAGGAGGAATGAGAAAAATGACATAGAAAGAAATGGGAATTGTGGAAACAATACATGCAGAGGAGGAATGTGATGTAAAAGAAGGCAAGATTTGAATGAGCTATGTAATGTTTGACTGACAATAACTGGATAAATTATAAGTCATGTATAATGTTTGCAACTAAAATTATGTCAATATGGTTTGTTTCCATTTATATAAATGTGTGATATGTCATATGTGATGATTTAATAAAGATGTTTCTTGTATAAAAAAAGGCTTTGGTAGACTATATTTATCCTCTGACTTGTTTGTTTAGTTTGATGGGAGTGTTTTTATCCTGCTGGGTGCTGCACCTCAATTTTTGCCATGATTTTCTTCCTTCTGTTATACAGCCTATTGATTTTATTATTCCACTAGGGTGCCTTGTTTTTTGTATTAGTTCTCTATTTCTTCCTGGTGGGTACAGTTGCCTCTATGCAGCTATTACATGATTGTATAGGGTTTCTGTGAACAGTTCTGCATACGCAGCAGTGTTTTCAGGGTTTTACGGGGACTTGAAATTTTATGGAATGTTATGGAAGGCTAGAACCATTCATATAAACTGGTCTGTCATATGACCATGTGACCAAGAAAAGAAATGCTCATTTTGCACAGGAAGGTTGGATGATGTGAGGCTGGCCATCAGTCAAGGAACCTCTGATGAAGACAGAGGAGTTCTCAGTCTGTATGAGAAACAGTACAACAACCTACCAGTTCCACTCTGTAATGCTAGACATCAGTGCAGAGCTACAGCGTACCCCAAGGATATCAACAGGCAATGTCCCAAGTGGTTACCATGGTATCCTCATGCAGATAAATGCTATTTCAATTTTTTAAGCATTCACTGTACATCTGGCTTAAAATATGTGTGCTTTCATCTAGTGAATGTTTTACTTAGGAGAATCAGGAATGCAACCTTTGTGGACACATGCATGAGATAAGGTAGTTACCTACACTGCTGGGCAATCCTGTCATTTTAGAATTGCATTGTGGTTATGCGCAAGGGAGTGGGTAGAACTGAACTAGGTTTTCCATTTTACATCCACCAAAGACAAGAAAACTATTTAGTACCACAAACGACCAGGAATAATACCTCCAAGTTCTTTTATTTGAACAGCAGATATAAAATGTCATAAAACTGAAAAACATAGGAATAAATTTCTCTTAGCACCTCGGCATAAAACAGCCTTTACAGAGTCACTGTGGTGGCACTAAATAGATTTTCCACTTTGTTTATTTCACAGATGAAGCCCTATCAGGCAGAAACTCTGTGGAAATGCCACTTCATGATGTAAGTGAAGCATCTGGCTGAGATAATGATGGCAGTAATGAACCTGCATGGTCAGGAAGTACAGCAGGTGTGTTGGATACAATGAATATCACTAGTGGATTCCATATTCAGATTACTCCCACTGCTACTGCGTCAGCAACAACCCAAGAGACACATGCCACATAGGAGGGACAGGCTATGTGTGACACTGGCAGTTAGGGTAGTCTGAGTCCCAATACAGAGCAGACAACGATATATGCCACAAGCTACACAGAGCAAGGGTGCATGCACAGAACGGTGAGGGGTAGTGCTTGTTTGAGACACTGGTGCCACCCTCCTCCTGTATTAGCTCTGTCAATGGCTGTGATACAGTGAATGTGCAGAAACATCATGGAAGCACAGGCGAGTATCACCATAGCCATTTCAAAGCTAGCACAGCTAATGCTGGGTATGCAGGATGACATCTATGAGTGTATATAACAGAAATAGCACCAGAATCCGCTCACAGCCAGATGTGTAATAGCACTGAACACCAACCACTTCAAGTAAATCCATTTATTAAGACATAAAAGGCTAAAATATGTTTTCCTTCACAAGAGTTTTTCCTTCACAAGAGTTAAGTGCTTTCATCTACTCTGTGTAGACTTCATCAGAACTAATCTTTATTGCCACTGCCCACTTAAATATAAGAATAAACCAATTAATTACATCAATTAAATACAAGCATTTTATATATAATTAAAATTTAAAGTGCTCAGTGCTTAATTTCCTTGTCGATTGCCTTTAGTATAAAAGGAACAAATCATATCCATTAAAACTTCTCATATTCATAAACATTATGTTGGAAACATAAATATATATATATATATATATATATATATATATATATATATATATATATATATATATAGATATATATATCTATGACAGTAAAAGATATGTAACAATAAATTGTATATACAACAATAAAAAACATCCTTTCTTTGACTAAATCTATTGTATAGTCACTGGACTGTCTCTCCTATCCACTATTTTCTAATATAGGCTTAATGGAAATAGTTTCATTGAGTCCAGGATGAACCGAGGCATTACGTTTAATCTGCCACCTAGTCTCCTTTTCTCCAAGTTTATACTTCATGCTTCCCCCTCTTGGATTTGATTTTATACATTCTAATATACCAAAATTGAAGGAATCACAGTGTTTATTACCATTAAGATGTCTCCATAACGCATTGTTTGTATCCTGTTTTTTTATTTTATGACAGTGATCATAAATTCTATTTCTAAGACATCTATCCATCTTCCCCACATAAAAACAGGGGCATTTGGTACACTTTGCTAGATAGACTAAGTGGGAAGTTCTACAATTACCTTTTTGGAATCTAACCTCTGTTCTATTTATGTCATCCAAAATTAAGGAAGATATTCTAATAATTAACCTACACTGGTTACAATTCCTGCATTTTGTGGTACCTATGGACTTGTATCTGGCGTTAATGTCCATAATTTTCTTTTCTAATCTCATTTTCAAATTACTTCCATTTTTGGATACAAATTTAGGTGCCTCCCCCCACTGTCTTAAACACACTATCATCAGTTTTCAAAATATTCTAGTTATTTTCTATTATTTTCTTAATGTCTCTAACTTGGGGGGCATATTGCAAAATACATGCCATAGTGAACTCATTAAAACCCATGTCTTCATGTGTCACATTAACCCCTTTAGTGTAGTTAATCCCTGTCCCTAATATGGGTTTATACTTTTTCCCCCATTCATTTTTCACATATTCTTTAATATCCAATATCATCCCCATGGGATAACCTCTTGTCTTAAACATGTTACCTATAACATCCATTTCAAGTATCATATCAGAAAATTCAGATGTCATTCTAGCAGCCCTTATACACTGACCTTTAATTATACTCCTTTTCTGGCATCTAGGATGGCAGCTAGAATACTCCAAATATGCATTACTAAAGGTGTCCTTTCTGTAGATATTAGATTTAAATCTACCATTTTCCACCGTAATACGAGTGTCCATGTAGGATATGGACCTCTGATCTACATTAAATGTGAATTTTAGATAATCACACCTTGTATTTAGGTATATTTTAAACTCATTAAGACTAGTCTCATTACCCTTCTGTATTAAAAACACATCGTCCAAAAATCTTAAATAACACAATATATTGTCATTCCATTCAGATTGAAGTATGTATTCTCTTTCCCAATCTAATAAAAACAGATTAGCAAAAATGGGGGCACAAGCTGCCCCCATAGCAACCCCTTTACTTTGCCTATAGTACTCTCCTTCAAATAAGATGTAATTATAAGACAGGACTACTTCCATGAATTCCATTATTAGGTATATTTTGTCCCAGGTCAAACCACTGTATTTTTCTATACTAGGATTAAATCTAGTTAACCCTTCATCCTGGGGTATGCTTGAAAATAGATCCACTACATCAATAGTCACCAGAAACATATCAGTTGTAACTAGTGCTGGTACTAACCTTCCTAAGAAATCCCATGAGTCCTTGACTAAGTGCTTGGTTTTACTGTAAGTGGGTTTCAACCAGCTGTCAATCACTTTGCCAAAAGGGAAGGTTTTAGATCTATTGCCAGAAATAATGGGCCTAAATGGAGGGTCATTGATATCCTTATGCACTTTAGGTATACCCACTATAGTGCTAATAATGGGATGTTCTTCCTTCAAAAAGTTGTACATATCTGAGTCGATCCTTTCATCTAAAAGTAGTTCTTCCAAAAATAAGTCAATTTTATGGTACCCTATATTTACTTCGTTAATGGATGATACCTCATAATTTCTTGAATTTAACAAAATACTATTAATCTTACTATTAATCTTATGCATACATATAATAACTCGTACAATGGACATATATTCATCATTTTACATTAGACAGGTTATTCTACTATGTATTATCACAGTTTACCTTATTTATAATGTTCATTAACCAAATTATTTCTTATTGCATAAGTTCCTATTGCACTATGTGATTCTCACATGAATAGAAGGATGTAGTTAATATAATATTGCACATTTATTGCCATCTATGTATTATGTTTAGAATCTGGACTGTCTCTCATTTATTTGCACCAAAAGAATTGGCTGTCCAGTATCTGATAGTCTTCCGCTTCCCTGAGATTATTGCCAGAGTACAAAAGTCTCACCACCTGAGGGAAGAAGCTGTTTCTGAACCTGGACATTTTGCAGCACACTCTGTGGTATCTCTGCCGGATGACAAGCATGTGAACAGTTTATAAGCAGGGGGTATAGGATCCTTGATTATTTTTGTAGGTCTGTTGTGACATTGTGTTGTGTATAACTCCTAAAGTGATGGAAGTCTGCAGGCCATTATCTTCTCTGGCACTTTCACTGTCCTTTGTAGGGCTTTTTGGTCTGAAACTGAGCAGTTCCCGTGCCACACTGAAATGTTACACGATAAGATACTTTCTATAGTACCCCTATAGAAGGTGGAGAGGATGGTGGTGATAGACTTGCTTTCCTCAGTCTCCTCAGGAAATGCAGATGTTGATGAGCCTTCTTTACTATATGACTGGTGTGTCGTGACTAAGAGAAATTCTCCACAATGTGAGCCCCCAGGAATTTTGTGCTCTTTACTCTTTCCACCATCTCACCATTAACCATGAGAGGAGAATGAGCTGGTTGTGTTTTCCTGAAGTCCATTATCATCTCATTTGTTTTGTTAACATTAAGGTCAAGGTTGTACTTGGCCAACCAGTGAATCAGTGAGCTCACTTCCTCCCTGCAATCGTTTTCATCTCTTTTACTGATGAGGCCCACGACTGTAGTGTCATCCACAAACTTGATGATGTGGTTAGTGTAGAATTTAGCTTTACAGTCATGGGTTAGTACAGTAAACAGTAGTGGATTCTACACACAGCCTTGAGGTACTGCTGTATTGATTATGACTATGATGCTTTTCAAAGAGTTACTGCCGCACATATCCTTTGAGGTCTTTAAGTCAAGAAGTCCAGGATCCAGTTGCACATATGAATATTGATACCTAGATGAACAAGTTTTTAGATTAGCTGTTGTGAGATGACAGTACTGAATGCTGGACTGAAGTCAGTAACGGCATTCTAACATATCTGTCCCTGTTCTCAAGGTGTGCCAATGAGAGATGCAGTGCAACTGAAATGGTATCCATCGTGGAGCAATTGGCATTATATGCAAACTGGAGTGGATCTAGTGCTGCTGGAAGGCTGGCTATCATCTTTTCTTTGACGAAGCTTTCAAAGTTTTTCATAATGGCGGACATGAGGGCTACTGGTCTGTAGTCATTCAGGCTTGAGGGAGAAGATTTCTTCGGCAGTGGAATAATATTTGCATTTCTGAAGCATTTCGGTACCTTTGCTTTACCAAGGTAGATGTTAAATATATCCATGAGTACATGCTTAGTTGTTCAGCACAGTGCTTTAGCACTTTTCCCATGATGTTGTCCGGTCCTACAGCCTTCCTAGGGTTCACCTGCTGTAGGGTTCTCTTCACCTCTATTGAGTTTAGGCTGAGTACTTCACCTCCTGGGTGTGTAGCAAGTTTTACTGGCTTGGAGCTGTTCCTTTCCTCGAACCTGCAGAAAAAGGTGTTCAACCTATCCAGAAATTCTGTGTTGTCCTCGCATTGGGCT
This sequence comes from Protopterus annectens, assembly GCF_019279795.1. NCBI lineage: Eukaryota > Metazoa > Chordata > Ceratodontiformes > Protopteridae > Protopterus > Protopterus annectens. The sequence continues at coordinate 473,872,318 of NC_056738.1, forward strand.
GATAGGGTTTTGTATTCAGTTATAGCTTTTATGCCTTGCCACATGCGGCTGGAATCTCTCAAGTCAGTGAAGTGATTCTGGACTTTCTTTTCATAGGCCTTTTTTGCTGCCTTTAGCCCTCTCTTCAGGTTTGCCCTTGCCACACTAAGAACTTCCATGTCTTTTGATCTGAATGCCACATTACATTCCTTCAGAAGCTTGTATACATTGCTGTTGAGTCAGGGTTTTTGGTTGAATCTTATGGTGATGTTTCAGTCGATGGTCATGTCATCTATGCATTTAGATATATATGCCATCACAGTATTCATCCAAGTTAATGTGTACATCAGCTGTTGCAGCCTCTTTGAATATGCTCCAGTTTGTATTGTTGAAGCAATCTTGGAGTGCTAGAAGTAAGTAAGTAGAAGTGATATTTTACTTGCTCTTGTCCAGGAGTTCCTTTAATCTGCCCTTAGGTAATTTGTTTAAAGTAAAATGATGCATATTCTCGGAATTTGCACAAAAGGGCTATTGGCTGTGGACACGATGTTGCTGGGATTGCAGCCAGCTAGGTAATTAAAGTGTAGGGAGGCAACCTTCTGGGTGATACTTTTAAAGAGGTCAGAATTAAATAACTTATTATCAGACAGTTTTGGAAAAGCTTTGTATTTTTTAATATTTATAACTGGATTCTAGAATTGTGTTGGTTGTGTCAGATATTTTGTCTGCATATTCCTCACAAATTCAGATTTGAAACCACTAATGCTGACATGAACATTATGGCACAGCTTAACATTGTTATCATTTTTAAATGTGTCACTGGGATCAGGCTTCCATAGGTTCATAGGTGTGTACTAGGCTAATGGCCCTGGAGCCTTTACAAGCCTAGCCCAAAAATATTGCCCAGGCGCCGTGCCACCCGATGTTAGTTTACAGTGCCAGTATCCAATAGGGAAACTTGAATGATCCCTGGAGTGAACTTTCTGTTACTCATCCAGTTGTCAAGATTTCTCTTGAAGAGGGCCAGTGAGGTGCTCTGCTTGACATGAATGGGAAGCTTATTCCAGAGTATGGGCAGTTTTTGGGAGATGAACCTGTCCCTCCAGCATGTTTGTTAATTGCGGTAATGAGGTTATGATCTCTGGAGCATGTGGCATGGGGGGATTGGGATTTCTTTAGATGTAGCATTTCAAGTAGGGCTGGGTTGGACATGGCTTTGTAAGTCAAGCAGAGATCACCTCTAAGTAGATGATAAGAGATTTAGAACAGCTGAAGTTTCTTGAATCTGTCCATGTAGGACATGGGTTTAAGGACTAGGATCCTTTTGTGAGGTACTTTTGTGGTCTCACTAGCTGTTGTAGGTGTTTGGTCAGGTACATGCCAAATGGGGTGTTATATTCCATGACTGGTCTAATGAGGCATGAGTAGAGAGGGATGACGACCTCTTTCTTCCTGGATGTGAAACTTTTGGTTATAAGATGTGCCATGTAGAAGGACTTTCTGACCACAGTGGCAATGTGGTGGTCAAAGGTGAGGTGGCTGTCGACCTGGGTGCCCAGATCTCTTATGATCCTTCAGTGTTTAGTGGGCTCCCATCAATGCGGTAATTCATGGGAAGTGATTTTTTTCCGAAGGGGATGATAATGCACTTTTTGGTATTAAGCTTCAGGCCATGTCATTGGTCTCTGAGATAGCTTTTGTAGGATGTCTGCATCACTTGGGGAGTTAATAATGACTCATGCTTGCAGTCATCAGTGATCTTGGTCAGCCAAAGTTCTTTTGTCTTGGCTTGGACTTCTGAGAAGTAGATGCCAAACAGGAGATGGCTCAGGACCGAGCCATGTGGGGACTCCACTTGTGACTGGTCGACAGTCTGACTTGGAATCTGCAACTTTCACTCTGTGAGTCCTGTCTATGAGCCAATTTGCAACCCGCCTAGTGATGTAAGGATTGATGCCTAGTTTGGTGAGTTTATCAATGAAACCTGAGTGGGGAATGGTATCAAAGGCCTTGGCCAGGTTGAGGTAGGCTGTATGCACTGCCTTACCCTCATTCACAGCCTTGGTGACTGCCTCAAAGAAGTCAACCAGTTTCAGCAGGCATGATCTCCCCTTGACAAAGCCAAACTGTGTGGGGTCAAGAGTCTTTGTTGAGCAGGTCCATGATGATGATGTGCTCCACACCTTTGCATACCAGACTCATCAGGCTAATGGGGGGGTAGTCTGTAGTTGCTCCCCCTTTATGGAGCGGGATGACTGCAGTAGTGCGCCATTCATTAGGAACACAGTCTGAGGTAAGGCTATGATTGAACAGGGCACATAGATGTGGTGCCATTTCATTTTGTAGCTCATGTAGGATGCAGCCAGGGATATTATCAGGCACCATAGATGCTGTATTCTTGGCTTTGGACAATGAAGCTTTTATCTGTGCTGCAGACATGGGGGTACCAGGCTTTCTTCTGGTATTGTGATAGGGCCCTTGGGGGGAGTAAAGTTGGCACTGAATCTGTTGGCCAGTATATTGGCCATATCTATTGGCTCAGTATATGAGGTGCCATTGTGCAATAAATCAGAGCAAATCTGGGTAATGCCTTTGAGGTTTTTGATATAGCTGTAGAAGGCTTTGTGTCTGTTTTTGGTGTCAGCTGCACTTCTGCCTTCATAGCTGGCTTCAGAGGATTTAATAAGGGATCTCAGCTTTTTGTTGAGACTGATAAGACAGGTTTTCCATTCTTGTGACTTCATTTTTTCTGCAACGTTTTTTTCCTTCTGTTGTAGAGTTTATTGATGGCTGGCGACCACCAGATTGGTTTCCTTTTTTTGGAGGAGAGCGTCTTAGTTCTTTTTGATATGGCAAGGTCCATGCATTTGTGTACATGCTCGTACAGTGCATTGGTGTATGAGTTGGCAGTCATGCAGCTATTTTCCATTGGCATGGGTGCCAAGAAGTTAGCCACCTCTGTTTTTAGGATCCCAAAGTCGGCTTTAGAGAAGTTTTTCAGGGTGGTCCCCTTAGTGGGGGGAGGGGGGTGTAGGTGAGATGGAGAGTTCCATGGTGATCAGTTTGTGGTCAGATTTAACCAGGGAGGAATTGACTATAGGTGTGGAGCAATGGTCTCCCATGTTGGTGATAACCAGGTCAAGGATGTTAATTCCTCTAGTGGGGGTCAGAATGGGTCCAGGGCATTGGAACTGATACATTCCAGAAAGCGTTGGGCCTGTATATTGGTACATGAATAGCTTTGCCAGTTGAGAGGTTCATAGATTCATAGGTTTATACTAGGCTATCTGCCCTAGGGCATTTATAAGCCTAGCCAGAATGTGTTTGGCTTTCGCCACCCATTTTAAATGAATTTTGCTATGCCCTTTTTCGAGGTTAGTATACTGTGCCTCTGTCTAACAGTGACACAGAAGTGATACCTGTGGTAAACCTACTATCTCCCATCCACTCATCAAGATTCCTCTTGAAGAGAGACAATAAGGGACTCTGCCTAACCTGGACTGGGATTTTATTCCAGAGTGAAGGGAGCCTCTGGGTTATGAATCTGTCCTTCTAGCATGTCCTAATTATTTCAGTGCTGAGGTTCAAGTCTCTTGAGCGCGTAGCTTGATGGGATTTGGATTTTCTGAGGTGCAGCATGTCCATTAATTCCGGGTTGGACATGGCTTTATACGTCAGGCACAGATCACCTCTGAGCAGGCGGTATGCCACTGAGTAGAGCTGGAGTTTCTTTAACCGAGCAGCATATGGCATCTGTTTGAGCCGTTTGATCCTCTTGGTGAGGTACGTTTGGGGTCTTTCCAGTTGCTGCAGGTGTCTGGTAAGGTACATCCTAAAAGGGGCATTGTACTCAATTATGGGCCTGATGAGGGATGAGTAAAGAGGCACAATGACCTCCCCTGATCTAGATGTGAATCCCTTCATGATTAGGTGGGCTATATAAAATTTTTTCTAACCACTTTGGCCACGTGGTTGTCAAATGAGAGATTGCTATCAACTTGGGTCCCCAGGTCCCTAATTACTTCTTCCGTACTTAATGGATTACCATCTATGTGGTAATTTGTGGGCACTTTGTTTTTGCCGAAGGGGATGACTATACACTTTTTGGCGTTTAGCTTGAGGCCATGGCTCTGGCACCAGTTGTCTGTTTCTATGAGGCCCTTTTGTAGGATGCTTGTGTTGGCTGGAGAGTCGATTATGGCACCCAGTTTGCAGTCATCTGCGAACCTGGTCAGCCACAATCCTTCCGTGTTAGCCTGTACCTCCGAGAAATATATACCGAACAAGAGAGGTCCCAGGACTGAGCCTTGTGGGACACCACTTGTAACTGGTTTGGAGTCTGACATGGCTCCAGCAATTCTAACCATGTGGGTTCTGTCCTTGAGCCAGTTTGCAACCCATCTAGTGACATAGGGGTTTATATTTAAGCTGGTGAGCTTATCTATAATGACCGAGTGGGGTATTGTATCGAAGGCTTTTGCAAGGTCCAGGTAGGCTGTGTGGACCACCTTCCCCTCGTCAATGGCCTTGGTGACTGTTTCAAAGAAATCAACCAGGTTTAAGAGGCAGGATCTGCCCTTAACAAAGCCAAACTGGGTAGGATCCAGTGTCTGTAGGTCCCCAATATCTTTATTTATGAGGTCCATGATGATCCTTTCCATAGCTTTGCAGACCAAGCTAGTCAAGCTTATGGGGGCGATAGTTTCCAGGATCCATGGAGCACCACCTTTGTGGAGAGGGACCATTGTTGCTGTAAGCCACTCTTTGGGTACATATCCTGTAGTAAGGCTGAGATTGAACAGTAGTTTTATGTTTGGGTTTAGTTCTTCTTGGAGTTCATGTAGGACGCAGCCCGGGACACCGTCTGGTCCCATTGATGCTGTGTTTTTTGCTTTGGAGAGAGTGGCTCTTACCTGAGCATCTGAGATGTCAGGGGGGGCAGCACTCTGCTGGGATAGATATTTGCCCTTTTGGTGGGGAAGGGGGGGAGAAGTTTGCACTGAACCTGTCAGCTAGGATGTTGGCAATGTCTGTGGGTTCGGTGTATTTTTTGTCATTTTGGACTAATTCTGAGCATATCTGGGAAATCCAACCCAGGTTCCTAACATAACTAAAGTAAGCCTTGTGATTATCCTTAGTGTCCTGTGCAATTTTTCTCTCAAAGCTGGCCTTAGATGATTTTATGAGTGCCCGTAGTTTTTTGCTAATACTGATCAGAGATGCCTTCCCTTTTTGGGATTTTGCTCTATCATGTAGTAGCTTCCTCCTTCTATTGTATAGTTTGTTTATGGCTGGGGTCCACCAGACAGGATGCCTAACTTTGGAGGATTGGGTCTTGGTTTTATTTGGGATTGCATGATCCATGCATTCCTGAAGGTGTTCATAGAATGTGTTTATAAAGGATTCTGCGGTCTGGGCCATATTTTCCACAGGCCCGGGAGCTTTGAAGGATTCCACCTCGGTTTTGAGGAGTGTGAAATTTGCTTTAGAGACGTTTTTCACTGTGGTTTTCTGGGCAAGGGCTGGGGTCGGGATGTGAATATCTAGTGAGATTAGTTTATGGTCTGATCTTACCAGTGAGGGATACACTTCTGGTCTGGAGCATAGAGACCCCATGTTGGTGATGATCAGGTCCAGTATGTTTTCCCCTCTTTTGGGAGTGGCAACAAGTTGTTCCATAGCATTTGAGTTTATAAATTCTAGGAACCTTTGGGCTAGGGTGTTGGAGCTAGAGTAATGCTCCCGGTCTATGTTAGGGTAGTTGAAGTCGCCCAATATAATGGTGTTTGGAGAGACCTTCATATTTTCCAGTGTTCTCAGGAAGGCTGAGTGGGGTTCCTGGGTTTGGGAGGGTGGTCTGTAGCAAGCTATAAACTGGAAGGCAGTTTTACCCACTGTTAGTTACATATGGATAGTCTCTGATGCTTCGTGCTGTGCCACCAACCTGGAGGTGTGGGTATCTTTGACGAATATTGATACTCCCCTTCCTTTTGTGGTTCGGTCCCAGTTTTGGGGCTGAAAAACATGGTATGAGGTATAACCTGGTAGTGCTCGGGTGCTCTCGGGAGCCTTGAACCAAGTTTCTCTTACTGCACAGATATCGATGCTCTCTATGCTAAGGAGAGCTTTGATTGCGTACATCTTGACTTCTGGCATTGAGTAGTATTACTCTTAGTTTTTTATCCCTTGTGATACCTATAGAGGTGGGTTTGTCTTTTGAGCCTTGCCTAAAAAAGGCACTATGGGAGTGGCAAGAGCCTTTGCCAATATCCGAAAGCCCAGGGGCGACAGGTGCAAGCTGTCCCTAGCGAAGCATCGTGGCTTGTCGAGCATGTCATCCCAGGCAGACAGGCATTGGATCCCCTTTGAATGACACCAATACTTAAGCCAATTGTTGAAATTGATCATGTTGTCTTCATATTGTGGCATCATTCTTGGTGAGGGTAAGATGCTACTCAAGGTCAGGGTCATACCGGCCTGGGCTACATGTTCAGAGAGCTCTTCTATGTCTCTTTTCATGTAATCCAGGGAGGTACGTCTCAGGTCATTCACACAAGCATGGACAATGACTGAGTCATATTTGTACTTGCCTTGGAGTGACCTGAGTGCTTGTGTTATATGGTGGATCCTAGCGCCCAACAGGCAGCTCACCGTGACCTTCTCCTTGTTCAGCCTGGTGAGCGGGACGTCAGTGTGCCTGACGATAGAGTCACCTATTACAAGTGCATCAGGTCTGTTGTTTAGACTTAAGGGCTGTGACTGTTCGGCACACTGGCTTTGTGAGCTATGTGTTGCACGTGTTTTGTTTTGGGGTAGCGGTTGCTTGGGTGTCTGCTTTGGAGGTCTCTGCTGCTTAGGCAGATTTTTATTTAGAGCCTCCGAGTATGTTTTTGTGTGTTTATGTGTTTGGTTTGCTGTAGTGGTAGGTCTATGTGAGACTGGAATTGTAGTGAGTGTGGTTTCCTTCTCCTCCTGGCTGGTTATGCCAGTACTGAGTTGAGAGAGCTTAGCCTCCAGTTTGGCTATATGGTTGCATCTCTCACATGTGTTGGAATTTGTTAGGAGGAGGAGAGGGTTGTCTGTGTACATGAGGTAGTTGTAACATTGCCTCAATATTTCCAGATTCACCAGCTGGACCGGAGAGGAGATTGACAACTGACCTTTGGACATGCTATAATAGTATTGGGAATTCCTTTATAATTGAAAAAAAGGGCCAATGGGGAACAGAGTACTCAAGGGGAGTTTGTGAGGGTTGAGTGCTTTTAATTTTTTAGTGCTGACTTATATAATTGCTTTAGTGAGCAAGTGCCAGGCTTTAGAGTGGGACTAGGGTGTTTATTATGATAAGTAGATCAGTTCTAAGGGAAGAAGTGAAGAGCAGAATTTGTGGAGCTGAGAATGGTTTAAACCCAATTAAGTGGTGCTGCCTGATGCTGCGCTCTGCGCAAAATCACACAAAGCCACGCTAAAGCGGGTTTTATATAGGGGGACTTGAAAGAGCTAGAAATTGTCCCAAAATGGACAATAGACTACCAGATTCTTGTGCTGGGAACACTCCTCCAGTGATAGATAGGCTGCACCAAGCTCCCCACTGCCACTGGTGAAGAAAGAAGCCTCCCTTTATCCAAGAAAGGAATTGGGCAACACAGGAACTTTCCAAAAGTCCAGAATACAGCAAAGCCTGTATTTGGACTACTCTAGGTCAGGAAAGACGGGAAACTAGGATATTTTTTTTTTGTAACAAACAGAAGGAAAATGCAATAAATATGTAACACAGGCTAGCGCACTTGAGTGTGTAGCCTCAACAGGTGAAAGCAACAAACAGGACAAACTTTAAAAGTGCAGGTGCAAAAACAACTTTAAACAGTTTAAAACAGTTCAAGAAGCAGAAATACTTGCAGTTTAGCTAGATCGGACAGTCACCCAGGTAGTAGCAGGAAAACAAACACTTTTATCAGGTTAGCAGTCACTCTTTTAGACTCTCTGCTGCTAGCACCACTCTGCAGGACCACAAGGAGCTTGGCTGGGTAGTAACAAGCGCAAAAACCGTGCCAAAGTGGGTTTTATACAGGGGGAATTGAAAGAGCTAGAAATTGGCCCAAAACGGCCAATAGACTACCAGATTCTTGTGCTGGCAACAGTCCTCCAGGGATAGATAGGCTGCTCCAAGCTCCCCACTGACACTGGTGAACAAAGAAGCCTCCCTTTATCCAAGAAAGGAAATGGGCAACACAGTCACTTTCCAAAAGTCCAGAATACAGCAAAGCCTGTATTTGGACTACTCTAGGTCAGGAAAGATGGGAAACAAAGATAATTTTTTTTTCTTTTTTTCAACAAACAGACCACCAGATTTTTGTGCTGGGAACACTCCTCCAGGGATAGATAGGCTGCTCCAAGCTCCCCACTGCCACTGGTGAACAAAGAAGCCTCCCTTTATCCAAGAAAGGAAATGGGCAACACAGGAACTACTAGATTCTTGTGCTGGGAACACTCCTCCAGGGATAGATAGGCTGCTCCAAGCTCCCCACTGCCACTGGTGAACAAAGAAGCCTCCGTTTATCCAAGAAAGGAAATGGGCAACACAGGAACTTTCCAAAAGTCCAGAATACAGCAAAGCCTGTATTTGGACTACTCTAGGTCAGGAAAGATAGGAAACAAGGATATATATATTTTTTCTTTTTTGCAACAAACAGCAGAAAAATAAAATAAATATGTAACACAGGCTAGTGCACTTGAGTGTGTAGCCTCAACAGGTAAATGCAACAAACAGGGCAAACTTTAAAAGTGCAGGTGCAAAAACAACTTTAAACAGTTTAAAACAGTTCAAGAAGCAGAAATACTTGCAGTTTAGCTAGATCAGACAGTCGCCCAGGTAGTTGCAGGAAATAAACACTTTTATAAGGTTAGCAGTCGCTCTTTTAGCCTCTCTGCTGATGGCAGCACTCTGCAGGACTACGAGGAGCTTGGCTGAGTAGTAACAAGCACACAAACCATGCCAAAGCGGGGTTTTGTACAGGGGGACTTGAAAGAGCTAGAAATTGGCCCAAAACAGCCAATAGACTACCAGATCCTTGTGCTGGGAACACTCCTCCAGGGATAGATAGGCTGCTCCAAGCTCCCCACAGCCACTGGTGAACAAAGAAGCCTCCCTTTATCCAAGAAAGGAATTGGGCAACACAGGAACTTTCCAAAAGTCCAGAATACAGCAAAGCCTGTATTTGGACTACTCTAGGTCAGGAAAGACGGGAAACAAGGATAATTTTTTATTTTTTTTTTTTTGCAACGAACAGCAGGAAAATGCAATAAATATGTAACACAGGCTAGCGCACATGAGTGTGTAGCCTCAACAGGTGAAAGCAAAAAACAGGACAAACTTTAAAAGTGCAGGTGCAAAAACAACTTTAAACAGTTTAAAACAGTTAATGAAGCAGAAATACTTGCAGTTTAGCTAGATTGGACAGTCAGCCAGGTAGTAGCAGGAAAATAAACACTTTTATCAGGTTAGCAGTCACTCTTTTAGCCTCTCTGCTGCTAGCACCACACTGCAGGACCACAAGGAGCTTGGCTGAGTAGTAACAAGTGCAAAAACCGTGCCAAAGTGGGTTTTATACAGGGGGACTTGAAAGAGCTAGAAATTGGCCCAAAACGGCCAATAGACTACCAGATTCTTGTGCTGGCAACAGTCCTCCAGGGATAGATAGGCTGCTCCAAGCTCCCCACTGACACTGGTGAACAAAGAAGCCTCCATTTATCCAAGAAAGGAAATGGACAACACAGGAACTTTCCAAAAGTCCAGAAATTAGCAAAGCCTGTATTTGGACTACTCTAGGTCAGGAAAGATGGGAAACAAGGATATTTTTTTTTTCTTTTTTTCAACAAACAGACCACCAGATTATTGTGCTAGGAACACTCCTCCAGGGATAGATAGGCTGCTCCAAGCTCCCCACTGCCACTGGTGAACAAAGACGCCTCCCTTTATCCAAGAAAGGAATTGGGCAACACAGGAACTTTCCAAAAGTCCAGAATACAGCAAAGCCTGTATTTGGACTACCCTAGGTCAGGAAAGACGGGAAACAAGGATAATTTTTTTTTTTTTTTTTTTGCAACGAACAGCAGGAAAATGCAATAAATATGTAACACAGGCTAGCACACCTGAGTGTGTAGCCTCAACAGGTGAAAGCAACAAACAGGACAAACTTTAAAAGTGCAGGTGCAAAAACAACTTTAAACAGTTTAAAACAGTTCAAGAAGCAGAAATACTTGCAGTTTAGCTAGATTGGACAGTCACCCAGGTAGTAGCAGGAAAACAAACACTTTTAGCAGGTTATCAGTCACTCTTTTAGCCTCTCTGCTGCTAGCACCACTCTGCAGGACCGCAAGGAGCTTGGCTGAGTAGTAACAAGTGCAAAAAACGTGCCAAAGTGGGTTTTATACAGGGGGACTTGAAAGAGCTAGAAATTGGCCCAAAACGGCCAATAGACTACCAGATTCTTGTGCTGGCAACAGTCATCCAGGGATAGATAGGCTGCTCCAAGCTCTCCACTGACACTGGTGAACAAAGAAGCCTCTCTTTATCCAAGAAAGGAAATGGGCAACACAGGAACTTTCCAAAAGTCCAGAATACAGCAAAGCCTGTATTTGGACTACTCTAGGTCAGGAAAGATGGGAAACAAGGATAATTTTTTTCTTTTTTTCAACAAACAGACCACCAGATTATTGTGCTAGGAACACTCCTCCAGGGATAGATTGGCTGCTCCAAGCTCCCCACTGCCACTGGTGAACAAAGAAGCCTCCCTTTATCCAAGAAAGGAAATGGGCAACACAGGAACTTTCCAAAAGTCCAGAATACAGCAAAGCCTGTATTTGGACTACTCTAGGTCAGGAAAGAAGGGAAACAGGGATATTTTTTTTTGCAACAAACAGCAGGAAAGTGTAATAAATATGTAACGCAGGCTAGCACACTTGAGTGTGTAGCCTCAACAGGTAAATGCAACAAACAGGGCAAACTTTAAAAGTGCAGGTGCAAAAACAACTTTAAACAGTTTAAAACAGTTCAAGAAGCAGAAATACTTGCAGTTTAGCTAGATCAGACAGTCGCCCAGGTAGTAGCAGGAAATAAACACTTTTATAAGGTTAGCAGTCGCTCTTTTAGCCTCTCTGCTGCTGGCACCACTCTGCAGGACCACGAGGAGCTTGGCTGAGTAGTAACAAGCACACAAACCGCGCCAAAGCAGGGTTTTGTACAGGGGGACTTGAAAGAGCTAGAAATTGGCCCAAAACAGCCAATAGGCTACCAGATTCTTCTGCTGGGAACACTCCTCCATGGATAGATAGGCTTCTCTAAGCTCCCCACTGCCACTGGTGAACAAAAAACCCTCCCTTTATCCAAGAAAGGAAATGGGCAACACAGGAACTTTCCAAAAGTCAAGAATACAGCAAAGCCTGTATTTGGACTACTCTAGGTCAGGAAAGATAGGAAACAAGGATAATTTTTTGTTTTTTTTATTTTTTTTATTTTTTTATTTATTTATTTTTTTGATGAAAGAGTAGTTGAAGTATTTAAGCCCTAACTTTGATAGGGTTTCTGTCTATACACACTGAGCAGAGTGGATAAGAGTTGTGACCACAGCTGTTAGCTGAGATATATAAGTATCCTGTTTTTTTTTCGATTATTTATACAGATTATTGTTTTTAACAATTAATATATAGCACTTTTATTGTCTGCTTTTTAGTCTTCAAGTGTATTTTATTGCTATTAACTAATCTGCACAAGTAACTGATTTGTCTGCAGTTAAAAGCATTCTGTATCTTTACAAATCTTTATCTGTTTGTGGCTTTCACTAGTGTTACTGTCTGTAGGCTATTGTTTTTAGCTGAAGCCTTTCTTTAAATTGCCTAGTTTGTGTTAATTGTCTGCTGAGTGAGGCTGGTTCTTTTGTGTTCTTGTAAAAAAAAAGTTGTTCTTCTGGTATTTAAGCCCTAACTTTGATAGGGTTTCTGTCTATACACACTGAGCAGAGTGGATGAGAGTTGTTGACCGCAAGAGTTAGCTGAGATATATAAGTATCCTGTTTTTTTTCGATTATTTATACAGATTATTGTTTCTAACAATTAATATATAGCACTTTTATTGTCTGCTTTTTAGTCTTCGAGTGTATTTTATTGCTATTAACTAATCTGCACAAGTAACTGATTTGTCTGCAGTTAAAAGCATTCTGTATCTTTACAAATCTTTATCTGTTTGTGGCTTTCAGTTCTAGTGCTTACTGTCTGTAGGCTATTGTTTTTAGCTGAAGCCTTTCTTTAACTTGGCTAGTTTGTGTTAATTGTCTGCTGAGTGGGGGCTGGTTCTTTTGTGTTCTTGTAAAAAAAAAGTTGTTCTTCTGGTATTTAAGCCCTAACTTTGATAGGGTTTCTGTCTATACACACTGAGCAGAGTGGATGAGAGTTGTTGACCGCAACAGTTAGCTGAGATATATAAGTATCCTGTTTTTTTTGATTATTTATGCAGATTATTGTTTCTAACAATTAATATATAGCACTTTTATTGACTGCTTTTTAGTCTTCGAGTGTATTTTATTGCTATTAACTAATCTGCACAAGTAACTGATTTGTCTGCATTTAAAAGCATTCTGTATCTTTAAAATCTTTATCTGTTTGTGGCTTTCAGTTGTAGTGCTTACTGTCTGCAGGCTATTGCTTTTAGCTGAAGCCTTTCTTTAACTTGGCTAGTTTGTGTTTATTGTCTGCTGTGTGGGGCTGGTTCTTTTGTATTCTTGTAAAAAAAAGTTGTTCTTCTGGTATTTAAGCCCTAACTTTGATAGGGTTTCTGTCTATACACACTGAGCAGAGTGGATGAGAGTTGTTGACCGCAACAGTTAGCTGAGATATATAAGTATCCTGCTTTTTTTTCGATTATTTATACAGATTATTGTTTCTAACAATTAATATATAGCACTTTTATTGTCTGCTTTTTAGTCTTCGAGTGTATTTTATTGCTATTAACTAATCTGCACAAGTAACTGATTTGTCTGCAGTTAAAAGCATTCTGTATCTTTACAAATCTTTATCTGTTTAAAAACTAAAGTCAGTTTTCTTAAGTGCTTACTGTCTGTAGGCTATTGTTTTTAGCTGAAGCCTTTCTTTAACTTGGCTAGTTTGTGTTAATTGTCTGCTGAGTGGGGGCTGGTTCTTTTGTGTTCTTGTAAAAAAAAAGTTGCTCTTCTGGTATTTAAGCCCTAACTTTGATAGGGTTTCTGTCAATACACACTGAGCAGAGTGGATGAGAGTTGTTGACCGCAACAGTTAGCTGAGATATATAAGTATCCTGTTTTTTTTCGATTATTTATACAGATTATTGTTTCTAACAATTAATATATAGCACTTTTATTGTCTGCTTTTTAGTCTTCGAGTGTATTTTATTGCTATTAACTAATCTGCACAAGTAACTGATTTGTCTGCAGTTAAAAGCATTCTGTATCTTTACAAATCTTTATCTGTTTAAAAACTTTCAGTTGTGGCTTAAGTGCTTACTGTCTGTAGGCTATTGTTTTTAGCTGAAGCCTTTCTTTAACTTGGCTAGTTTGTGTTAATTGTCTGCTGAGTGGGGGCTGGTTCTTTTGTGTTCTTGTAAAAAAAAAGTTGTTCTTCTGATATTTAAGCCCTAACTTTGATAGGGTTTCTGTCTATACACACTGAGCAGAGTGGATGAGAGTTGTTGACCACAACAATTAGCTGAGATATGTAAGTATCCTGTTTTTTTTCGATTATTTATACAGATTATTGTTTCTAACAATTAATATATAGCACTTTTATTGTCTGCTTTTTAGTCTTCGAGTGTATTTTATTGCTATTAACTAATCTGCACAAGTAACTGATTTGTCTGCAGTTAAAAGCATTCTGTATCTTTACAAATCTTTATCTGTTTAAAAAACTTTCAGTTGTAGTGCTTACTGTCTGTAGGCTATTGTTTTTAGCTGAAGCCTTTCTTTAACTTGGCTAGTTTGTGTTAATTGTCTGCTGAGTTGGGGCTGGTTCTTTTGTGTTCTTGTAAAAAAAAAGTTGTTCTTCTGATATTTAAGCCCTAACTTTGATAGGGTTTCTGTCTATACACACTGAGCAGAGTGGATGAGAGTTGTTGACCGCAAGAGTTAGCTGAGATATATAAGTATCCTGTTTTTTTTCGATTATTTATACAGATTATTGTTTCTAACAATTAATATATAGCACTTTTATTGTCTGCTTTTTAGTCTTCGAGTGTATTTTATTGCTAATAACTAATCTGCACAAATAACTGATTTGTCTGCAGTTAAAAGCATTCTGTATCTTTACAAATCTTTATCTGTTTGTGGCTTTCAGTTGTGTAGTGCTTACTGTCTGTAGGCTATTGTTTTTAGCTGAAGCCTTTCTTTAACTTGGCTAGTTTGTGTTAATTGTCTGCTGAGTGGGGGCTGGTTCTTTTGTATTCTTGTAAAAAAAAAGTTGTTCTTCTGGTATTTAAGCCCTAACTTTGATAGGGTTTCTGTCTATACACACTGAGCAGAGTGGATGAGAGTTGTTGACCGCAAGAGTTAGCTGAGATATATAAGTATCCTGTTTTTTTTTCGATTATTTATACAGATTATTGTTTCTAACAATTAATATATAGCACTTTTATTGTCTGCTTTTTAGTCTTCGAGTGTATTTTATTGCTATTAACTAATCTGCACAAGTAACTGATTTGTCTGCAGTTAAAAGCATTCTGTATCTTTACAAATCTTTATCTGTTTAAAAAATTTCAGTTGTAGTGCTTACTGTCTGTAGGCTATTGTTTTTAGCTGAAGCCTTTCTTTAACTTGGCTAGTTTGTGTTAATTGTCTGCTGAGTGGGGGCTGGTTCTTTTGTGTTCTTGTAAAAAAAAAGTTGTTCTTCTGGTATTTAAGCCCTAACTTTGATAGGGTTTCTGTCTATACACACTGAGCAGAGTGGATGAGAGTTGTTGACCGCAACAGTTAGCTGAGATATGTAAGTATCCTTGGTTTCTTTGCGATTATTTATACAGATTATTGTTTCTAACAATTAATATATAGCACTTTTATTGTCTGCTTTTTAGTCTTCGAGTGTATTTTATTGCTATTAACTAATCTGCACAAGTAACTAATTTGTCTGCAGTTAAAAGCATTCTGTATCTTTACAAATCTTTATCTGTTTCAAAAATTTCAGTTGTGGCTTAAGTGCTTACTGTCTGTAGGCTATTGTTTTTAGCTGAAGCCTTTCTTTAACTTGGCTTGTTTTTGTTAATTGTCTGCTGAGTGGGGGCTGGTTCTTTTGTGTTCTTTTAAAAAAAAGTTGTTCTGGTATTTAAGCCCTAACTTTGATAGAGTTTCTCTCTATACACACTGAGCAGAGAGGATGAGAGTTGTTGACCGCAACAGTTAGCTGAGATATGTAAGTATCCTGGTTTTTTTTCGATTATTTATACAGATTATTGTTTCTAACAATTAATATATAGCACTTTTATTGTCTGCTTTTTAGTCTTCGAGTGTATTTTATTGCTATTAACTAACCTGCACAAGTAACTGATTTGTCTGCAGTTAAAAGCCTTCTGTATCTTTACAAATCTTTACCTGTTTAAAAACTTTCAGTTGTGACTTAAGTGCTTACTGTCTGTAGGCTATTGTTTTTAGCTGAAGCCTTTCTTTAACTTGGCTAGTTTGTGTTAATTGTCTGCTGAGTGGGGGCTGGTTCTTTTGTGTTCTTGTAAAAAAAAAGTTGTTCTTCTGGTATTTAAGCCCTAACTTTGATAGGGTTTCTGTCTATACACACTGAGCAGAGTGGATGAGAGTTGTTGACCGCAAGAGTTAGCTGAGATATATAAGTATCCTGTTTTTTTTCGATTATTTATACAGATTATTGTTTCTAACAATTAATATATAGCACTTTTATTGTCTGCTTTTTAGTCTTCGAGTGTATTTTATTGCTATTAACTAATCTGCACAAGTAACTGATTTGTCTGCAGTTAAAAGCATTCTGTATCTTTACAAATCTTTATCTGTTTAAAAATTTTCAGTTGTGGCTTAAGTGCATACTGTCTGTAGGCTATTGTTTTTAGCTGAAGCCTTTCTTTAACTTGGCTAGTTTGTGTTAATTGTCTGCTGAGTGGGGCTGGTTCTTTTGTATTCTTGTAAAAAAAAGTTGTTCTTCTGGTATTTAAGCCCTAACTTTGATAGGGTTTCTGTCTATACACACTGAGCAGAGTGGATGAGAGTTGTTGACCGCAAGAGTTAGCTGAGATATATAAGTATCCTGTTTTTTTTTCGATTATTTATACAGATTATTGTTTCTAACAATTAATATATAGCACTTTTATTGTCTGCTTTTTAGTCTTCGAGTGTATTTTATTGCTATTAACTAATCTGCACAAGTAACTGATTTGTCTGCAGTTAAAAGCATTCTGTATCTTTACAAATCTTTATCTGTTTAAAGTGGCTTTCAGTTGTAGTGCTTACTGTCTGTAGGCTATTGTTTTTAGCTGAAGCCTTTCTTTAACTTGGCTAGTTTGTGTTAATTGTCTGCTGAGTGGGGGCTGGTTCTTTTGTATTCTTGTAAAAAAAAGTTGTTCTTCTGGTATTTAAGCCCTAACTTTGATAGGGTTTCTGTCTATACACACTGAGCAGAGTGGATGAGAGTTGTTGACCGCAAGAGTTAGCTGAGATATATAAGTATCCTGTTTTTTTTCGATTATTTATACAGATTATTGTTTCTAACAATTAATATATAGCACTTTTATTGTCTGCTTTTTAGTCTTCGAGTGTATTTTATTGCTATTAACTAATCTGCACAAGTAACTGATTTGTCTGCAGTTAAAAGCATTCTGTATCTTTACAAATCTTTATCTGTTAAAAACTTTCAGTTGTGGCTTAAGTGCTTACTGTCTGTAGGCTATTGTTTTTAGCTGAAGCCTTTCTTTAACTTGGCTAGTTTGTGTTAATTGTCTGCTGAGTGGGGGCTGGTTCTTTTGTATTCTTGTAAAAAAAAGTTGTTCTTCTGGTATTTAAGCCCTAACTTTGATAGGGTTTCTGTCTATACACACTGAGCAGAGTGGATGAGAGTTGTTGACCGCAAGAGTTAGCTGAGATATATAAGTATCCTGTTTTTTTTCGATTATTTATACAGATTATTGTTTCTAACAATTAATATATAGCACTTTTATTGTCTGCTTTTTAGTCTTCGAGTGTATTTTATTGCTATTAACTAATCTGCACAAGTAACTGATTTGTCTGCAGTTAAAAGCATTCTGTATCTTTACAAATCTTCATCTGTTTAAAAACTTTCAGTTGTGAAGTGCTTACTGTCTGTAGGCTATTGTTTTTAGCTGAAGCCTTTCTTTAACTTGGCTAGTTTGTGTTAATTGTCTGCTGAGTGGGGGCTGGTTCTTTTGTGTTCTTGTAAAAAAAAAAAAAGTTTTTCTTCTGGTATTTAAGCCCTAACTTTGATAGGGTTTCTGTCAATACACACTGAGCAGAGTGGATGAGAGTTGTTGACCGCAATAGTTAGCTGAGATATATAAGTATCCTGTTTTTTTTCGATTAATTATACATATTATTGTTTCGAACAATTAATATATAGCACTTTTATTGTCTGCTTTTTAGTCTTCGAGTGTATTTTATTGCTATTAACTAATCTGCACAAGTAACTGATTTGTCTGCAGTTAAAAGCATTCTGTATCTTTACAAATCTTTATCTGTTTGTGGCTTTCAGTTGTGGCTTAAGTGCTTACTGTCTGTAGGCTATTGTTTTTAGCTGAAGCCTTTCTTTAACTTGGCTAGTTTGTGTTAATTGTCTGCTGAGTTGGGGCTGGTTCTTTTGTGTTCTTGTAAAAAAAAAAGTTGTTCTTCTGATATTTAAGCCCTAACTTTGATAGGGTTTCTGTCTATACACACTGAGCAGAGTGGATGAGAGTTGTTGACCACAACAATTAGCTGAGATATGTAAGTATCCTGTATTTTTTTCAATTATGTATACAGATTATTGTTTCTAACAATTAATATACAGCACTTTTATTGTCTGCTTTTTAGTCTTCGAGTGTATTTTATTGCTATTAACTAATCTGCACAAATAACTGATTTGTCTGCAGTTAAAAGCATTCTGTATCTTTACAAATCTTTATCTGTTTAAAAACTTTCAGTTGTGGCTTAAGTGCTTACTGTCTGTAGGCTATTGTTTTTAGCTGAAGCCTTTCTTTAACTTGGCTAGTTTGTGTTAATTGTCTGCTGAGTGGGGCTGGTTCTTTTGTGTTCTTGTAAAAAAAAAGTTGTTCTTCTGGTATTTAAGCCCTAACTTTGATAGGGTTTCTGTCTATACACACTGAGCAGAGTGGATGAGAGTTGTTGACCGCAAGAGTTAGCTGAGATATATAAGTATCCTGTTTTTTTTCGATTATTTATACAGATTATTGTTTCTAACAATTAATATATAGCACTTTTATTGTCTGCTTTTTAGTCTTCGAGTGTATTTTATTGCTATTAACTAATCTGCACAAGTAACTGATTTGTCTGCAGTTAAAAGCATTCTGTATCTTTACAAATCTTTATCTGTTTAAAAACTTTCAGTTGTGGCTTAAGTGCTTACTGTCTGTAGGCTATTGTTTTTAGCTGAAGCCTTTCTTTAACTTGGCTAGTTTGTGTTAATTGTCTGCTGAGTGGGGGCTGGTTCTTTTGTATTCTTGTAAAAAAAAAGTTGTTCTTCTGGTATTTAAGCCCTAACTTTGATAGGGTTTCTGTCTATACACACTGAGCAGAGTGGATGAGAGTTGTTGACCGCAAGAGTTAGCTGAGATATATAAGTATCCTGTTTTTTTTTCGATTATTTATACAGATTATTGTTTCTAACAATTAATATATAGCACTTTTATTGTCTGCTTTTTAGTCTTCGAGTGTATTTTATTGCTATTAACTAATCTGCACAAGTAACTGATTTGTCTGCAGTTAAAAGCATTCTGTATCTTTACAAATCTTTATCTGTTTAAAAAACTTTCAGTTGTTGCTTAAGTGCTTACTGTCTGTAGGCTATTGTTTTTAGCTGAAGCCTTTCTTTAACTTGGCTAGTTTGTGTTAATTGTCTGCTGAGTGGGGGCTGGTTCTTTTGTGTTCTTGTAAAAAAAAAGTTGTTCTTCTGGTATTTAAGCCCTAACTTTGATAGGGTTTCTGTCTATACACACTGAGCAGAGTGGATGAGAGTTGTTGACCGCAAGAGTTAGCTGAGATATATAAGTATCCTGTTTTTTTTCGATTATTTATACAGATTATTGTTTCTAACAATTAATATATAGCACTTTTATTGTCTGCTTTTTAGTCTTCGAGTGTATTTTATTGCTATTAACTAATCTGCACAAGTAACTGATTTGTCTGCAGTTAAAAGCATTCTGTATCTTTACAAATCTTTATCTGTTTAAACTTAAAAAACTTTCAGTTTGTAGTGCTTACTGTCTGTAGGCTATTGTTTTTAGCTGAAGCCTTTCTTTAACTTGGCTAGTTTGTGTTAATTGTCTGCTGAGTGGGGGCTGGTTCTTTTGTATTCTTGTAAAAAAAAGTTGTTCTTCTGGTATTTAAGCCCTAACTTTGATAGGGTTTCTGTCTATACACACTGAGCAGAGTGGATGAGAGTTGTTGACCGCAAGAGTTAGCTGAGATATATAAGTATCCTGTTTTTTTTCGATTATTTATACAGATTATTGTTTCTAACAATTAATATATAGCACTTTTATTGTCTGCTTTTTAGTCTTCAAGTGTATTTTATTGCTATTAACTAATCTGCACAAGTAACTGATTTGTCTGCAGTTAAAAGCATTCTGTATCTTTACAAATCTTTATCTGTTTAAAACTTTCAGTTGTGGCTTAAGTGCTTACTGTCTGTAGGCTATTGTTTTTAGCTGAAGCCTTTCTTTAACTTGGCTAGTTTGTGTTAATTGTCTGCTGAGTGGGGGCTGGTTCTTTTGTGTTCTTGTAAAAAAAAAGTTGTTCTTCTGGTATTTAAGCCCTAACTTTGATAGGGTTTCTGTCTATACACACTGAGCAGAGTGGATGAGAGTTGTTGACCGCAAGAGTTAGCTGAGATATATAAGTATCCTGTTTTTTTTCGATTATTTATACAGATTATTGTTTCTAACAATTAATATATAGCACTTTTATTGTCTGCTTTTTAGTCTTCGAGTGTATTTTATTGCTATTAACTAATCTGCACAAGTAACTGATTTGTCTGCAGTTAAAAGCATTCTGTATCTTTACAAATCTTTATCTGTTTAAAAAACTTTCAGTTGTAGTGCTTACTGTCTGTAGGCTATTGTTTTTAGCTGAAGCCTTTCTTTAACTTGGCTAGTTTGTGTTAATTGTCTGCTGAGTGGGGGCTGGTTCTTTTGTATTCTTGTAAAAAAAAAGTTGTTCTTCTGGTATTTAAGCCCTAACTTTGATAGGGTTTCTGTCTATACACACTGAGCAGAGTGGATGAGAGTTGTTGACCGCAAGAGTTAGCTGAGATATATAAGTATCCTGTTTTTTTTCGATTATTTATACAGATTATTGTTTCTAACAATTAATATATAGCACTTTTATTGTCTGCTTTTTAGTCTTCGAGTGTATTTTATTGCTATTAACTAATCTGCACAAGTAACTGATTTGTCTGCAGTTAAAAGCATTCTGTATCTTTACAAATCTTTATCTGTTTAAAAACTTTCAGTTTGTAGTGCTTACTGTCTGTAGGCTATTGTTTTTAGCTGAAGCCTTTCTTTAACTTGGCTAGTTTGTGTTAATTGTCTGCTGAGTGGGGGCTGGTTCTTTTGTGTTCTTGTAAAAAAAAGTTGTTCTTCTGGTATTTAAGCCCTAACTTTGATAGGGTTTCTGTCTATACACACTGAGCAGAGTGGATGAGAGTTGTTGACCACAACAGTTAGCTGAGATATGTAAGTAACCTGTATTTTTTTCGATTATTTATACAGATTATTGTTTCTAACAATTAATATACAGCACTTTTATTGTCTGCTTTTTAGTCTTCGAGTGTATTTTATTGCTATTAACTAATCTGCACAAGTAACTGATTTGTCTGCAGTTAAAAGCATTCTGTATCTTTACAAATCTTTATCTGTTTAAAAACTTTCAGTTGTGGCATAAGTGCTTACTGTCTGTAGGCTATTGTTTTTAGCTGAAGCCTTTCTTTAACTTGGCTAGTTTGTGTTAATTGTCTGCTGAGTGGGGGCTGGTTCTTTTGTATTCTTGTAAAAAAAAAGTTGTTCTTCTGGTATTTAAGCCCTAACTTTGATAGGGTTTCTGTCTATACACACTGAGCAGAGTGGATGAGAGTTGTTGACCGCAAGAGTTAGCTGAGATATATAAGTATCCTGTTTTTTTTCGATTATTTATACAGATTATTGTTTCTAACAATTAATATATAGCACTTTTATTGTCTGCTTTTTAGTCTTCGAGTGTATTTTATTGCTATTAACTAATCTGCACAAGTAACTGATTTGTCTGCAGTTAAAAGCATTCTGTATCTTTACAAATCTTTATCTGTTAAAAACTTTCAGTTGTGGCTTAAGTGCTTACTGTCTGTAGGCTATTGTTTTTAGCTGAAGCCTTTCTTTAACTTGGCTAGTTTGTGTTAATTGTCTGCTGAGTGGGGGCTGGTTCTTTTGTGTTCTTGTAAAAAAAAAGTTGTTCTTCTGGTATTTAAGCCCTAACTTTGATAGGGTTTCTGTCTATACACACTGAGCAGAGTGGATGAGAGTTGTTGACCACAACAGTTAGCTGAGATATATAAGTATCCTGTTTTTTTTCGATTATTTATACAGATTATTGTTTCTAACAATTAATATATAGCACTTTTATTGTCTGCTTTTTAGTCTTCGAGTGTATTTTATTGCTATTAACTAATCTGCACAAGTAACTGATTTGTCTGCAGTTAAAAGCATTCTGTATCTTTACAAATCTTTATCTGTTTAAAAACTTTCAGTTGTGGCCTTAGTGCTTACTGTCTGTAGGCTATTGTTTTTAGCTGAAGCCTTTCTTTAACTTGGCTAGTTTGTGTTAATTGTCTGCTGAGTGGGGGCTGGTTCTTTTGTATTCTTGTAAAAAAAAGTTGTTCTTCTGGTATTTAAGCCCTAACTTTGATAGGGTTTCTGTCTATACACACTGAGCAGAGTGGATGAGAGTTGTTGACCGCAAGAGTTAGCTGAGATATATAAGTATCCTGTTTTTTTTTCGATTATTTATACAGATTATTGTTTCTAACAATTAATATATAGCACTTTTATTGTCTGCTTTTTAGTCTTCGAGTGTATTTTATTGCTATTAACTAATCTGCACAAGTAACTGATTTGTCTGCAGTTAAAAGCATTCTGTATCTTTACAAATCTTTATCTGTTTAAAACTTAAGTGGCTTTCAGTTGTAGTGATTACTGTCTGTAGGCTATTGTTTTTAGCTGAAGCCTTTCTTTAACTTGGCTAGTTTGTGTTAATTGTCTGCTGAGTGGGGGCTGGTTCTTTTGTATTCTTGTAAAAAAAAGTTGTTCTTCTGGTATTTAAGCCCTAACTTTGATAGGGTTTCTGTCTATACACACTGAGCAGAGTGGATGAGAGTTGTTGACCGCAAGAGTTAGCTGAGATATATAAGTATCCTGTTTTTTTTTCGATTATTTATACAGATTATTGTTTCTAACAATTAATATATAGCACTTTTATTGTCTGCTTTTTAGTCTTCGAGTGTATTTTATTGCTATTAACTAATCTGCACAAGTAACTGATTTGTCTGCAGTTAAAAGCATTCTGTATCTTTACAAATCTTTATCTGTTTAAAAAACTTTCAGTTGGCTAGTGCTTACTGTCTGTAGGCTATTGTTTTTAGCTGAAGCCTTTCTTTAACTTGGCTAGTTTGTGTTAATTGTCTGCTGAGTGGGGGCTGGTTCTTTTGTGTTCTTGTAAAAAAAAAGTTGTTCTTCTGGTATTTAAGCCCTAACTTTGATAGGGTTTCTGTCTATACACACTGAGCAGAGTGGATGAGAGTTGTTGACCGCAAGAGTTAGCTGAGATATATAAGTATCCTGTTTTTTTTCGATTATTTATACAGATTATTGTTTCTAACAATTAATATATAGCACTTTTATTGTCTGCTTTTTAGTCTTCGAGTGTATTTTATTGCTATTAACTAATCTGCACAAGTAACTGATTTGTCTGCAGTTAAAAGCATTCTGTATCTTTACAAATCTTTATCTGTTTAAACTTAAAAAACTTTCAGTTGTGGCCTTAGTGCTTACTGTCTGTAGGCTATTGTTTTTAGCTGAAGCCTTTCTTTAACTTGGCTAGTTTGTGTTAATTGTCTGCTGAGTGGGGGCTGGTTCTTTTGTGTTCTTGTAAAAAAAAGTTGTTTTTCTGGTATTTAAGCCCTAACTTTGATAGAGTTTCTGTCTATACACACTGAGCAGAGTGGATGAGAGTTGTTGACCGCAAGAGTTAGCTGAGATATATAAGTATCCTGTTTTTTTTCGATTATTTATACAGATTATTGTTTCTAACAATTAATATATAGCACTTTTATTGTCTGCTTTTTAGTCTTCGAGTGTATTTTATTGCTATTAACTAATCTGCACAAGTAACTGATTTGTCTGCAGTTAAAAGCATTCTGTATCTTTACAAATCTTTATCTGTTTAAAACTTGTGGCTTTCAGTTTAAGTGATTACTGTCTGTAGGCTATTGTTTTTAGCTGAAGCCTTTCTTTAACTTGGCTAGTTTGTGTTAATTGTCTGCTGAGTGGGGCTGGTTCTTTTGTATTCTTGTAAAAAAAAGTTGTTCTTCTGGTATTTAAGCCCTAACTTTGATAGGGTTTCTGTCTATACACACTGAGCAGAGTGGATGAGAGTTGTTGACCGCAAGAGTTAGCTGAGATATATAAGTATCCTGTTTTTTTTCGATTATTTATACAGATTATTGTTTCTAACAATTAATATATAGCACTTTTATTGTCTGCTTTTTAGTCTTCGAGTGTATTTTATTGCTAATAACTAATCTGCACAAATAACTGATTTGTCTGCAGTTAAAAGCATTCTGTATCTTTACAAATCTTTATCTGTTTAAAAACTTTCAGTTGTGGCTTAAGTGCTTACTGTCTGTAGGCTATTGTTTTTAGCTGAAGCCTTTCTTTAACTTGGCTAGTTTGTGTTAATTGTCTGCTGAGTGGGGGCTGGTTCTTTTGTATTCTTGTAAAAAAAAAAGTTGTTCTTCTGATATTTAAGCCCTAACTTTGATAGGGTTTCTGTCTATACACACTGAGCAGAGTGGATGAGAGTTGTTGACCGCAAGAGTTAGCTGAGATATATAAGTATCCTGTTTTTTTTTCGATTATTTATACAGATTATTGTTTCTAACAATTAATATATAGCACTTTTATTGTCTGCTTTTTAGTCTTCGAGTGTATTTTATTGATAATAACTAATCTGCACAAATAACTGATTTGTCTGCAGTTAAAAGCATTCTGTATCTTTACAAATCTTTATCTGTTTAAACTTGTGGCTTTCAGTTGTAGTGCTTACTGTCTGCAGGCTATTGTTTTTAGCTGAAGCCTTTCTTTAACTTGGCTAGTTTGTGTTAATTGTCTGCTGAGTTGGGGCTGGTTCTTTTGTGTTCTTGTAAAAAAAAAGTTGTTCTTCTGGTATTTAAGCCCTAACTTTGATAGGGTTTCTGTCAATACACACTGAGCAGAGTGGATGAGAGTTGTTGACCGCAATAGTTAGCTGAGATATATAAGTATCCTGTTTTTTTTCGATTATTTATACAGATTATTGTTTCTAACAATTAATATATAGCACTTTTATTGTCTGCTTTTTAGTCTTCGAGTGTATTTTATTGCTATTAACTAATCTGCACAAGTAACTGATTTGTCTGCAGTTAAAAGCATTCTGTATCTTTACAAATCTTTATCTGTTTAAAAACTTTCAGTTGTGGCTTAAGTGCTTACTGTCTGTAGGCTATTGTTTTTAGCTGAAGCCTTTCTTTAACTTGGCTAGTTTGTGTTAATTGTCTGCTGAGTGGGGGCTGGTTCTTTTGTATTCTTGTAAAAAAAAAGTTGTTCTTCTGGTATTTAAGCCCTAACTTTGATAGGGTTTCTGTCTATACACACTGAGCAGAGTGGATGAGAGTTGTTGACCGCAAGAGTTAGCTGAGATATATAAGTATCCTGTTTTTTTTCGATTATTTATACAGATTATTGTTTCTAACAATTAATATATAGCACTTTTATTGTCTGCTTTTTAGTCTTCGAGTGTATTTTATTGCTATTAACTAATCTGCACAAGTAACTGATTTGTCTGCAGTTAAAAGCATTCTGTATCTTTACAAATCTTTATCTGTTTAAAACTTAAGTGGCTTTCAGTTGTGGCTTAGTGCTTACTGTCTGTAGGCTATTGTTTTTAGCTGAAGCCTTTCTTTAACTTGGCTAGTTTGTGTTAATTGTCTGCTGAGTGGGGTCCGGTTCTTTTGTATTCTTGTAAAAAAAAGTTGTTCTTCTGGTATTTAAGCCCTAACTTTGATAGGGTTTCTGTCAATACACACTGAGCAGAGTGGATGAGAGTTGTTGACCGCAATAGTTAGCTGAGATATATAAGTATCCTGTTTTTTTTCGATTAATTATACATATTATTGTTTCGAACAATTAATATATAGCACTTTTATTGTCTGCTTTTTAGTCTTCGAGTGTATTTCATTGCTATTAACTAATCTGCACAAGTAACTGATTTGTCTGCAGTTAAAAGCATTCTGTATCTTTACAAATCTTTATCTGTTTAAAACTTAAGTGGCTTTCAGTTGTGTAGTGCTTACTGTCTGTAGGCTATTGTTTTTAGCTGAAGCCTTTCTTTAACTTGGCTAGTTTGTGTTAATTGTCTGCTGAGTGGGGGCTGGTTCTTTTGTGTTCTTGTAAAAAAAAAGTTGTTCTTCTGGTATTTAAGCCCTAACTTTGATAGGGTTTCTGTCTATACACACTGAGCAGAGTGGATGAGAGTTGTTGACCGCAAGAGTTAGCTGAGATATATAAGTATCCTGTTTTTTTTCGATTATTTATACAGATTATTGTTTCTAACAATTAATATATAGCACTTTTATTGTCTGCTTTTTAGTCTTCGAGTGTATTTTATTGCTATTAACTAATCTGCACAAGTAACTGATTTGTCTGCAGTTAAAAGCATTCTGTATCTTTACAAATCTTTATCTGTTTGTGGCTTTCAGTTGTAGTGCTTACTGTCTGTAGGCTATTGTTTTTAGCTGAAGCCTTTTTTTAACTTGGCTAGTTTTTGTTAATTGTCTGCTGAGTGGGGGCTGGTTCTTTTGTGTTCTTTTAAAAAAAAATGTTGTTCTGGTATTTAAGCCCTAACTTTGATAGAGTTTCTCTCTATACACACTGAGCAGAGAGGATGAGAGTTGTTGACCGCAACAGTTAGCTGAGATATGTAAGTATCCTGTTTTTTTTTCGATTATTTATACAGATTATTGTTTCTAACAATTAATATATAGCACTTTTATTGTCTGCTTTTTAGTCTTCGAGTGTATTTTATTGCTATTAACTAATCTGCACAAGTAACTGATTTGTCTGCAGTTAAAAGCATTCTGTATCTTTACAAATCTTTATCTGTTTGTGGCTTTCAGTTGTGTAGTGCTTACTGTCTGTAGGCTATTGTTTTTAGCTGAAGCCTTTCTTTAACTTGGCTAGTTTGTGTTAATTGTCTGCTGAGTGGGGGCTGGTTCTTTTGTATTCTTGTAAAAAAAAGTTGTTCTTCTGGTATTTAAGCCCTAACTTTGATAGGGTTTCTGTCTATACACACTGAGCAGAGTGGATGAGAGTTGTTGACCGCAAGAGTTAGCTGAGATATATAAGTATCCTGTTTTTTTTCGATTATTTATACAGATTATTGTTTCTAACAATTAATATATAGCACTTTTATTGTCTGCTTTTTAGTCTTCGAGTGTATTTTATTGCTATTAACTAATCTGCACAAGTAACTGATTTGTCTGCAGTTAAAAGCATTCTGTATCTTTACAAATCTTTATCTGTTAAAAAAACTTTCAGTTGTGGCTTAGTGCTTACTGTCTGTAGGCTATTGTTTTTAGCTGAAGCCTTTCTTTAACTTGGCTAGTTTGTGTTAATTGTCTGCTGAGTGGGGGCTGGTTCTTTTGTGTTCTTGTAAAAAAAAAAAAAAAGTATTTCTTCTGGTATTTAAGCCCTAACTTTGATAGGGTTTCTGTCAATACACACTGAGCAGAGTGGATGAGAGTTGTTGACCGCAATAGTTAGCTGAGATATATAAGTATCCTGTTTTTTTCGATTAATTATACATATTATTGTTTCGAACAATTAATATATAGCACTTTTATAGTCTGCTTTTTAGTCTTCGAGTGTATTTTATTGCTATTAACTAATCTGCACAAGTAACTGATTTGTCTGCAGTTAAAAGCATTCTGTATCTTTACAAATCTTTATCTGTTTGTGGCTTTCAGTTGTAGTGCTTACTGTCTGTAGGCTATTGTTTTTAGCTGAAGCCTTTCTTTAACTTGGCTAGTTTTTGTTAATTGTCTGCTGAGTGGGGGCTGGTTCTTTTGTGTTCTTGTAAAAAAAAAGTTGTTCTTCTGGTATTTAAGCCCTAACTTTGATAGGGTTTCTGTCTATACACACTGAGCAGAGTGGATGAGAGTTGTTGACCGCAACAGTTAGCTGAGATATATAAGTATCCTGTTTTTTTTCGATTATTTATACAGATTATTGTTTCTAACAATTAATATATAGCACTTTTATTGTCTGCTTTTTAGTCTTCGAGTGTATTTTATTGCTATTAACTAATCTGCACAAGTAACTGATTTGTCTGCAGTTAAAAGCATTCTGTATCTTTACAAATCTTTATCTGTTTAAAATTAAGTGGCTTTCAGTTGTAGTGCTTACTGTCTGTAGGCTATTGTTTTTAGCTGAAGCCTTTCTTTAACTTGGCTAGTTTGTGTTAATTGTCTGCTGAGTGGGGGCTGGTTCTTTTGTGTTCTTGTAAAAAAAAGTTGTTCTTCTGGTATTTAAGCCCTAACTTTGATAGGGTTTCTGTCTATACACACTGAGCAGAGTGGATGAGAGTTGTTGACCGCAACAGTTAGCTGAGATATATAAGTATCCTGTTTTTTTTCGATTATTTATACAGATTATTGTTTCTAACAATTAATATATAGCACTTTTATTGTCTGCTTTTTAGTCTTCGAGTGTATTTTATTGCTATTAACTAATCTGCACAAGTAACTGATTTGTCTGCAGTTAAAAGCATTCTGTATCTTTACAAATCTTTATCTGTTTGTGGCTTTCAGTTGTAGTGCTTACTGTCTGTAGGCTATTGTTTTTAGATGAAGCCTTTCTTTAACTTGGCTAGTTTGTGTTAATTGTCTGCTGAGTGGGGGGGGCCTGGTTCTTTTGTGTTCTTGTAAAAAAAAAAAAGTTGCTCTTCTGGTATTTAAGCCCAAACTTTGACAGGGTTTCTGTCAATACACACTGAGCAGAGTGGATGAGAGTTGTTGACCGCAACAGTTAGCTGAGATATAAAAGTATCCTGTTTTTTTTTGATTATTTATACAGATTATTGTTTCTAACAATTAATATATAGCACTTTTATTGTCTGCTTTTTAGTCTTCGAGTGTATTTTATTGCTATTAACTAATCTGCACAAGTAACTGATTTGTCTGCAGTTAAAAGCATTCTGTATATTTACAAATCTGTATCTTTTTAAAAACTTTCAGTTGAGGCATAAGTGCTTACTGTCTGTAGGGTATTGTTTTTAGCTGAAGCCTTTCTTTAACTTGGCTAGTTTGTGTTAATTGTCTGCTGAGTGGGGGCTGGTTCTTTTGTGTTCTTGTAAAAAAAAAGTTGTTCTTCTGGTATTTAAGCCCTAACTTTGATAGGGTTTCTGTCTATACACACTGAGCAGAGTGGATGAGAGTTGTTGACCGCAAGAGTTAGCTGAGATATATAAGTATCCTGTTTTTTTTTCGATTATTTATACAGATTATTGTTTCTAACAATTAATATATAGCACTTTTATTGTCTGCTTTTTAGTCTTCGAGTGTATTTTATTGCTATTAACTAATCTGCACAAGTAACTGATTTGTCTGCAGTTAAAAGCATTCTGTATCTTTACAAATCTTTATCTGTTTGTGGCTTTCAGTTGTAGTGCTTACTGTCTGTAGGCTATTGTTTTTAGCTGAAGCCTTTCTTTAACTTGGCTAGTTTGTGTTAATTGTCTGCTGAGTGGGGGCTGGTTCTTTTGTGTTCTTGTAAAAAAAAAGTTGTTCTTCTGGTATTTAAGCCCTAACTTTGATAGGGTTTCTGTCTATACACACTGAGCAGAGTGGATGAGAGTTGTTGACCGCAAGAGTTAGCTGAGATATATAAGTATCCTGTTTTTTTTCGATTATTTATACAGATTATTGTTTCTAACAATTAATATATAGCACTTTTATTGTCTGCTTTTTAGTCTTCGAGTGTATTTTATTGCTATTAACTAATCTGCACAAGTAACTGATTTGTCTGCAGTTAAAAGCATTCTGTATCTTTACAAATCTTTATCTGTTTGTGGCTTTCAGTTGTAGTGCTTACTGTCTGTAGGCTATTGTTTTTAGCTGAAGCCTTTCTTTAACTTGGCTAGTTTGTGTTAATTGTCTGCTGAGTGGGGGCTGGTTCTTTTGTGTTCTTGTAAAAAAAAAGTTGTTCTTCTGGTATTTAAGCCCTAACTTTGATAGGGTTTCTGTCTATACACACTGAGCAGAGTGGATGAGAGTTGTTGACCACAACAGTTAGCTGAGATATGTAAGTAATCTGTATTTTTTTTGATTATTTATACAGATTATTGTTTCTAACAATTAATATACAGCACTTTTATTGTCTGCTTTTTAGTCTTCGAGTGTATTTTATTGCTATTAACTAATCTGCACAAGTAACTGATTTGTCTGCAGTTAAAAGCATTCTGTATATTTACAAATCTGTATCTTTTTAAGTGGCTTTCAGTTGTAGTGCTTACTGTCTGTAGGCTATTGTTTTTAGCTGAAGCCTTTCTTTAACTTGGCTAGTTTGTGTTAATTGTCTGCTGAGTTGGGGCTGGTTCTTTTGTGTTCTTGTAAAAAAAAAGTTGTTCTTCTGGTATTTAAGCCCTAACTTTGATAGGGTTTCTGTCTATACACACTGAGCAGAGTGGATGAGAGTTGTTGACCGCAAGAGTTAGCTGAGATATATAAGTATCCTGTTTTTTTTTCGATTATTTATACAGATTATTGTTTCTAACAATTAATATATAGCACTTTTATTGTCTGCTTTTTAGTCTTCGAGTGTATTTTATTGATAATAACTAATCTGCACAAATAACTGATTTGTCTGCAGTTAAAAGCATTCTGTATCTTTACAAATCTTTATCTGTTTAAGTGGCTTTCAGTTTGTAGTGCTTACTGTCTGTAGGCTATTGTTTTTAGCTGAAGCCTTTCTTTAACTTGGCTAGTTTGTGTTAATTGTCTGCTGAGTGGGGGCTGGTTCTTTTGTGTTCTTGTAAAAAAAAAAGTTGTTCTTCTGATATTTAAGCCCTAACTTTGATAGGGTTTCTGTCTATACACACTGAGCAGAGTGGATGAGAGTTGTTGACCACAACAATTAGCTGAGATATGTAAGTATCCTGTATTTTTTTCAATTATGTATACAGATTATTGTTTCTAACAATTAATATACAGCACTTTTATTGTCTGCTTTTTAGTCTTCGAGTGTATTTTATTGCTAATAACTAATCTGCACAAATAACTGATTTGTCTGCAGTTAAAAGCATTCTGTATCTTTACAAATCTTTATCTGTTTAAAAACTTTCAGTTGTGGCTTAAGTGCTTACTGTCTGTAGGCTATTGTTTTTAGCTGAAGCCTTTCTTTAACTTGGCTAGTTTGTGTTAATTGTCTGCTGAGTTGGGGCTGGTTCTTTTGTGTTCTTGTAAAAAAAAAGTTGTTCTTCTGATATTTAAGCCCTAACTTTGATAGGGTTTCTGTCTATACACACTGAGCAGAGTGGATGAGAGTTGTTGACCGCAAGAGTTAGCTGAGATATATAAGTATCCTGTTTTTTTTCGATTATTTATACAGATTATTGTTTCTAACAATTAATATATAGCACTTTTATTGTCTGCTTTTTAGTCTTCGAGTGTATTTTATTGCTATTAACTAATCTGCACAAGTAACTGATTTGTCTGCAGTTAAAAGCATTCTGTATCTTTACAAATCTTTATCTGTTTGTGGCTTTCAGTCTAGTGCTTACTGTCTGTAGGCTATTGTTTTTAGCTGAAGCCTTTCTTTAACTTGGCTAGTTTGTGTTAATTGTCTGCTGAGTGGGGGCTGGTTCTTTTGTGTTCTTGTAAAAAAAAAAGTTGTTCTTCTGGTATTTAAGCCCTAACTTTGATAGGGTTTCTGTCTATACACACTGAGCAGAGTGGATGAGAGTTGTTGACCACAACAGTTAGCTGAGATATGTAAGTATCCTGTTTTTTTTCGATTATTTATACAGATTATTGTTTCTAACAATTAATATATAGCACTTTTATTGTCTGCTTTTTAGTCTTCGAGTGTATTTTATTGCTATTAACTAATCTGCACAAGTAACTGATTTGTCTGCAGTTAAAAGCATTCTGTATCTTTACAAATCTTTATCTGTTTGTGGCTTTCTCTAGTGCTTACTGTCTGTAGGCTATTGTTTTTAGCTGAAGCCTTTCTTTAACTTGGCTAGTTTGTGTTAATTGTCTGCTGAGTGGGGGCTGGTTCTTTTGTGTTCTTGTAAAAAAAAAGTTGTTCTTCTGGTATTTAAGCCCTAACTTTGATAGGGTTTCTGTCTATACACACTGAGCAGAGTGGATGAGAGTTGTTGACCGCAAGAGTTAGCTGAGATATATAAGTATCCTGTTTTTTTTTCGATTATTTATACAGATTATTGTTTCTAACAATTAATATATAGCACTTTTATTGTCTGCTTTTTAGTCTTCGAGTGTATTTTATTGCTATTAACTAATCTGCACAAGTAACTGATTTGTCTGCAGTTAAAAGCATTCTGTATCTTTACAAATCTTTATCTGTTTGTGGCTTTCAGTTCTAGTGCTTACTGTCTGTAGGCTATTGTTTTTAGCTGAAGCCTTTCTTTAACTTGGCTAGTTTGTGTTAATTGTCTGCTGAGTGGGGGCTGGTTCTTTTGTATTCTTGTAAAAAAAAAAGTTGTTCTTCTGATATTTAAGCCCTAACTTTGATAGGGTTTCTGTCTATACACACTGAGCAGAGTGGATGAGAGTTGTTGACCGCAAGAGTTAGCTGAGATATATAAGTATCCTGTTTTTTTTCGATTATTTATACAGATTATTGTTTCTAACAATTAATATATAGCACTTTTATTGTCTGCTTTTTAGTCTTCGAGTGTATTTTATTGATAATAACTAATCTGCACAAATAACTGATTTGTCTGCAGTTAAAAGCATTCTGTATCTTTACAAATCTTTATCTGTTTGTGGCTTTCAGTTCTAGTGCTTACTGTCTGTAGGCTATTGTTTTTAGCTGAAGCCTTTCTTTAACTTGGCTAGTTTGTGTTAATTGTCTGCTGAGTGGGGGCTGGTTCTTTTGTATTCTTGTAAAAAAAAAAGTTGTTCTTCTGATATTTAAGCCCTAACTTTGATAGGGTTTCTGTCTATACACACTGAGCAGAGTGGATGAGAGTTGTTGACCGCAAGAGTTAGCTGAGATATATAAGTATCCTGTTTTTTTTCGATTATTTATACAGATTATTGTTTCTAACAATTAATATATAGCACTTTTATTGTCTGCTTTTTAGTCTTCGAGTGTATTTTATTGATAATAACTAATCTGCACAAATAACTGATTTGTCTGCAGTTAAAAGCATTCTGTATCTTTACAAATCTTTATCTGTTTGTGGCTTTCAGTCTAGTGCTTACTGTCTGTAGGCTATTGTTTTTAGCTGAAGCCTTTCTTTAACTTGGCTAGTTTGTGTTAATTGTCTGCTGAGTGGGGGCTGGTTCTTTTGTGTTCTTGTAAAAAAAAGTTGTTCTTCTGGTATTTAAGCCCTAACTTTGATAGGGTTTCTGTCTATACACACTGAGCAGAGTGGATGAGAGTTGTTGACCGCAACTGTTAGCTGAGATATATAAGTATCCTGTTTTTTTTCGATTATTTATACAGATTATTGTTTCTAACAATTAATATATAGCACTTTTATTGTCTGCTTTTTAGTCTTCGAGTGTATTTTATTGCTATTAACTAATCTGCACAAGTAACTGATTTGTCTGCAGTTAAAAGCATTCTGTATCTTTACAAATCTTTATCTGTTTGTGGCTTTCAGTTCTAGTGCTTACTGTCTGTAGGCTATTGTTTTTAGCTGAAGCCTTTCTTTAACTTGGCTAGTTTGTGTTAATTGTCTGCTGAGTGGGGGCTGGTTCTTTTGTGTTCTTGTAAAAAAAAAGTTGTTCTTCTGGTATTTAAGCCCTAACTCTGATAGGGTTTCTGTCTATACACACTGAGCAGAGTGGATGAGAGTTGTTGACCGTAACTGTTAGCTGAGATATGTAAGTATGCTGTTTTTTTTGATTATTTATACAGATTATTGTTTCTAACAATTAATATATAGCACTTTTATTGTCTGCTTTTTAGTCTTCAAGTGTATTTTATTGCTATTAACAAATCTGCACAAGTAACTGATTTGTCTGCAGTTAAAAGCATTCTGTATCTTTACAAATCTTTATCTGTTTGTGGCTTTCAGTTCTAGTGCTTACTGTCTGTAGGCTATTGTTTTTAGCTGAAGCCTTTCTTTAACTTGGCTAGATTGTGTTAATTGTCTGCTGAGTGGGGGCTGGTTCTTTTGTGTTCTTGTAAAAAAAAAAAGTTGTTCTTCTGGTATTTAAGCCCTAACTTTGATAGGGTTTCTGTCTATACACACTGAGCAGAGTGGATGAGAGTTGTTGACCGCAACTGTTAGCTGAGATATATAAGTATCCTGTTTTTTTTCGATTATTTATACAGATTATTGTTTCTAACAATTAATATATAGCACTTTTATTGTCTGCTTTTTAGTCTTCGAGTGTATTTTATTGCTATTAACTAATCTGCACAAGTAACTGATTTGTCTGCAGTTAAAAGCATTCTGTATCTTTACAAATCTTTATCGGTTTGTGCTTTCTCTAGTGCTACTGTCTGTAGGCTATTGTCCCCACCCTCCCCCCCAGTTGGTGTCTTGCTCTTATACCTGGTGGCTTTGCAGTTGCCTGCCCCTACTGTAAATCTGATCTGTGACACTCCTCCCAGTCTAGTGTCATTAGCTCATTGCCTTAATATTGCTACAACTCAAGTGCTCTAGGTTGCACTGCATCCGAAGTGTTTGTGTGTTTTAGCTGCTTTTCTGTATATATAGACTTCTCTATTTCTTTAACTAAATAAGCTCTGCAAAGTTGTCTTATTGCATCCCTGCCTGTATTTCTGAGTTTTTTGCTCTTTTAAAGTTTGTTTTTGCTTAGTTTAACTGGTAGGCTACACACTCAAGTGTGCTAGCCGAATTAAAGCATTTACTGTGTTTCTGTACCTAATTTCTGCTACTTTGTAAAAAAAAAAAAAAAAAATTCCTAGTTTCCCACCTTTACTGAACTAGAATATTCCAGTCTTCAGGTATTGCTGATCTCTGGGCTGTGTCATAGTTCCTGTGTTGCCCATCCTTATTTGGATAGGAGGAAGCTTCTTTGTTCAGCAGTGAGAGTGGGGAGCTCTGAGCAGCCTATCTGTCCCTTGAGGAGTGGTTCCAGCCCAGTGACCTGTAGCTTATTGGCTGTTTTGGGCCATTTCCTATCTCTTTCTAACCCCCTGCTTTAAAGCCAGCTTTAGCACGCTTTTGCTCTTGTAATTTAAAGTCTGTCCTGTTTGTTGCATTTACCTGTTGAGGCTACACACTCAAGTGCGCTAGCCTGTGTTACATATTTATTTTATTTTTCTGCTGTTTGTTGCAAAAAAGAAAAAAAATATATATCCTTGTTTCCTATCTTTCCTGACCTAGAGTAGTCCAAATACAGGCTTTGCTGTATTCTGGACTTTTGGAAAGTTCCTGTGTTGCCCATTTCCTTTCTTGGATAAAGGGAGGCTTCTTTGTTCACCAGTGGCAGTGGGGAGCTTAGAGCAGCCTATCTATCCCTGGAGGAGTGTTCCCAGCACAAGAATCTGGTAGTCTATTGGCCGTTTTGGGCCAATTTCTAGCTCTTTCAAGTCCCCCTGTATAAAACCCGCTTTGGCACAGTTTGTGCGCTTGTTACTAACCCTATCAAAGTCAACTACTCTTTCATCAAAAAAAAAAAAAATTTTTTTTTTTGATGAAAGAGTAGTTGAAGTCATTTTTGTTTTTTGATGAAAGAATAGTTGAAGTCACCCAGTATCAGAGTATTGGGTTGGACCTTGATATAGTCCAGGGTGCTTAGGAACTTGGAGTGAGAGTCTAGGGACATGTTTGGGGTTCTGTAGCAGGCTATGACTTGTACCACCGTCTTACCCAGTCTTAGTTGTACCTGAAGTATCTCGGATGCATTGTGCTGGGCTACCAGTCTAGAGGTGTGCGTATCCTTTAAGAATATGGAGACATCACCACCTTTGGAACTTCCGGCCGCATCCTGGGGCTAAAAGGTATGGAATGAGTTGTAGCCTGGGAGAGCAGGGGTGCTTTCTGCTTCTTTAAATCAGGTCTCTGCTACAGCACTGATGTCAACATTCTCTATTTTGAGGACCGCTTCAAGCAAGTGCATCTTGAGATTTAGACTTCTAGCATTGAGCAGCATGGCCCTCAGATTGCATTTGTTTGTAGTTGTTACGGTGGAATTTTGGTCTTTGGAATACTGCCCAAAAAAGGCACTAGAGGGATGGCAAGAGCCTTAGCCAGTACCCGGAATCCCAGGGGTGACAGATGCAGGCCATTTCTGGCAAAGCATCGAGGTCTGTCGATCATGTCATCCCAGGCAGACAGATTCTAGATCCCCTTAGACACCAGGAACTTTGCCAATTGTTGAAGTCAATCATTTTCTGCTCATACTGTGGTATAATTCTGGGTGATGGTAGAATACTGCTCAGGGCTAGGGTCATACCTGCCTCGTCCGCATAATCCAAGAGTTCCATCACATCTCTTTTCATGTAGTCCAGGGAGGTACATCTCAGGTCATTCACACCCAAATGGACAATGACTGAGTCATATTTGTACTTGTTGTGGAGTGACATGAGTGTATGTGTTGTATGGCTAATCCTGGCACCTGATAGAAAACTGACTGTTACCTTCTCCTTGTTCAGTGTAATGAGTGGGACATCAGTGTGCCTCACAATTGAGTCTCCTATGATTAGTACATTGGGCAAAGTGTTTTGTCTTAAGGGCTTGGGTTGAGGGGTGCACTGTGGTGGTGAGCTATGTGTTCTGGGGTTGGTGTTGTGTTGTGGTCGAGTGCGTTTCTGTCTCGGGGTTCTTTGTTTGGGTGTGTTTGTGAAGGTGAGTGTATGATTTGTGTTTCTATGTGTGGGTTGTGATGGTTGGTGTTTTGGAGGGCTGTGTGTTCTATGTAGTGAGATGCAGGTGTTGACTTTCTCGTCTTGACCAGCTAGTCTGGTCTTGGTTGGAGCATGTACTTCTTCCAGTTTGATGATATAAAAGCATCTCTCACAGGTATGAGTGTTGAGAGGTAGGAGGAGAGGGTTGTCTGTGTACATTAGACAGTTGCCATACTATCTCAGAATGCCCAAGTGCATCAGGTTAGCAGGAGAAAGCAAGGAAATGGCCCTACAATCATACCAGGAGGGGTGGTCATAGCTAATAAGTACTGGTGCTGTTACTGCATAGGAACAGCTAGTGCTGATATCACCTATGTGTACTACAATAAATGCTACAAAATCCTGTTAAAGTGCTAGCCAATTAGGCTAATTGAAGTGCAAGAAGTAAAAAAACAAGCACGTTCTAAGGGGAAAATTGAAGAGCAGACTTTTTGGCACTATTAATAGTTTACCTCAGCTGAGCACTGCTGCATGGTACGCAAACACAAGTTTTTAAACCACAAAGTTAAAAGGGATGGAAAACTGCCCAAATGGCCAGTAAGCTACAATTTCTGGACCAGAAACCGCTCCTTTTGTGGTATATAGGCTACGTAGTGCTTACCACTCCCACTGATAAGCTAGAAGGCTTACCTCCAACACAGAAAGGTCTGGTGGGCTCAGAAACTTACAAAACAGTTCCAGATACAGTAAATCTGCATCTGGACTAGACTAGTTACAGGTTAGGCGGGAAACGAGCTTAGAACTTTTTATGTATTTATTTATTTAATTATATTTTTTTGCAGAAAAGTAGTTAGAACAGTAGCAAAAACATTTTAATTGCTATACAAGCTTGCACACTTGAGTGTGTAGCAATATTAAGGAAAATACAGTTTAAATAAATGCAGATAAATTAAAAACAACACAAAACAAATGCAGAGAGCAGTAAATTATGAAAAAATCAAAATGGAGGCACTTACAGTATCTCTTTCTCCTTTCTGTTACTCTTGTAGTCTGCAGGATGCCAAAACTGGTTCTGCAGAGTTTAAACAAGTGCAAACCCACTTAAACGAGCTTTTAAATCGGAAAGTTGAAAGAGCCGGAACAACTGCCCACACAACCAATAAACTACAATTTCTTGACCAGAAACCGCTCCTTTTGTGATAGATAAGCTACCTAGTGCTTACCACTCTCACTGATAAGCTAAAAAGAAACTTACAAAACAGTCCTGGATACAGCAAATCTGTATCTGGACTAGACTAGTTACAGGATAAATTATTATCTATGAGTATTATTTGGCATTTAAAAGTTAAGTTAAGTCATTGGGGGGGCTCTTCCACTACTTTTGACATTTTAATGGGAGAATAACATGTTCTCTACAGTGGAGAAAAAAAAAATTGTAAAAGTTGGAAGGAACACGAGTGGGAAAAGGTCATGTATAGAGTGTACTCAAGTCATTTGCTTGTAATTCTGACGGGAGGACATCAGCTGAGCTGTATGAGATGGACCTGGTTTTAATAATGTTAGGGGTTCACTTAGTCAGTCTGCTAGTATCTGTAGACATCTTAATTTATTGGGTATATTTGTAACAATGCAGGGACTGAGTCATAAAGGATACCACGTACACCTCACAATAACCATTTCCTATCCAGAGGTAACCCTACTATGGTGTTTTAGCATGAACTTGTGCAGTACTGCATTGAGCTGTCTCACTAGAGGAGGGCATATGCTATGATAAGGCATTTACCTAGCCAAATGAAACATTTGGTTGGTTAAATTAATATAGCTGCGCATGTACATGCTAATGAACTCAGGGAAAATCTTGTGTTCACCCAATATGGTAGAGGTACTGCATATGCTGGGAGGTTTAGAAGGCAGCTATGTTGGTGGGTGTGTTCATGTGCATGTAAGTGCATCTGTGTGTGTGTGTGTGTGTGTGTGTGTGTGTGTGTGTGTGTGTGTGTGTGTGTGTGTGTGCTTTGCTGGGAGGTAGGTTGCATTAGTTACGTTAGTTAGGCAAGGTGTGTGTGTGTGTGTGTGTGTGTGTGTGTGTGTGTGTGTGTGTGTGTGTGTGTGTGTGTGTGTGTGTGCTCGAATGAGTGAGTGCGTCTGTGAGTGTGAACAGGTGAGTGGGAAGGTTTTGTGTGTGTGTGTGTGTGTGTGTGTGTGTGTGTGTGTGTGCACGCGTGCACATGTGAACATGAATGTGTGAATCTGAGGAAGGGGACGTCACATTTCCAACTACCCTAGATTAGTGCCCAAATCTTGAAATATTGGAGAAGACGTGGACCACTAGACACCAGGGGCATGCTCCATAATGTGCCTTAAAGCCATTTATTAAAAAAATAAATAAAAAATAAAAAAGGAGATGATGTGGGTCAGAGAGACATCAAGAATTCTTTAAATAGTGCACTGTAAAGGGACTAAATAGATTCAAACTCTGCACCTTCCCACTTTCCACAGAGGATATTAGTCTTCTGTTTCACCCGTAGACACCAGGGATAATGTGAAATAACAACTAAAACTGAAGCAAACAAAAATTAAAGTAGAAAGAGAGGCAAAGCATTAAATTCTGCACCCTTGACAATCTGCCATGTTAACTGATGTTAGTTTTACAAGTTTTATTTCAATATAATAAGGATCTCTGGCATTATTCAAGGAATGCAGCAGTTCATGAGTAACTCAAGAGTGGGACATTGCACTTATCTGTCAACCTCATAGCACCAGAAATCTGCACAAAACAAACCAATGAGGAGAACAAAGACCCCACAAACAGGGATAGATTTTAATTATTCTTCTTATAAACTTAGAAAATTGCTGAAGCAATAGTTTTTGATTAGCACACATTTAATAAAGGATACGAAGTCTGAAACTAAAACATCTCTTTATATACAAACTTCAGTACTCAATGTTTTGCCATAAAACAAATTTTAGGAGGAATAAAACAAAACTGAGAGAATAAAATATGGACATTCTGAAATAATCTGGAGGAAAGAGACATGCTTATAACAAACGTGAGCAGGAGTGTCCTGTAAAGTCAGGCGCAGTAGACAAGAATGGGAAATGTGTCCATATGGGGGAGGCTTCAGGACAAATTCAGGAGCAATACTAGATGACATGAGGGAAAATTTTGAAATGTGAATCATTTGTGAG
The DNA here is from genome assembly GCF_019279795.1 of Protopterus annectens. Taxonomy (NCBI): domain Eukaryota; kingdom Metazoa; phylum Chordata; order Ceratodontiformes; family Protopteridae; genus Protopterus; species Protopterus annectens. The sequence continues at coordinate 473,912,045 of NC_056738.1, forward strand.
TGATTTAAAAAGTTAATAGAGCAAAGAGGTATAGCCTCATTGTTGCAGTTTCTGCATAGTAAGAAACATCAGATTCTAATTCCTGGCATTGTTGATGGGCTGTCATCATCCATTTTGATGTAGGCAGGAAAAACATCTATGGAATTATGTGGTGTGAGTGTGTGTGTGTGTGTGTGTGTGTGTGTGTGTGTGTGTGTGTGTGTGTGTGTGTGTGTGTGTGAAGGAGTGAATCAGGGATTCTTGTGCCAACACAATGTATGATCCACCATTGATAATTACCACAGGAATGTGCTGAGTAGCTCTAGCCACATTTAATGATGATTCACAGAATTGCATATTAGCTGATGATGAGGACTTTCTTCATTGCAGCTAATTTGAATCTGTCTCAAATTGCCACATTGTGCTATCAGCCCCTTTTTATTTCTGCTCTTACCACCATCTCTGTGGTTGTTTTTGAATCTTTGGGTCAGTCTAGTTTTGAGATTTGACTAGAATGTGAATTTGGTCTTGTACCCTTGGAAATCATTTGGCCCCAAGAGAGGGAGGAAATTGTTCTTTTGAGCAGGGATCTGAGATTTCTATAGCAGTCTAAGTTGAAGCCACTTGCTACAATAGTTTAGTTTCACAGGTAATTCAGTGATCTGATTAAGTATGTTTTGTATAATGTCTGTATTGGAGGGTGGGGGCAGTAGATTACTGCAACACTGAGCTGGAAGTGAGTCCCTACTTTTATTCACATTAGTAGTAGAGGTTGTGTTAGATACAGTGCTCAGATTAGGGTTGAGATTTGCAATGTTAGCTTTCATTAAAGCATTACCAATGCCATGTATATGACAACCTAGCATTGAAATATATAGCATATTTCTTTTAAATATTTTCAACCAAGTTTCTGTGATGGCAGGTGTTTTATTGGTAGGAGCTTTAGTCCTGATTTTGAACTGGGGTAATTTATTGTTTAAGATTTTGGATGTTTATATCCTATGGGTAAGTCCTTAGACCTTGGGAGAGTAGGTTGTATTTGCGGGTCTATGTTAAATAGTCGAACACTTAAAAAAGCAAATGATGATTTATCGAACCCATGTAAGTGAAAGCTTACAATCTCAAATGCTTAGAACAGCAATTTTTTTCCAAGGGAAAAAAATAGCTATTCCACAAAAAAAAAAAAAAAATGTTACAAGCCCCCCCCACACACACACACACTTAAATATACCAACTCCAAGAAAGAACTACAGTCACAAAAATGGCAAAGTAACAGAAGCGGCCAAGCAATTTCTTTCCCAGTGAAATAATTCATTTATATGCCGTTTCGTTATTTTGCCATTTCGTGCTTTCAAGTTCAATCAAGACTCATTCGAAAGAATGCGTCTTCGATCATTTAATAGGAACACGTATTTGCTAGGATGGTGCTGGGTTTATTTCTATATCACCATTTTACAATTTGTTAAATACTACAAGGAGAGTGATAAATCTTCCAAGCCTGGAGCATGACTGAAATGGTGTTTTATTAGCAAGTAGTATAACGCTGTGTAGAAAGGACAGCTTGTCTCCTGGGGCTAAATATTTTGTATATATGATCCACCAAACATAGCTGTGCATGGATAAAGGTTGGCTACCTGAGGCTAACAAAATATCAGCTGACTTTCTTTGGTGAGTAAGTTGTAGCAAAGGATTTCAATGAGTTCATAGGAAAGTACTAGATTAGCTGCCCTGAGAGCCATTTTAAGCCTAGCCAGTTTCCTGTTTGGTGCTCTAATTAACCCATTTGGTGTTAGATCGGCTGTACTCATCCCATGGTTGATAGTTTTATATTATCCCTATTGAGAATAACTGGGATAATATTGTAGATATTTTGAGGGAACCCATACATGTGATAAAGCATTTAGGAGCTGCTTTTATCCATTAGTAGTACAGGAGACAGTCCCCGGGTAAATTTTACATTACCAATCTATGGATCCAAGTTGTGCTTGATTATGGAAAGGGATGAGCTTTATTTTAAGTGGATGGGGAGCCTGCTCCAGAACTGTGATATCCTCTATGAGATTTACCTATCCCCAAAAACTGTTGTATTGATGTTGCAGTAGGAGTTTAAAATCCAGGACTGAATATATATTTATTTATTAACAACTGATTACTAGGAAAGTTCGACTAGGAAGGAGTCTATTTTCAGTGGAGCCCAAGTGTTTCAAAACGTTTTAAGAATTATACTTTTAAAGTCTTTAAAAATAATAAAAAAAAAAATACAGTTTTATAAATAATTATATCAAATTAGAAATAATATGAAAACATTGGTTAAAAGTAGAAACAAGTTATTTGGCAATGATTTAATAGAGAAATTTAAGCCAGTTTATTGAGAAATCAAGTGTAAATTACTATAATGCAAACAGAAATTGCAATACAAAGTGAGAGAAAAACAGGCTTATGGCATATTTAGACAGAAAGCCAGGTGAGAGAAACTGTTAGAAGTAAGGAGGTGAGTGAAGAACAGAGATCAGGAGATATAAAGCATGAGCAGGTATTTGTCCACATTTAGGGATATAGTTTATCCTGGTGTGGAGCAAGAACAGAGACAGATTTTAGCTAAAAAGTTTTGAAAGATATGAGGGAGGATGTTGACATGATGGATAGAAATATGGAGTTCCAAGCCTTAGCAACATGGTATGAGTGCACACAATGCCCAGTAGAGTTGATAGGTTTGTGGACAGACAGGAATTTTTGGTCATGGATTGTAACAGCCGACTAGGAACATAGTTGCATAGAATGTTATTTAGTGCTGGACAAGCAGACAGATTCTGGATAATTTTATAGGTGGTAAAAAATTGTGCATATATTAGTTGCTGGGTAGTTTTAACCAATTTTGGGATTTTAATGCTATACAGTGGCAGGTTCTGAAAGGGGTATTTGCTACAGATTTAGCAATTTTGTTAAAGCATTGCAACTGCAGTTTTAGTTGTGTTGGTGAGAATGTTTTTGGCTCTATAAAGCATTTCTAGCTTTTGATGTGTTGTTCTTATACAATTCTGCATCTGCAATCTTAAATTCGACTTGCATATACAAAATTGTATATTCAACCTGCATACTGCAATTTTATATATGCAGGTCAAATTTAATATTGTCATCCACTATCATCTCTATTAATTTGCTATGCGATTCCAATTGTTGTATTGTCAAGAGAAAGGACTTTAAATTTTGTTTTTTCATGAGAGAGGGATTTGGGGAAAAACATAGTAGTTCTGTTCTCTCAGGGTTGAGCATCAGCTGTGCGTTACAAAGTCATGTTTCAGTTGTTGTTGAAGCTTCCTGAGTAATTTTTTGGAGGTGCACCTCATTGTCAGATGTGCAAATGATTGTGTAGTCATCTGTGTAGTGTATTAGCGAGGCCTATTGTGTGGATGTATGGAGGGTATTGGTGAGAATGTTAAAGAGAAGGGGACCAATGTTAGAGTCTTGTGGTACACCGGTGGTGACTGGGAGGTAAGGAGAGAGGGTGGAGTGCCATTTTACTTACTGATGCCTACTGAATAAGTAGCTTTTGAACCATAGAAGGGTGGGCTGAGACACCTAATGAGGACATTTGAAGTAGAAGTTTGCTGTGACAAACCGTCAAAGGAGCAGTGGTGCAGCTGTTGCATTGTCATCTCACAGCAAACAGTTCTTTGGTTCGATTCTTGGCTGGGGTGCCTTCTGTGCAGAGTCTACATGTCTTCCCTGGGTTCATGTGGGTTTCCTCTGGGTGCTCCAGTTTCTTCCAACATTATAAAGACATGCATCTGGAGTGTTTCTCCCTGGGCATCCATTAAAAAATGGCTTTGTTCCAAGTCGGACTTTTCTGGTAAACAAATCTTAAATAAACAAATAATAAAGGCTTTAGCAAGTCTAGAAGTAAGGAGGAGACTAGTTTTCCATTAGTTACCATCTCAAGCTTTATCATCAGTATTTATATAGGTTAGAAGTGAAGTGTTAGTAATATCAGAAGGATGGAAGCCATGTTCTGTGGTGGATAAGGGTTCTTCCTTCAGGAGATAGTTTAGCAAATGTTTTTGAATACATTTTTCAAGTTTTTTGGAGAGGGGGGATAAAATTGCTATAGTTTTATAAAGGTAGTAATGTCTGTTGAATTTCCTCTTTTGTTCAGAGCTATAATGTGTGACTTTTTCCAGAAAGTGGGAATATGGGACTCCTGGACTGACCTATTTATAAGGATTTAGACAGGGTATACAATGTTATCAGCTACTATTTTAAGGTATTCACTCGGAAGGTCATCAGCTGATGTAGAGCATGGTTTGAGTTTGTTTAAGAGTAGTTTTATGTAGGATGTTGGCACAGATTTGAGAGATCTGCTTCCATAAATAGTTTAGTGTATAGGAAGAGTTCCTATGGTGAGTTCCTATGGCGAGGCCACCCCAATAACTATTGCTGAGTACCTCTTACCAGGAGACAGATGGTTTTAGGTTACTTTGTCCCATGAGGTGAAAGCAGAAAGTATAATATAAATATAGCCCTTAGCTTTTCTTTTCAAGATCCACTTAGTTAAAGGGGAGGTTAATGGGATGGGAGACAGTGGCTTGCTATAATTCCATTCTTTAGTATATATCAATTATCAGGTTTATGAAAGTTGTGTTGAAAGAATCTTAAAATGTTAGCTTTGGAGGGAGCTGTCTTTCTAACAGTATTCTACACCTCACCTGTTAGCAGGATGCTCTACTTTTAGTCCTGTGGAGCATTGGTGTTTTCTGGCAGATGATGCCATTCTCAATTGAACACTTTTGACACACCACTTGCCTGAAATGTGGCTTGCCCTTTTGGCATGCTAATGGATTCACCTACAGAGCTTATTATGTAGGGGAAGATTATGCCACAGGTTTGAGAGTGATTTCCATTGTGCCTTAATTATCTGCTGTGTATGATTTAGGACCCTAGTTTTATTATTGCTGAAGTTACTGAACTTGCAAAGATAGAGAAGGTACAGGATAGCCGGGTTTCTAATGGCATATCAAGCAAGACAGGGACCTCCTCTCATAAGTCTTGAAAAACCTAAATAAAGTTTTAGAGCTTCCAGTATCTCTTGACAGCTCAAGGACTTCAGGCATGTGATATTTTTTGGTCAGGACTATTTGGAATCTTTCTACCAAGTTCCTAGGAGTCTGACTACATACTGATTTTGTAGTGGTGTATTTTCTATATGCTATGAAGATGGAAATGGTGGTCTACCAAAAACAATGATAGCATACCTTTTAACATTTAGTTTGAGCTCATTTTTATTACACTATGTGTTTAGTATTGAGAGTTCATTTAGGACAGTTTGGGTGCCAGAGGATGACTTGACAACAACCACCGGTTTGCAGACATCAACTGAGTTTATCTCCTGGCTCTCTGCTGTGAGATCTGAGAAGTAAATGCCAAAAAGAAGAGACCCTACACCAAAGCTGTGATGGACACCGCTAGTCACTTTCATAATTTCTGATAAGACACCTGCAACTCGCATCATGTGGGTTCTGTCTTACAGCCAGTTTGCTATTTGTATTATCACATATCAGTCGACTTTTAAAGCATTTAGCTTCTATATGATAACAATATTGGAAATGGTATCAAAGGCCTTAAGATATGAGATACAATGTGTGGCCACCATGGCCACTGCTTAGAGCTTCCATAATCCTTTAGAAGAATTTTACCAGAGTCAATGGAAAGGCTCTACCTTCACAAAGCTAGATTGTTGGGGAGCAAGTCTAGCAAGATTTCTAGTTTATGAGGCTATTTAAAATATATTCCATGGACTTGCAGATAAATATGGTAAAGCTGATAGGTTTGTAAGTAACTCAGTTTTATGGCTGATACAGAGATAATGTCACTTTGCAATGCTCACAAGCAAGTGTGAATTGGACTTTTATCCATGATATTATGCATCACAGTTAAATGACACAGCTATAAAACTCAGAACCACTCGGTAATTTGTGATCCAGGGTAATGAAACAGGATCAGCTATTCTGCATGGCATTTAATGAAACACTCTTCTTAGAGCTGAGCACACAACTGTGTAAAGCATGCTTAATTTCTTTTCTCTGAGAACTGTGAAGTGGAATTATGTGACAGTGCAGAATGATGTACTTAAGACAGCCTTCTGTATGCTTTTGTTTAATAAATTTTAGTTACTACAGCAGTGATCACTCTCCTACAACATCTGCTGGGATGGGGAGCTTCTCACACTATTAAATTATGTTCATCATAGTAATCACTACTGTACTTACACAAAGAATGCAAAGCATCAGGCTTCGGGGGGGGGGGGTTAAACCTAAATAGCAGCTATGTTATTGTAATGCCTAATCTACTTCTAGACTGCATGTCCAGTCTGTAGCATTAGGGGAAAGTAGGAATGGAGGCAAAGGTTGCTGCCTCACTTTTTTGCTGCAGTGCAAAAGCATGAGTTACCAGCACTGCTGCAAGTCGGTACTTGGGCTGATGGATATTGTTGTCGTACTGTTGCTACACTTTGTCAACTGTTGGACCCTTGCACCACACTATACAGCACACACCTGTGACTTTCACCAGAATTCATCAGTTGAGAGGCTAAAATCACTCCAACACAGGTCTCCTCACTATATGCAACAGCTCAGTCAGAAACCTGAGTTGTTCTACCATTCCAACCTTGACAACTTATCAAGGACGTTTTCTTTGAAGACCACTTACAGCAACTTGGTGTTTGCCCTTTCCCCACTGTTGGGCAACTGTGGAATTTGTATATTTAAGTAAACAGAGTATAGGGACTTGTACCCAGCATGGATGGTAAAGGAGGGCTTACCATGGATGCAACATTATTTTTCTTTTGAATTCCATTTAGCATCTTTAGATGCAGTTTTCCAGTGTAATTATCTTCATGGAAAAAGTTAATAATGAGTTGACATGAACCTCATAAATGAGATGGTGCATTGAAGACTAGTGATATCACTGTGAAAAAAGCCATGGTGAAATGGGCTCTGCCCTCATACTTATCACTTTACAATCCCTGCAGGATGTGTTTATACACACACACACACACACACACACACACACACACACACACACACACACACACACACACACACACACACACACACACACACACAGACACACACACACACGTAGCAGTGGCTAAAATGCTCACTTACAATTTCCATGAAATACATATGCCAATGCATCTATGTGGCGTACACTAAACAACATGATTTACTGTGCTGTGGGTCACATTTGCTGCTACCCAAGGGCGTGCAATGGCCTCATGATATGAGGCTACTCATACCTTATATACTCGGAACCACAGAAACTACATACATTCATTTCTTGTTTATGTGTGTTTTCAGATTTCTGATTGTGAGAAAGGGGATACTCACATGCTTGTGATAAAGCTGCTACAAAGACCACATATACATGCACACATAAGCAAAAATACACATGTAGATGCACATATGCACAAGTATTATGACAAACACAGAGATACATATAAGCAGACACACACACACACACACACACACACACACACACACACACACACACACACACACACACACACACACACACACACACAGATGTTATGTGCACCTACCCTGTACATATGACTATTTGATAATGTTGGCTTTCATATTATTTACTAATTGCTTTTTCTGTTCTGGCTGCTCAGCTTGTGATTCCTGTGCTGGGGGGGTGCTGCTGTATCATAGCTCATGGATTCCATTATGTGTTTTGTTACAGTGCATGAGATTGTGATGTGCCAACTACTGTGCACACATTTATAATGTACAGTATGCAGCATATCATAACTACTCTATATACCTTTACAGTCATCAACTGTCCATTCAGTAATACTGCATGTCTGCTGTGCTCTGCTTTACACCATCTCTGTGTATGGGATGAGATGCTATACAGGTCTGACCAACAATAGGTTCCCAGGAAATGTCACAGCAGCTGGAAATCATTCCTTTAACATAGTATTTGCTTATTTGCTTAGTTTAGCAGAAGTATTTCACTGTGTAGTGTAAATGAAAATCAAAGCAGACAAAATCAGAAACAAATGAATGTGCTTAAAAAAACAAAAGAAAGAATATAAAGAGAAGGATCAGATGAGGAAGAAAACATGTGGAAAATCCATAAATATAGTGGCAAATAAAGAGAGATCCTGTAACACTCTTTTGTTGACTAATATTTTAGGCAGAGATGGTTAAGGAGAAGTTTATTTGAAACCAAAAGATGAAAGGCTATTAAGGCGAACAAGGATAGTTGACTACGTACATGTTGTTGTTTGTCTTTTTGGCTTTGCCCGGTAAGGGGTCGCCACAGTGGAACTCCGGTCCACTAATGATTGGCAGTAGATTTTTATTATGTCGAGTTGCCCACCAGACGTCCAACCTTCAGTAAAGGCACGCCCATTCACACGTCTTTCGGAGGCCACGCGACTGCGAGGAGGACATGCAGACTCCACACAGAAGGCCCTCTCCGCACACTAGCTGAGAATTGAATGGGACAACCTCTTGCTGTGAGGCAACAACGCAACCACTGTACCACCACCGCTTACAAAATCCATTGAAAAGGTGGGAGAAATAGACAACTGCAGGTTCTGTAAGAACGAACTGGAAACAGTTGTACATCTTGTTACTGGGTGTGATTCATTAGTGAAAGGCATAATAGTGCAGCAAGACTGCTGAATTGGGGATTGTGCAAACACTACAATATACAAGTATTTGAGAAGCTTTGCAAATATGAATCACAATGCATTTCAGAGAATGACCTTTACCAATAGCTTAAAAAATAGATATGAGAAAACCAGATATAGTAGTCTATGAAAAAAGATAAAAAGTAGCATTAATCCTTGAAACTGCTACACTCAGTGATCACAGTGTCTTACATACAGAGAAAGACAGACAGACACAAAGTCATAAAATAAAACGATTTGCAGGCAGAAACAAGAGCAACGTGGAGGAAAGATACTTGGACAGTTCAATTAGTAGTAGGAGCAACGGGTCTAATAAAAATAATTTATAGTCACACATAGATATGCTACCAGTACATGTAACCCTGTATGAATTACAGGATGAGACAATTCTGGATACGTTACAAGTGCTGAGAAGTGCACTCACAAAGACCGAAACAATAGTCATTTCTTATAATTCTATTAAAAAACCTGAACACTGAGAGAATACATATGCTAAGACATCTTTGAATTGCAGCCTGGTTGTCATATGTGCAAACAGGTGCACATATGCTCAGAAGACTCCACTCTGTGGGACATCACATAGCAGTTTATGCACACTTGCTTATGAATTACATGCAGCTTAGAACATGTGGCTCCAACTGTACCAGTCTTACACACTGCCAACAAAGATTCAGCCTCTTAGCCTATAAAATTAACATCAGTTTTTTCTGTTAATAGTGGCAATAATGCAGCTGAGGACATCTTCTTCTAATGATACTGCATATAAAACATACAACTGTGGAAAGGGTGTTTAGTAGAATATATTTCAAAATATATGCCCACAGTTCAAAATATAATGCAAAAGCTTTGGAAATTGTCAAGAAATGTGTCAATAGTCAATAAATTCAAGCAGAAATATTAAGCAGTCAGACGTTTTGTTTATTTAATTAGTCACTCATCAGTACCTGTAATAAGAAGACATTATTTATTTGAAATTAGCACATGCTTGTCCTCATGAGTCAAAACCCGCTGGGGAAAGTATTGCACATTTTACTCTGCATATCGCTTTCTTTGGCATGGTTAATCTGATATTCAACCTGCTTTTGAAAATACTGTGTAGTAATACTGCCAAATGTGCCACAAGCCTGCAATTTGCTACAGAATAAAATGAGGAGACACACAGTGTTGGTTTCTTTGAGTCATTTCTAACCTTTCCCATAAATATAAGGTACTTAAGTTAAATGCTAGCGGAAGTGAACTACTATTTGTTTTGCTGATGCAGTATTACAGAGACTGTATACTTAACATTATTTTATGAATTGTGTGATAAACAAGACTCTGGGCCTAGATGCATCAAAAGTGTTAAAGTCACTCACATTTTACAAGTCAGGTATAGGCAGGATTTTTGGAATTGTACCATCTACCAGAATGTTAGACCTCATCTCACTTTAAATGTAGCTCACACCACCCTTAATGGTTCTGGACAACATACTTGGGCATTGTAGAAAAAAAAAGACTTTTAACAAAATTCACTTTTCAGTTTACCCAGTGCAGGCCTAATAACCAAACTGCAAAAGTCAGGTGCTGACTTGTAGGTGGTGTAGAAATGACAGAAATGGATTATTAAATCATGCAGCAAATAGAAAATAGAGGTTAAAATTGATGGTTCAACCAGGATACTTATTCAGAACAAGAAAGTTAAAAAATAAAAGTTGGTAGAGAATCAAAAAAAATTAAGAGTTGTATAAGCACACACAGCATGGGATGTGTGAGGAAATGAAAGAGACCTGCGGTGGGGGTGCGGCTGGGCAAGCAAAATAGGTCAGAGGACAATCACGAAGGATCAGAAAAAAATGAGCAGTGCTGCAAAGAACAGAATAAAAATAGTTTGAACAATTCTGAAACAGGATCTATTGAACATAGAAGTATTACGACAGACAAGTGAAAATAGGTTATCACAAGTAAGAAATACAAGTAAAATATATTAAAAATGAAATAAGGGAAAGTCAAAGGAAAATAAAGACCAACAGAAAAACAGGGCTGCCAGATGGAGATTTGTAAAAATTAGTCTTTCATTATAATCACAGGACTTCTGGAAGCTGAGTTGAATAACAAATGCAGATTCAGTGTTTTTTCAGTGGTTAGCATCACTGTACCATGGCGGAGAACACAAACACAGATGAATCACTGACATAGTGATCACAGGTGTTGAAGGGAGTACAACAGTTTGCTCACTGACAGCATTCCTAAATGCTTTAGAGTGCTCCCCTAACCATCAGCCATACATCTCTCCATTTAAGTGACATAAATATTAGCACACTTCCAACAAATTATACAGTCTATCACCTCATTAGAAATACATGAGAACTCCTTTGTTTTATGGAAGCAATCTCTGAGACCCAGAATTTGGATACAAATGGAAATAAGTTTGTGGGTACAGCAATGAATTCTCTTGTAAGGTTTGCTACCAGGATCTTTGGGATTGCTAGAGTTGTGTGCATTGTTCCTCTCCAAAGGAATTATTAGACTAGATAGTCACATTTTCAATAGTGTTAGGCTGCAAAAATAGAAAAGTTAAGCATGGTGGAAATATAAAGAAAAGTAATTCTGTGGTTAAATTGTAACTCAAATAGGATATGGTTTTTCTGTGTGGTAGTAAGTGCCCATCTGAGTTCAATGTTTTGGGCATGTTGCTGACCCCTTGGAGTACTTCATCCAATGTGCTTTGGGGAATATCCCTTATTAACACCAGTGTATCAATAAGTCATGTCTGTTCAGCAAAATCATATTTTTCATTGCATAACTTGTGAAATCAACAACATTGTGAGAATGGTAATACATTCTTTAAATATTTAGGATGATTAGAGATGTGGAAAAGAAAGGTGACTGATACAGTGAGTTTATAATAAACTAATTTGGTTTGATATGTACCCTGAAGTAATAATTTAACAGCTGGAACCACTGATGATGAAGATGCAGTAGTGGTATAATGTAGGAAGGAATGTGCCCTAGGTAATGTATCCAAGTAGAAAGGAACATGCCCTAGTTAATGTATCCAAGTAGGAAGGAATGTGCCCTAAGTAATCTATCCAAGTAGGAAGGAATGTGCCCTAGGTAATGTATCCAAGTAGGAAGGAATGTGCCCTAGGTAATGTATCCAAGTAGGAAGGAACGTGCCCTAGGTAATGTATTCAAGTAGGAAGGAATGTGCCCTAAGTAATCTAACCAAGTAGGAAGGAACGTGCCCTAGGTAATGTATCCAACTAGGAAGGAACATGCCCTAGGTAATGTATTCAGTTAGGAAGGAACGTGCCCTAGGTAATGTATCCAAGTAGGAAGGAATGTGCCCTAGGTAATGTATCCAAGTAGGAAGGAATGTGCCCTAGGTAATGTATCCAAGTAGGAAGGAACATGCCCTAGGTAATGTATTCAGTTAGGAAGGAACGTGCCCTAGGTAATGTATCCAAGTAGGAAGGAATGTGCTATAGGTAATGTATCCAAGTAGGAAGGAACATGCCCTAGGTAATGTATCCAAGTAGGAAGGAACGTGCCCTAGGTAATGTATCCAAGTAGGAAGGAATGTGCTATAGGTAATGTATCCAAGTAGGAAGGAACGTGCCCTAGGTAATGTATCCAAGTAGGAAGGAACATGCCCTAGGTAATGTATCCAAGTAGGAAGGAATGTGCCCTAGGTAATGTATCCAAGTAGGAAGGAATGTGCCCTAAGTAATCTATCCAAGTAGGAAGGAACGTGCCCTAGGTAATGTATCCAAGTAGGAAGGAACATGCCCTAAGTAATCTATCCAAGTAGGAAGGAATGTGCCCTAAGTAATCTATCCAAGTAGAAAGGAATGTGTCCTAGGTAATGTATTCAGTTAGGAAGGAACGTGCCCTAGGTAATGTATCCAAGTAGGAAGGAACGTGCCCTAGGTAATGTATCCAAGTAGGAAGAAACGTGCCCTAGGTAATGTATTCAATTAGGAAGGAACGTGCCCTAGGTAATGTACTCAATTAGGAAGGAATGTGCCCTAGGTAATGTATCTAAGTAGGAAGTAACGTGCCCTAGGTAATGTATTCAATTAGGAAGGAACATGCCTTAGGTAATGTATTCATTTAGGAAGGAACGTGCCCTAGGTAATGTATTCAATTCAGAAGGAATGTGCCCTAGGTAATGTATTCAATTAGAAAGGAACGTGCCCTAGGTAATGTATTCAATTCAGAAGGAACGTGCCCTAGGTAATGTATTCAATTAGGAAGGAACGTGCCCTAGGTAATGTATTCAATTAGGAAGGAATGTACCCTAGGTAATGTATTCAATTAGCAAGGAACGTGCCCTAGGTAATGTATTCAATTAGGAAGGAATGTACCCTAGGTAATGTATTCAATTAGCAAGGAACGTGCCCTAGGTAATGTATCCAGGCAGGAAGGAACGTGCCCTAGGTAATGTATCCAGGTAGGAAGGAACGTGCCCTAGGTAATGTATCAGGTAGGAATAGAGAGTTTCCTTGGCATGAAAGTGACACCAAACAGTTATCTGTGTAGTGCTTGCAAAGTTTTGGCTCTGCACCTGTGAAGAAGGTAGGAAAAAAAAAGTCTTCTACCCAACGTGCAAACAGGTTGGTAAAACGGGATCCATCCTACCACCCAGTGACCAAGTTAAAGAAAACTGTAGTCAAAAACAAAAACATTCAGTCTCAGAACAAGTCCTACTAAGTGTGTGTGCGTGTGTGTGTGTGTGTGTGTGTGTGTGTGTGTGTGTGTGTGTGTGTGTGTGTGTGTGTGTGTGTGTGTGTATTTGTGCTTGTTGGGAATGGTTTAAGTCCTCATTTATGAAAGAAGTACTACAGTGTCATCAGTCCACTAGTGGGGGGGCACATGACACAGAGATTTGATAGCATCATTAGCAATAAGAGGGCAGGGATTCAACTAATGTTCTCAATCCATTATGCCCCAAAATACTGAAACTGAAAATATTGATGGGCTGCAGAAATGTAGGTAACAAACTTCTAAAATAATGTTTTACTGTCTAGTGTTTTAGAAAAGTAAATGTATGTATTAAGTTGGATGCACTTCCTAATAGTAGTGCCATGCTGATGACTTATATTTCATGACTTCTTGTTGCTTAGACATTCTAATTCCATTACAGTTTAGTATATTATATTGCAGCACATTTCTAATGTGCCATTTAGTCCCATCTATATTAGTTCATAATTTTCTTTCTCCTTGACTCCTCCAGCAGTCAGGTCCTATATTTTGCCTTCCCATCCATCTCAGTTATCTCATTTCTTCTCACCGTTTATCACATTTTTATCTACTTTAGTTTCTTCTGACTTCACACCAATCCCCCTCCACACAAATACATTATGTGTGTGTGTATTTTTATATATATATATATATATATATATATATATATATATATAGGGGGGATTCAGTAATCCTCTATGTAGGACGAACGAAGTCCTACTCAGAGACTGCCGTCTAAGAGTTAGATGTCAGCGTGTAATGCATATGCATGAGGGTGTGCTGACTCAACTCCCAGGCTAACACGGAGTGTGTAGGAGTGCAGGGGGCGTGTCAGACTGCCGAGCAGTCCAAATATCCACGCCCTTGCAAGTGCCAAACTCTGCAAATGTCAGCAGATATAAGCAAGTCCGATCAAATGTGTAAACCCCCAACACTACACTCCCCCACATTAAAAAGCCCTGTACAAATGAAATAAAATGTAAAACATTTTTTTTTTATTATTCACTATATACCTGCCAGTATTTGCGCGTGTGTGCGTGGGTGTGCCCATTGCTAAGCTACAGTTAGCAGTGTAGACATCGAAGAGGATAATAAACCACTTATATACAAATTAAGCCAAATAGCAATAGTGTAGTGATCGAGCTTTCGCACAAAGAGGAGGCATTCCCGGTTCGAGTCCCACCACTCCCCTCTCCTTTTCCTGTAGGAAATCCGTGCATAAGAATAAATCCTGACATTTACCTTTTAAATTATATTAAAATGCATCAAAATGGCCTATGTAGTAATGAACGATATTTTAAATATATATATATAAGAAAGTGAAACGTTCATGCATAATAATGAATGCATAAGTAACCTATCTTAAGCAATGTGAAGCACTGCTAAACAACGTTTACCAGTATTAAGCACACTTAAGAATAATTGCCCATAGCTAAGCACTGCTTTAACTAGTGCAATATAATTGCCCATAGCTAAGCACTGCTTTAACTAGTGCAATAGCTTTGCATGGAGCTGCACATCGCACCAACAAGCGAAAAACAAACATGTTTGTGAGGAGGTGTGCACCACGCTAACTAGCGCAACGTCGGTCAACGTAGAGCAACGTTGAGCAACGCTGGGCGAAGTTGAGCAAAGTCTGTTAAACACAGCCACAGCCACTACTGGTCAGGCCAGTAGTAAAATAAAAAAGCAATGACAGGTCTTGAACCCGGGATAGTGTGCACCATAATCACAGTACTAATCCACTAAGCCATGACAGCATTTGATGTTTATGGACTGTCAACACACATATATATATATAAATCAAAGTTTACCCAGTGCTAAGCAGGTGTGCACTCAGTTGAGAACTTTCAAATCTGGCCAATCACAAATAAGTGCGGGAAATGAGGCATATATAAGCTCCATAGGTGGGAATACTCACCATAACTGGTTGCAGCTCCCATCTGCAGGCAGCAATGGCTGGTGTCGGAGAGGGCTCTTGCTTCCGAGCACAATGGTGGGGCATTGAGGAGTCAAAACTGATGGTTTGGCTCCTCATCCATCGTTATGATGCTAGACTCCTGCAGGGCCAGTTCCATGGCATGGAATACAAAGCGGAGGCCTGGAACCATCTCGCACATGAACTCACCAGTGCCACAGGCATCCCTCGGACTGGTGAGCAGGTCAGACATTACCATGTAGACCTGAAGAGACGCAAGCAGGACCTACTGAACCAATGGATACAGGAGGCCCATGGGATGCAAAATGCCCCACTACTGAGTAGGTAGCCATGAACTGAAGTATGTACAAATTGCTAGTGTAGTCGATAGTATGGATAAGTATATGTCTCAATATCACTTCATTTACTTCACAGCTGCAGGTGTCCATGCTGCGAATCAGCAAGCCTATGCAGATAGGCTGCTACGGCTGCACCACCAGGCAGGTTAGTAATTTTTCTGCATGTACTGTTTTATAAAAGAAGTGAGAGAGCCTGGCTAAAAGTGTCTCAGCCCAATAATAAAGGTATAATAAGGCTTGAATAACCTCTCTGCATGAACTGTTATGTAAAATAAGTGAGAGAGCCTAAAAATGAGTGTTGTAACCCATTAATAAAGGTATAATAAGTCCTGAATTATTTTTCTGCATGTATTGTTATATAGAATAAGTGAGAGAGCCAGAAAAAGAGTGATGTAAACCATAAATGAAGGTATAATAAATCCTGAATAAGATGCCTGCATGCACTGTAATAACAAATAAATGAGAGAACCACTAGAAAAGTGTGTAATGTAATTAATAAAGGTATAACAACTGTAGTGTGTCCGTGTCACCTTCTTTGAAATGTTGATGTACTCTTGCAGTATAGAAATAGTAGTGTTGTATTAAGCGCTGTCAACCCACACTTGGGTAGGCCCATAGAAAGAGTACGAAGGGAGTGCCAGTATCTCTTAAGCATATATACAGTCCTCAACTGTAGTTTCAAGTCTAACATTTATAGGTAAATCTGGCACATGAGTAGCTTGTAGTTGTGTGCACTGGAAATGTCAGTGTGCTGCTAAAAATGTAGGGGGCTGTTAAAATTTAACTGGTAATGTCACCTGAACACATCCAGATATGTAGACATATGAATATAAATAAAATATATAAATACATAGCAGTAACATCTGCATTCTGGACAGTTTGTATATTAGATACAGGTCATGTACATAATGAACTAGCAAAACACATCCCACAATGTACTGGACATTGCCTAGTGTAATAATACATGTAGTGGATATATACCTGCAGTCAATAGGAATGTAGTGTAAACTATAAGTTCATATAAGTTGTTAATGGAGGTATGTTTTTACACCCTACTGTATGTGCATAAACAATGCAATTCCACACCTCAATGGGTATGTGTAATCTCATAACATTTATTGGGACATATGTCCTATTGGTTCATAAATATCTGCATAACTTTGATGCATGTGCCCTGTTCAAACACCACAATCTTGGTGGCCTGTTGCTACCAATCATTCCTGCATGCTGTTGGAATGTCCACTGTCGTCCAGTATATGCATGCGTTATGCTTGCTGTTCAACTGTTGGAACTCTGGTGTGTTGGGTTAATGGGAATATTACTGCATGCTGTTACAACTAATTTGGAATGCTGTTGGTTATATTGTCATTAAATACACCTAAACACAGAATGTATGGGAAGGCTGGTCCCAGCGGACCCACCTGTCCCACCTCAGCTGGCGATGGCACCTGGCACCAGCAGGTCCAGTGCCCAGCCCAGGACCTCCTCCTCCATTGGCCCTATGCCACCTTCAGGTGGAAGCACTGCAGGGGATAGGGCTCATCCCCCCCATGCAAGCATGGCAGGAGGAGGGCCACCTGTCACTCTCCGAAGGGTCCGGGCTGTGGTGCGTAGGGAGATCGAGCATTCAGTCGCTGATCCTCTATGCCAGCTCAAGGCAAGAGTGGCGCAACTCATGGGTGAGCCTGCCCCTCCTATGCAGCCCCCAGCACAGCCACCCTCCGGGCTGTGAAGGTGCAGTGGTGACTGCCCATGGGTGGGGATCTCAGTTCCAATGTTACCATCTGTGGGCTCATGGGCTTGCGATTTCCAAACATCCTTCCCCATCAATTGTGTTCACCCACCCCATGTGTCATATTCCACCCCTGTATGCATCTTGTTTGTCTTGTCTATTTACCTCCCCAACCTACCTCCCAAAACATACCTACTTCCCCTACCCCACATTCCACTCTCACCTGAAAAAAGAAAAAAATGGGCAATCTGCTCCCACAAAAAAATTACGCCCCATACATAGCTGCCCATTTTACACAAATGTCCGCTGGACACAGACACTGAAATTCAATTGGCAGTACAACATACTTCGTTGTCCTCACCCCTCTCTCAAGGGTGGAAGGTTTCAAAATTCCCTCCAAATTACTAGTATATGCACAGTTGTTGCTGTTAAAGAAATGGGCAGCTATGGACCTTCCCTACAACCGTCCTGCACATCCTGAGCTGATTTCCCTACTGTCTTTCCCTCTTTGAGCCCCTTGTTCACCACTTTCCTATCTCCCCATTTTCTTTTCTTTCAAAGAAATGAGCGCAGCGGTTAGCAGGAGTAACCGCTTGTAAGCAGTAGTAAGCGGGTTTAAGCGAGTGTGCGCATGTGTGCGCTTAGCTAAGCATTGCTAAGCATCGCGCAAACCTGCGCAAACCCACGCAAACCCACTTACAACTGCTTAAAAGTGCCTTAGTCACCCTGCATATGAGGGGCCTTGTTCTGCTCAGCAGCAAAATAAAACACCACTGTCAGTCTCGAACCCCAGACCTTGGACACACTAGACTGCATGAAGTACCACTAGGCCACAGTAGATATACAGCAAGATGTTGCTGAAATATATATATCATGCATCAGAATGAGTGAATGTAAAGGTAAGATAGGAATGCCATAACACAAAACCTGTTCTGTGGAACTTTACTACCAGTTGTTGTGGAATTGCATTACATGACTGTGATAACAGAAACAGACATTCTAGCAGTAAATACTGTTACATCAGCACTTCACAACTCCCACACAGTATCATAGCAGGACAATTCCCACCCAAATGTACAAAATACCAGTGTGTTCAAGGTACAGCAAGGATGTAGGTAGGCATACTCAGTACTGGAATTGTCCAGTTTCATGAGCATCCTGTGATAATGTCAACAAAATAAAAAGCACAAACAGTGCAGAAGTGAGTACATTAATATCCACAGTATAGCTGTTCCCAAACAGTTCATGTGCCAAATGAAAACATCTCAATAACTACATATGTATGACAGCTAATTGTAGATGTTGTAAAGAAACTCCATACTCCTATGTATCTTGTGTTAGCATTTCTAGGGGTGAGTACAATTCTACACTGTCAACTGTGTACTGGAAGAGGCAACATTCAGTTCTGAGTACAACATAAAAATAACTGGCTACACCCTTAGCAACAGTTAGAAGAAGTATACCAACCATCTGACTTACACAATGGTGTCCACAGCAAACAAGCATGGTCCCCACTCTGGAATTCTGAAAGGGCTACGCCTACCTGACCTAGCAATTTATAGCACTGGGTTGCTATGACAGGGAGTACTGCAAGTACCACACATCAGGCTGCATGCAATTGCCAAATGGCGGCCACCAATTGGTACAGAGGCCATCACATGCACATGTGCAGATACCTATAAAATCAGTCTGTACTTGCTGTCCACACATGCAATCATTCTATTGCAGGTATGGAGGGAGAGAGAGAGAGAAAAGAAGAAAAGAAAAGGTGATGTAAAGTAAAGAAATATAACAAAAATAATTTATTGAAAAACAATCAGTACACTGACAAAAGAAATGATATTGAAAAAAATGTATTGAAAATAAACTATATTGAAAAAAAACATTGAAATAAAATTTATTGAAAAAAGATTTGAAAGAAAAATATATAGAAAAATATTTAAAAAATATATTGAAAAAGAAATATATTTAAAAAAATATATTGAAAGAAAATATTTAGAAAAAAAATATATATTGAAAAAAAAACTATTGAAAAGCAATATATTCTGAAATACAAATCTATTAAAAACAAAATCCTGAATGGTAAAGGAGATATTGGAACCAAAACCTATATTGGGAAAAAAAGAATACCAGGATATACAGCAACATATATGAACACATACAAAGGAAAGGTATGTAACAGCTATGTATCTACTGGAATGTAGTAGTTGTTTATGAAGAGTACTCTATATAGTTTGAATCATTCATATGTGGCAGCAGTACGTATCGATGCACAGATGCCCTGCATAACCACTGGCATGGGGAAATGAGTGTGTTGCTGTGTGCAGTGGGATGTGACGGTGACATATGTAGTTCAGCATTAAATGTCAAACATCTGATCCATGTTATCTGTGTTCTGTACAGTAGTGTGTACAAAGTCTGTTTGGGGTAGTAGCCCATACAGTTATGCAAACATGGATGTGACAGAGTAACAAATGCATGATAGTCATATTAATGTGTAGCTTAGCATTGGCAACAGCTGTACCAGGCTAGTATGCTAATTCAGCATTAGCAGCTATGTATACACCCTCTGATTTAACTGTGTGCTTACATGTGACACCTGTTCATGTTTCAGCAAGGCCCAACAGGTCAGCCGTGAGGTACATGTACTTACAACAGTGTGGTCCTTGTGTGTGTATGGCACACACATAAGGAGAGATCTGTCCATGTCAGATATATTAGCATCTGTACATGTGCATTGAGCAAGGGACATACTGCAACTGTTTGTGAAAGGAGGATATATATATATATATATATATATATATATATATATATATATATATATATATATATATATATGTGTGTTCTTGAAGGTTGTTATGTGCATATTTCTATGTAGGCTGTAGTGTGTGGCAGACCAGACAGCATACAGTGCTGGTATATGACATGTGGTGGTAAAACACTATGGGTATGATTCATCAGGTTTGCAGTGTTGCAGCTAGTGAGGCCTGCTAAAATTACATGGGCTGAGAACACCTTCAATGCATTTTGCACAACACTGTGCAATGTTATGACATAACTGTATACATCACAACCTTCCCATACTTGATATACCCACCATGACAGGTGGACTGTATATGTGCCTATATGTATATCTATATGTACAGCAATGGATGTTCATATGTATGTGTGTGTGTGTGTATATATATATATATATATATATATATATATATATATATATATATATATATATATATATATATACATATGTAGAGAGAGAGAGAGACAGGGTCATAATTACTGCAACAGATGCCTGGTGACAAAGCCATGTCCTCAAGCTCAATGTTGACACTGCATTGGCATCCCTGCTTGCAAAGACTCAATACCCATGAACTACCACATAGGTGGTAGTCCACTTAACACTGAAGGTGTGATGAGAGACCATGGGACACAGGTGGACAGTAGTCTCCCCTTTGATATTCACAGTGACACACTAGTCATGTAATCCATCTATGTGGCACACATCATCACTAAAGGTGTGTCATCCAGGGAAAAATAGGTCAGTGTTCCCCTCTACTCCACACACATAAGACCCAGTATAGAGTACAATGTCCCATGTGGTATGTACCTTACAAGACATCTACAGCAAGTGGAAAGGACACAGACATAACCTCACAAAGAGTGATACCGGCGACAAACAGATGCCCTATGCAGACCATCCCACAAACCCACAACTACACTGTGTTGCATACCGCCTACCTAGAGTTGACCTCTGGCAGACATACTAAGCTATGTCAAACCCAGATCTGTTGGACATGCTCCACGTAAACAGATCACAATCTGTATGAGCCACATGCTCTAGGGACCCAAACCCTTTGACCACAATAAACAGCACATGCTGAAGGGATAGATTCCTATCACAGAGACATCCCATACTCTGGAGCTAACCAACTATCCATAGCAAACAAAACCCCTAATTAGCAGTCGTCATAAATAATCCTGGAGATTGTATGGGAGATAGTGAATACATCCAGGCAATCACCTCAGTGTCTCTGCTTGACTGGGCCACGTGAAATTTAAATACATGTGTGTCAGAGGCCAGAGTAGCGTATGGCTAGAGTTCTATAGGCCCTAGGGCCAATAGCCTCTTGCCTACCTATGAAGTGATACACACCCACATGTACTTGTTGCAATAATCGATATGTCAGGTGACTGAGTGTGATGGTGAATGTGTTGGTGAATGTGTCAGAGTTCAGTATATGTGTGATAGCTTAGTGGGAAACTGTTTCAGTCATGGTATTATGCATCCTAGCTGTGATCCCAGCAAAAGATGTGTATGCAATTGGTAGTCAGAAAAAGCAGCATGCCATACAGTCTGAAGTAGTCCCTTGTTGTTGACTGGGGTGTCCCATTGTAGGCTAAAGCAGTACATGTATGCTTATTGGGTGTTACTGCTGGTGAATTCAACTCCTGTATGGACTGTAGTACTACCTGAAGCTGTATGCCTAAACAGCACAGTATGGTGTATGAGCACATTTATTAGAACCACTGTTATGTGTGTTCCCTGTAGTCCTCACAGATTACATACCTCAGGCATAAGGTCTGGTAACTACTGACACACAGTACTGTAAGGTCAACTGGGTTGCCATACCTTTGTGCCTGTTATGTATGTTTGCTGTGTGTGTGGCTATGCCTGTACCATGGCCTCTGTCATATGTGTGTTACAGGATATAACTGCATATCTAGCAACATGTATAGTCTAGTACAGCAGTATGCCACCTATATTAACGAATGTGCACATATGTTAGGCAGGGGTCCGCCATCAACGACTAGTGTGGTATACTGGTAATACTGTCAGTGGACTTTACATTCATTGCAATGGATTGCATGATATATACCTCCTGTGGCTAGGTGGTGCATTGTGTCACATACAGTGTGCCATGTACTGTTGTATAGTCTTACATACTGTTATAACTTTGTTGCTGTGCAAAACATGGTTTGATATATAGAGTGTGCCAGGCACTGTCAGGCATCTGTGTGTTGAGAACTGATATGTGATATTGAAAGTGTGTATCTTCTGACAGCCAATAGGTTGCTATATATGGCAGTTAATTTATATCTGTACTTTAGAATGTCATGTGTGCCACATGACTTGCTCACACATATTGTTTAATTGTCTTCCAGGGTAATGTCCCACCATCGTAACCCGGCATATAGCACGGCCGAGGAGGAAATCATCACAGCGAGCCTGGTGCAGCACTATGCGCTGCTGTTCTCCAGAACCAGCCAAGACCAGCATGAGCGGGCTGCGCTGTGAATAGGCATGCATAACCGGACATATGAGCAGGTACGCCATCACTGCAGTGATTTAATTAGACATGTCCGGCAGAGTGCGTCTGATATCCACAGACAACAGCTTGCCACAGGTGGGGGGGTAGCCATCCATCCCCCCCTCACCAGAGTGGAGGAGCTGCTCCTGTGCCAGGTGGCTCCTGGCCAACAACAACCACAGCAATTAATATGTATCATCATGGAGGCCGGAGCCACCCATTAAGTTGACATGGATCATGCAGGTAACATGGCATAGCTGTAGAATACTTTTACCTCTATTGGTAGAGCATGCTTATGTGAGATGTGTACTGTGTAGTTAGACGATGTGGTGCCTAGTGTTGTGCAATGCTAATAATTAGGTATATAATCTGTAGGCCTGTGACTGTCCACCATTGTACTACTGTAAGATTGCAAACACACAGTAGCAATGCCACAGTTGTTGCCACTGACAAAGTGTCTGATATCCTTGTAGGTCCCTCTGGTGTGACAGCAAGGCAGCAGAGCCATGCTGGTGAGTGTGTTATACCTTTAATATTGCTAATTAAATGTGCATGTCATAGGTGAGGTGTAGGCTATGTACACGTAACACACCTATGCATAATGCATGCTGTGCATGTTTGCTGTGAGACAATGCACATCCTAGTAATGTGGGTAGCTGCCTAAAACATATATAATACACAGAGCATCCCACACAATTATGGCTGCACTGTAGTGGACATCGGACAGGCAGAGTTGATACACATGCAGACTACATATGCACCTTTGTCATATGCAGTGCACGTTAACATGGTACACATGGTGTATTCAGACACCCGCTGTAAGGTCACACTACAGTATACCAAACTTCATCCACACAGCACACCTAATATACCTGAGGGATAGATGCCTCACATGTGGCTGTGCAACACTGTTCAACACATAACACATTCATGTTAGGCAATGCCCCCTATTGGGCACCTCACAAACCCATGTAACAACTGGTTGTGAAATGGTGAATGTAGCCATGGTACAGCAGTTCAGGTACAGCATACTATGTGCCGGTCTGGCACACATTAGTAGCCTTGAGTGACCACATGATGCTGCATGATGATGGCTCATGGTACTACACCCCATCCAGTTACAGTGGCCACAGTAATACACATATCATGAATTGCTATGCACCTCAATGTTGTGTGTGTGCAGACATATGCACCTATATGCAATATGCATAGCAATCCCCATTTGTAGAAAGTCACACACATGTGTCTTGTAATGCTATGTGGTGTATAGGTCACATGACACACATTGTGTATGTGTGATGTTTCATGTTGCAGTTGTGTGGTAGCATGCCATGTCATGGCTGGCACTGGCATGTCCACAATATGTCCTACACTCACCATAACCGCTGTACAATGGCTATGTTGAGCAATGGTATTCCATCAGGTATACATGCACCACGCATCCTGTGTGTATACATAGCATGCATGTGCTACACCTGTGTCCACAATCATCTGCTAAAGACACAGATGCTCTAATCAGAAATGGATATCTATGTGAGACACTGATACACATCCAGCCATGGTATGTATACCTGTGACTGATGGTGCACAGGACATTGCAGGGCTTTTAATACCTGCACAGCAATGTTGTTTCCATGTACACATTGCATTCCAGGGTGAGGCCATTCACTGAACAAAACACACATGCATCAAGGCCGTGTATACTGTTATTAACAATGGCTGTCTGCACTCACACTACATGCTGCTGAGCAGCACATGTCCTGCATGCTGTCACATTTGCTATAAATATTTGGCTTGTGATACTGTACCCCAACATCACACGCTATTGAGTATGTTTGGGATTGCTGGTGGTGTGTGTGTGTGTGTGTGTGTGTGTGTGTGTGTCTGTACTAGTGAGGAGTGTGCATGTGTGCATGTGTTCATGTGTGCATGTGAGCATGTGTGCATATGTGCTGACATCATGTACAGGTTGTAAAGTGTTTTTCCTGTCTCCCTCTCACAGGTGCTGATACTGGGCTGGTTCAATGCAGCAGGGAAACTGATGTCACTGAGCATGATAGTGACAATGATGATAGGTGTGTTGAGGCACAGGCATGTTTGCAAGGGTCTATAATTGGGCCACCAATCGACACTACACAAGTGTCCACCCCATCCACGCACACAGTCATACTGCCAATACATCCGTCACCAATGCCCTTAGCAGAGGGACAGCATACAGATGGCATTGGCCAGGACTGTGTGGTATCCATGGCACATGCATCCTGACACAGCAGCCATACCCAGAAGTCTGGAAGGGTACAACATAGGCAGATGTCCATGGGTTCTTGTCGGAGCACTGCTGCCCATCATGCCACTGGCAGATGTGCCACAGATCTAACTACCTCTTGCATGTTACAGGCTGTCATGGAGGCACAGGCACATATGGAACGGTACACCAGACAGGGACTGAGGGCACAGAGGGCACATAACACCGCAGTAATAGACAGTATCCGTGACCTAGCTGGTGCCATCTGCAATTACACTGCGGTCACCAATAGACGTTGGGGAGAGACACTAGATGTCCTCTGCAATGTCATGTCTATGTGTTAGGACAGTGCAGGATGGTTGAGTCGTCGACGTGGATGTATGCCAGCAACATCAGTAGCTGGCAGTCGCCACGGACGTCCCTCAAGCAACAGCAGCTCCTGTAGTGCCAGTACCAGCCACAGCAATATTGGGGGTTAGCTGTCCATAGAGCGTCCTAGAAGACAACGTGCACATGGCTCTGGACAGTCCCAGCAGGGACCTGGGTCCAGTGTACATCCATCTACCTCTGGGGATAGTACCCAGTCTGGCTTGGTACCTGATAGTGTCAGTAGCACCCCTGCCAGGCACAGGCACCATATCTGTGGCCAGAGATGGTGATCTGTAAAGCCTTGCAGGTACAGTCTGTGGCTGTCCCACAAGTACCTGTATGTGGCAGCCACATAATGGAACTGTGTGCATGCAGACACACACACACATAATCCAGACACCTAGGGCTAACACATACCCACACTCATTACATCAACATTGGCCCATACCATTATTCTTGCCCCTCACACACACACACACACACACACACACACACACACACACACACGCACATATATACATGTTGATTGAATGGCTCACTGTAGGCCTCTGGCAGACCAACAACACACCCTGTGCATATGATGAAACCTGTGCCACCTCCTGTCATCTGTAACATTGATGCAGGATCAGGCTACCATGGTGCTGATGCACAGGGTGTCTTTATAGCAGTATAGCAATGTTAGCATGTAGTCAGCAGTAGAGTGTAATGATATGCTTGAAGGTGTATCTGAGCAGGCATGATGCATTAAAGCTATGACTGTTATTGTAGTGTTGTTTACACCAGTGTTAGTTCAAATTGTATATTGTCTGCCCACGTGCCACTTGGCTGATGTGTGCAGTATTGGCAGCATGTGTTAGTGAGTGGACACTATGTGTGCGATGTGTGTAGCACATATTTGCAGGTGTACAGTTGTGGTAATTGTGGAGGTGCACTGTCTGCATGTACGTGCATAGTGGACACATGGGCAGGGTGACATGCTCTGTATTACACAATAACACTCCATAGTTTCTATTGGTGGCCAGTATGCATTGTACTACACACATTTTGGAACCTGACTACACTTGTGTGTATGACATGGTTTGACACTGTGCTGCGGGTGTTACTGTTACTATCTGTCATTGTTTTGCATTCTGGTAGTATACATGACTTCAACAGCCTGACCATAACCAATCGTTAGATGATGTCTTGACAACTGACACACAGATGTAGGACACACAGCAACATTTGGATCCTTCAGGTACTATAGTATGCCAGTAACCAGTGGTATTCAGCTGCAGCCATTACTGGGACCACTCCTGTTCGGCATATGGCTCTCTTAGGTACAAGCAATCACAGTAGGGATATGTCTGTCCACATGTGCTAATACATACTGTGGCCTATAGTGCATTCTCCAGGTGACACACACATCCTCCACAAGGGTATCATACAGACAGATACCTGTTGTCAAACCCATGCTGTAAAGCTATAGGCAAAACTAGGCGTAATTGTCCACCTTTACAGGACATAGTATCCCCACAGTACCACATAGGTAGTAGCCACCGACATGATGAACTGGGACCAATGTGTACATGCAACCTAGTGTTACGTCATCTCTCCTTTGATAACCACATTCCCTAAGGTATTTTGAAATCCCTCGGTGGATCACATAAGCAAGAAGGGGTTTGCATGCATGTCCACACAGGTTGTTGTACACCTATAATGCATAGTCATCATTGACAGACTCTGCTGCATTTGAACAGGTCTGACATATGCCTTGGCCATAAACCCTCACTCACACAATTCAGTAGAAACCGTAATGAATGTGTGTGACACGGATGACCTAGACCAAGCATCACTGCAGTGGCTGGCCTTTTCACAAGCATACAGATGTGACCTAAGGTCTGTGAAGCAGCAGCACAGTTTGGCTAAGATGACAACTGTGTACTTGGACAAAGCATAGTTCACACACATGCAGTGATTGAGGTAACATGTATGTATTTGCCTCACAGCTACCTCACATGTGCTATGCCTAATGATATGTCATACGGTGGTAAAAGCAAAACCTACAACACAATGACCTACACATAGAGCACACACACTCACCGAGTGCAGGATTCAAACCCCTACCTAACTATTCCATGATACTAGAGGAGTACGCATTAACACGACATGCTATACACATTAGTGGTGGTTCTCTTTTACACAGGTATATTTGTAGGATGGTGACATCATCAGACTTGACAAAGATTGGTTTAACACCTTTAAGGTGTTTTACTACTCTCTTAGAGGGTTGCTCCTTCCCAAGGAGACCACACACAAACACACTTGTCAAGTGCAGGATTCAAACTCCTACCTAACTGCATAATGATACTAGTAAAGTACGCATTAACATGATGCGCTATACACATTACTGGGTGTT
The DNA here is from genome assembly GCF_019279795.1 of Protopterus annectens. NCBI lineage: Eukaryota > Metazoa > Chordata > Ceratodontiformes > Protopteridae > Protopterus > Protopterus annectens. The sequence goes on from NC_056738.1 coordinate 473,939,774, forward strand.
CTTTTTTCCACAGGTATATATGTAGGATGGTGACAGCATCAGACTTGACAAATAATGGTTTATCACTTTTAAGGTGTTTTACTACTCTCCTAAAAGGTTGCTCCTTCCCAAGGAGACCACACACAAACACCCACACACAGTTGTCAAGTGCAGGATTCAAACCCCTACCTAACTACTTCATGATACTAGAGGAGTATGCATTAACACAATGCCTATACACATTACTGGGGTTCTCTTTTCCACAGGTATATTTGTGGGATGGTGACATCATCAGACTTGACAAAGATTGGTTTAACACTTTTATGGTGTTTCACTACTCTCCAAAATGTTTGCTCCTTCCCAAGATGACCACACACAAACTTGTCAAGTGCAGGATTCAAACCACTACCTAACTACTTTATGATACTACAGAAGTACGCATTTATACTGCGCGCTATACACATTACTGTGGGTTATCCTTTCCACAGGTTTATTTGTAGGATGGTGACATCATAAGACTATACAGAGTGGGTTACATTAGGTGACATTAGGTGGGCTACATTGAAGGAATGTCTAAACACCTTGGCCATGTGTTTATCAAAGGGGAGTTTACTATCTACCTGTGTCCCCAGGGCCATAATGACTTTCTCCGTACATACTGGATTACCACCTATGTGGTAATTTGTGTGCACTTTGTTGTACCCAAATGGGATGACTATGCATTCTTTGGCATTCAGCTTGAGGGCATTGTTTTGACACCAGATATCTGTCTCTGTAAGACACTTCTGGAGGATGTCCATGTTAGCCATACAGTCGATTATGGACCACAGTTACCATTCATCTGCAGAACTGTTCAGCCATACACCTGCCGTGCTTGCCTGTACCTCTGAGCAGTATCTAATGAACAGGTGGGGTCCCAGGACCAAGACCTGTGGGATGCCATTTGTTACTGGCTTAGAGTTGGACATGGCACCAGCAACTCTGAACATGTGTGTTTGATCTGTGAGCCACCTGGCCACCCATCCTATGACATGGCTGTTAATGTTCCAGCTGGTACGCTTGTCCATGGTGACAGAATGGGGAATGGTGTGGAAAGTCCTTTGTGTGGTCCAGGTGGCCTGTGTGGACTACTTTCACCTCCATCTATGTCCTTGGTAACTGTTTGACATAAGTCAACTAGGTTTAGGAGCCAGGCAAAGATGTGGAGAGTCCAGTGTCTGGAGGTCTCCAATGTCTCTGTTTATGGGTTCCATGACAAGTTGCTCAATAGCTCTGTAGACCAGGCTGAGTAGACATATTGGGCATTGGTGTCCATGTTCTGTTGTGGCAACCCCTTTGTGGAGCTGGATGACCGTTTGTGTATGCCATTCTTTGGGTACATAGCCTGTGGTATGCTTGTGTCTGGACAATGAATGTAGGTGAGGGTCTAGTTCTTCATGGGCCTAGTGTAAGATGCAGCCTGGGACACCATCCAGTCACATTGATGCTGTGTTCTTAGCTTTTGTGAAGACTGTCTTTACCTGGATGCCCATGAAGTCTGGGGCTCTGCATCCTTCTCTGATGGACACAGGCCCTTTTGGGGTTGATGGGGGGGGAGTGAACACTGTACATGTCCTCCTGGATGTGTGCAATGAAAGTTGTTTTGTTGCATTTCTTTCCTATTTACAGTAGCTGACAGCATATTTGGAAGTTGACACCTACATGTCTGGTATAGCTTCCGAAGGCTTTGTGGTTGTTATTCTTACATTCCTTGGCTATTTGTCTTTTGAAACTGTCCTTGGATTATTTTATGAGCGATCATTGTTTCTCCCTGATAATGATCAGTGATGCCTTTCCTTTAGTGAAGTTGGCTCAATCATGTGTTCGTTTCCACCTTCTGTTGTCTAGCTTATTTATGGGCAACAACCACATGATTGTTGTCCTATTTTTGGAGGAGTGCACTTTGGTTTTACTTGTGATGTCTCATTCCATGCAACCCTGTGGATGCTCATAGGATGCACTTGTAAATGCTTCTGAAGATTGTATACCATTATCCTATAGCAGGAGGGCTTTGGAACGCTCCACTTTGGTCTTGGGAAGTGTGCAGTTTGCTTTTGCAAATGTCTTCACAGTGGTTTTATTGACTGGGTGGGGGTGCTGGATGTGGATGTCCAGTGTGAATACTTCATTATCTGATATTACCAACGAAGGGTTTATCTCTGTAGTGGAACACTGGTACCCCATGTTGGTGATGATCATGTCCAGTATGTTGTCACCTCTAGTGGGCATGGTGACCAGCTGTTCCAGGGTGTTAGGGTTTTTTAACTCGAGGAAACATTGGGTGAAGTACATTGTACATGACTAATTCCACCACTCACTGTTTGGGTAGTTGTAATCTCCTCATATAATGGTGTTTGATAGGACCTTAATACTTTCCACTGTTCTCCGGAATACTGAGTGAGGTTCCTGAGACAAGGTACATGGGCTGTAGCAGGCTACAATGTGATGGGCAGCTTTGGCCAATGTTAGTTGCACTTGCATGGTCTCCTAGGCCTCATGCTGTGCCACTAACCTGAAGGTGTGGGTATCCATAAGGTAAACGGGTACACCCCTTCCTTTTGTATTTCACTCGTCCACAGGTCAGAGGGATTGTGAGTGTTTTACGTGGAGCATATCCAACAGCTCTGTGTGTGACATAGCTTTATATGTTAGGCAGTGAACACCTCTGAGTAGGTGATATGCAAGGGAGTACGGATGGAGCATTTTGAGATGGTCTGTGTATGGCATGTATTTCAGGCCACTAATGCTCTTTGTGAGGTATTGCTGCTGGCCTTCCAGTTGTTGTAGTTGTCTTGTGAGGTACATAGCAGCAGTGGCATTGTACTCTATTATAGTTCTAGTGAGTGATGAGTAGAGGGGAACATTGTCCTCTTCTATTCTGCATGAGACACATTTTGTGATGAGGTGTGCCACATAGGAGGGTTTCCTGACTACTGTAGGAATGTGATTATCACAACTGTATCCACTGTCCACCTGTGACCCAAGGTCTCTTGTCACACTTTCGGTGTGAAGTATACTACTGCCTCTGTTGTAGTTCTTGGCTACTGAGTTTCTAACAAAGGGGATGACAATGCACCTTTTGGCATTGAGCTAGAGCCCATGGCTTTGACAGCAGCCATCTGTCTCAGTGAGGCCCTTTTGTAGGATGTCCCATCTTTTGTGTTTACAATTATGGCTCCAAGTTTGCAGTCCTCTGGAAACTTCAGCAGCCACAGACCTGCCTTGTTAATGTCTACTTCAGGGAAGTAGATACTATGCAGCCTGGGAAGTTATCTGGTCTCATGGCTGCTGTGATACTGTCTTTGGAGAGTGTTTATTACTTGTGCAGCCATGATGACAGCAACTTTGCAGTCTTCCATTATAGAGATGTCCTCTTTCATGGGTGAGAGGGGGGTAAAGTTAACAGTGATCCTATCTGCCAGGATGTTGGCAATATCAGTTGGCTCTGTACATTTACTGCCATTGAGCTGTAACTCAGAACAGATCTGAGTGTTACCATGACATGAACCTGTCTGTTGGGCAGAGATCTCCTGAGTAGACAGTATGCAACAGAGTACAGATTGGGTTACATTCAGTCCTGTTGCATGGGGTGACTATTTGAGGCCAGTAATCCTCTTGTTAATGTACTTCATTGGTCTTTCTAGCTGCTGAACGTGCCTAGTCAGATTCATCGCAAGTGTGTTGTGGTACTCTCTGACAGGTCTGATGACTGCTGAGTAGTGGGAACCTCCTTTCACCTACATGCACAGACCTTGCCAGTTTGTGTGTACACATAGCATGGTTTTCCAACCACTTTGTGAATGTGTTTCTGGAAGATGAGAAGACTATCCACATTTGTCCATAGATCCATTATTATCACATCCATATTTAGCCTAAGTGTGTGAGCATGCCCAGTATGACCTTTCCATATGTTGCTGCCTGTCATTTGCTTTGTTTCTTTAAGTGTGTGAGCATGCCCAGTATGACCTTTCAGTGTGATGCTGAATGGAATCCACTACATTTGTTGGAGTGTGTGAGCACGCCTGGTATAGACATTTATACTATATGTGTATGGAAACCTAGTTGTATTTTTACAGCAGGGCTCACCTTTGTGTCATAGATCAACAGGGGTCATGATGTGCCTGCAGGGTGTCCATGCGACACTTTGCATAGACTTATCAACATTTCTACATACAGAGGTGACAGCTATTCTTTGTACATTTCTACCCGAGGGCACACCTGGTTGTTACTGTGGGTGTACATAGGATGTGGGTTTCACCTGACACTTAAACACATTTGCTATGCCTGCACTGCTATGTACAGGACACCATTTCAGTCTGTACTGTTGCCTATCATAGTGTCTTGCGGCATACTACTGTACTACAGATGTTAGCATCCAATGTCACGTATATTACACTGCGACTTCATAGCCTGCACAACCCATATCACACCGCCTAGCCTGATGTTCTCTGTCTGCATAGGCATGTGGGGGAGGTTACCCATTTGAGTCTTTAGATGCAAGATACTGCATTCCTTTGTGTTTGCATTAGTGTACAATTGTCATGCTGTGTGTTTGCCACTGAAATGCTATCATGGCTCAGTGGTTCAGTACTGTGACTAGAGTGCACAGTATCCTGGGTTCAAGCCCTGTCATTGCTTTTTATTTTCATGCTGGGCAGACCAGACTGCTTAAGGAACAGTGAAGCAGATATGAGCATGTTTAACTGACTTTGGTCAACTTTGGGCAACCTTGGCCAGCATTGCTCTACGTTGCCTGAAGCTGCGCTAGTTGGCACAAGCAATTTTGTTTACATATACTAGATATTGGTAAAAGCTGCTTAGCACTGCTTTATATTGCTTAGAACATGGCAGTTATGCCTCAGGTGGTGCTGCAGGGCTGCCTATGTCGGATGCACATACTACACTCCCTATACATGTTTGGAAACAGGTAGTGTCAAGTTAGGCATCCCTATTATTTTATGTGCGAGTCAGAGGGAGGTATCATTTCCAGGGTTCCTACTGAGCCAGTGTATGTGCTATGCGTTGCCTCTTTGCCAAGGCCAAGGCATACTGGGCACGCCTCCTTCTGCCTACTGGGGCAGGCTCAAGTTGTTCCTCTTCTGAGTCATGCTGTGCCTGTGCAGGCCTTGGCAATGGTGGGGGGCTGTTTGGCCCTGCCCCATGCTAATCCTGCTGCAGCTGTTTTTGCAGGATCATATTGTGTAGCATGGCACATACCATGACAATTTGGGTACATGTAGTTGGTGAGTACTGCAAAGCTCCACCAGATGTGTCCAGGCAACGGAACCATGACTTGAGCATCCCAAACACACGCTCAATTACATTTCGTGTTTGCGCATGTGCCTCATTATGGTGCTCTTGTTCAGGTGTGTGTGCATTTCTGATGGGTGTCATCAGCCACGGCTCCAGTGCATATCCAGCATCCCCCACTAGGTGACCATCAGGGATGTCCCCATTGGCAAATGTCTGGTACAGCTGCGGCAGATGCCAGATATGGGAATCATGGTAGCTTCCAGGGCAGCCAGCACACACATTCAGTATTATGCCCTGGGCATCACACATGACCTGGCAGTTGATGGAGTGAAAGCCCTTGTGGTTGATGTAGGCCCTACCCCGCTCTCCGGCTGGTTCTTTGATGTGTATGTGCATGCAGTCAATTGCACCCACTACCTCAGGGTATTCTGCTATTTGATGGAAGAGATGCATGTTGCTGGCCAATACCTCACGGGAATTGGGGAAATATACATGATCACTGACATGTGCTGACATGGCATTCAGGAACTGGTGCAGTACCCTGGATGCTGATGCCTGTGAAATCCCCATCAAATCACCAGTTGGTCTCTGGAAGGTACCTGTTGCTAGTATTCTTAGGCCAACACATACCTTGGTTTCCACTGGGATGGGTTCCCCTCTGTTGGTTCTGTGTGTGAGGCGTGGCCTGCACAGCTCAACGATTTGCTGCAGGAGCTCTCTGTCCACTCTATAGTGCTCCACTATCTCCAGCTCATGTAACCCCTGGTAGATTACCCTGGGTCTGTACACTCTTCTCCATCTCCTCACTGTGGGTTGCTCAGCAGCATTTGCAATGGCACCACCCTCAGCATCTTGCACATGTCGCCTTATAATAGCAATGGCAGCCCCTAACATTATTCTGTCTCAGTTAGGCTTTTTAAATTTTCACTTCTCTTTGTAAACTGCAGTGTTGCAGTGTTTCTGAGAAAGACATGGGGGAATGTTGTTTGCAGAGTTTTAAGTGCTGGGCTGGGCTGGGCTAGTGTACTGCCTGTGTAATTGGCTAATTCTGATTGATTTCACCTGGCAGCTCTGTTAGTTCTCATTGGTTAACTTCCTACTACTTCCTTTTCTTCCTTTTCCCATTTCTGTTTCTACAGGGGGCAGCGCCATGCAAACAAAAGCAAACACGCGTACACGAGCACACACGTGTGCACACAGGCTTACATAGGCTTACACGGGCTTAGGCGGGTGCACATTCATTCATACAGGCTTAGACGGCCTTACACAGGCTTACACGGGTGCACACACACACACACAGGCTTAGTCGGGTTTACTGCCGCACACACGCGCGCACACAGTGTAAGCAGATTTGCAAGAAACTTCAGTGATAGCCACGGCGTACACCTTCGGTTTCTGGGTTTCAGTTTAGGCAACTGTAGACATGCTTCTTCCAGTCCTGGTTAACTCACATCAACCACATGCCACTCTGCTCCAATAAGCTTAGAGTCTTTTTGATACATACCCCCTCATGATGTCACCTATCTTCTACTCTGTTACTCCCCTAATCCTACTCTTACACTCTACGGACATGGTTCACATTGCAGGGAAATTTGGGATTCACTATCCTTATACTCATTTGCATAGGATTGCCTACTAATGCTTGGTTACATCCCTCCGGCTGAGCTTCCCCCCTTAGCAACCACTACTCAGTAGCCATGTTGTCTTCAGTCAGCCATTCACCTGCATGGCAGATTAATATTTTGAATAAAATCCCTATTTGCGGCTTTTATTTTTTGTTTTTCTGGTCTTTAAAGTGCCGCACGTTTGCGCGGCGCTGCGCTACACTTAAACATCGGAGATTGAGGAAAAAAAATATTTTTTTATTATTTTGCAACGGATAAAAATGCCAATGGCCGTATATTTGGCCATTGGCATGCTTCCTCAACTGGATGCATCCTTTATTTGGAGCTGTCATGGCTCCATTTTGCTATTTGCAGAACGGTACTCAGTTGCCAACCGAGTACATTTCTACAAATAACACTACTCTTACTCGGACAGGTTAGTGTTTCCTGGATTGCAAATTTACCTCATTTGCATAGCTTTCAGCAGCAAATGAGGTAATTTGCATAAACTAACCCTGTCCGTGCAAGAATCATTTTAGGAGCTCTCTTGCACGCCCCTGCCGGCTGTTCCTGGATCGCTCAGCAGACATGTTGGCTTGCTGGAATCTTACTCTACTCTTAGACTCTGTGCAAGTCTTTGTGAATCCAGCCCATATATATATATATATATATTTATATATATATATATATATATATATATATATATATATATATATATAGAGAGAGAGAGAGAGAGGGAGAGATAAAACACTTTATTGACCATGCTAGCCCCACTAGGTCAATGATTTATTCTTAGGGGAGACACGCTATATAAGAGTTGTACTGCATGGGAACACTTTATTCTAGTAAGTGGTGACAAACTGTGCCAAATCTTAATTTTAAAAGAAATAGCAAATGGAAGAATTCTGCCTTTCATTTATGTTTCCTAATAATACATGTTTAAAAAATATTTATTTCTGATAATATAAGCTGCAGTATTTACTTACAATAGCAGGCATAACTTGCATGAAATATTCTGTCTCAAACACAAGTTACACAGTCCTTTTGCATCCACCAGAAACCAGGAAATACTTGCCATATAACCTTAGGTGAAGTTTGTAAATTTAAATAATACAACAAAAAGAACGAAACAGCAACAAAGAAAATACAATGGCCAGAAAACTAAAATAAATTTAATAGAAGCACTGAGTACTCTTGACCTCTCGGCTGAAAAGCCTTCAAGGAGTAAAAAGTTTGTAAATTTAACTGAGATATTAGAATGATCAAATGGGACAGTCATGACTGACTTTATCTAGTTGTAAGGGGGAAGCTTAGATACAATCTTGGAAGTTATTGTGTATATTATCTTGCCCTTTTGCTCTATTTTTGAATTTTATTTTTAGCATTAGATTTCCTGATTTAGTTTTAACTCCAACAGCAGTGGGTTCCAAGCACAGACTTTGAAACAAAACTAGATCAGACTTTGTTGTACTGACCAGGCAGAGGTTTCATATAAGTTACCTGTAAGAAAATAAAAGTAAGGACAATTCTTGAAATCTAATCAAACACTTCAGGTTCTCACCCCTGTAATATTTCCTAGTAAGGAATCATACATTTTATTTTTAAGTTGTCCCGGTGCCCTTCAATAAACACACATCACACCAGATGAAGTTTGACCTCCTTTATTAAACTTCCATAGCACATCTTTATAACCAATATTTATTAATTACAACTGAACATAGTATCAGTGATATTAATCACAGCATAACATCCTTGTAATATTAACCAGGACAGTGTGACCTTACTCATCCGGACCCAGTAAGCAGCGTCTATACCTCCAACTCACTTACTTTACTTATGAAGCAGCATCCAACAACTCACTTCATATACCATTTATTGAATTACACATCTAACCAGATAAGCAGTGTCCTTACCTCTGCTTGCTTATTTATTTATCAAGCAGCCTCCAACTGCTTCCTTTTCTTTCCTAACTCACTGAAGGAACATCCAACACCAGAGAGGGCACAGAAGAGGACAAACCTGTCCCTCTTCTCCACCCTACCCAGACTGATGACATAGTGACAACCCCCACTAATCCACTAATAAGGGAGGGAGGGTGGGTAGCAAGTTCATGCCAAAATGTAATCCCATATACCCAGCTACACTTGCCTAAACCCTTTAAGCCCCTCCTCCTCACTTCATTTCCTCTCAGTCATCCCACCTTCCCATTTCACTGTTTCACCCCCCACCCTCTTAACTCCCACTAATTATCTAACCCCCCCCCCCCCGAAGATGTCCTGGGACAAATTGGTTTGTTACCAAACCTCATTTGTCCCGGTCCCCTTCAGTAAACGCTCATCACACTGAATGACATTTGACAACCTTTATTAAAGTTCCATAACATATCTTTGATAACCAATATTTATTAATTACAACTAAACATAGTATCGCTGATGTTAATCACAGCATAACATTCATGTAATACTAACCAGGACAGCATGACCTGACTCATCCTGACCCAGTAAGTAGCGTCCATACCTCCAACTCACTTACTTTACTTATGAAGCAGCGTCCAACAACTCACTTCATATACCATTTATTGAATTACACCTGCAATCAGATAAGCAGCATTCTTACCGCCACTTGCTTATATTTACCACTTAATGAATTAAACATCCAAAGTAATAAGCAGCATCCTTACCTCTGCTTGCTTATTTATTTATCAAGCAGCCTCCAACTGCTCACTTTCCTTTCCTAACTCATTGAAGGAACATCCAACACCAGTGGGGGAACAGAAGAGGACAAACCTGTTCCTCTTCTCCACCCACCAGCCTGACCATGCTGTTCCCCTTCCCTTCCCTCCTACCACAATTTCTGACTATTCAACCACCCATAAAAAAGAGGGGTTAAGCCAAACATCATTCGGTATACCCATCATCTGCAAACCAAATAAATCCCAGTCATCAACCCCAAAAGTCCTGTTATATAACTACTGAAAGCCATCAATCGACTAAGCTAGTAAGGAATTAAAACAAGGCCTGCAAAGAAACATGGGCTCCTATCAGAACAGTGAAAGCTTAAATGGTCTTATATTGAATTTTAAAACATGAAACCTGAAAATGTCGAAGGCATGGAACATCGATTTCTTTTCCCAGGGAAAAAAATCGATGGGCCGTTCTCCAGATTTTGATATTTTCTCCACTGTGGTGTGATTTTGGAGTTGATATTTTTAAGTTGGGGGTTGTGGGGGTGGCAACCCCCCCCCCCTTTTATTTTGCCTGTACATTGTTTTTTTTTTTTTTTGGATCAGCAAATTTTTTCCCTGAGAAAAAAATTCTCTGATCTGTTCCTTCGACATTTTAAGGTTTCACGTTTTTAAGCTCGATAAAAGAGCGTTCGCTATTTTTAGCATTCAATTTTCTGATATAGATGCAGAAACACAAATCCAAAGCCTTGCTTAAGCCTTCCACATAGATAAAGCACCCAAATCCTGAACTATCCCCGAGAACACCCGCATATCTGCAATGCTCTAAATCAGTGTAATTCAAACATGCCTTAATGAACCTGAATAAATTAGGATTATTCGTGACCCCACTGAGTCACACCAGCTGCCAGATCCCCCAACATAATTCATTACCTTTCAACTCCACTTCCTTCATGCCACTAACCATCACTCACTCTGCTAACTGCCATCTGTGATCTCATTGCACACCACTCTGTTGACCATGACATTTCCTGTGACTAGTGTAGTCAGAACAGCAGGAACAACCACCCCATCAAATCCATCACCTTCCAAATTCACTTCCTTCAGGCCCTCCAGCTGCTTCCACCTGCAAAAAAAAGTGCAATGTAAATTTTCTGCACATGCAAATCAAAACTTTCTTAACATTAGGCAATGCCAAAGTGCACCTCACTCCTGAACTGCCCCCGATACACTGCCCTGCCTCCCCTAACCTCAACCTGACACCACCTTACCCCCATTAAATCCTTTCACAGACAGAGCAAGAACATACAATAGAATCAATGACCCTGATTAAAACACAAAAAGTAAAGAAAGATACCAGCTGGAGCTATTGCCACTAATCACTGTAGCTGAAGGATAACTGAAATATCAATATACCTTACCTGGGTTACCTCTAGATTTCCATATAAAAGCTATGCAGCACAGTATAGTCCAAGTAAAATTATATCTTAACAGTCTCTAAATCATTTATGTAATCAACACTACCAGAACATCTCTGTACGATCACTGAAGCAACTGGTAACGGGGCTGTTTAGATCACAGATGCCATGTACATTAGAAGAAACAAATATTAATGTTCTTTCTCAACAAACTGAATGACATGAAAAGCATGCATGTAGCAGCACCAGTCCCAGCCATGGAGAAACAACCATCTTCCCAAACTCACCAGGACTCCAGGCAACCTGGCTTAAGCAACAGATATATGTAGTCACTAAATTGCTACCCCCTACCACCCAAACACTCCCTGTCCTCCCATTTCTGCTGCCAGCAATTCCCAACTTTAAGAGCAATGTTAGAGAAAGGATCTACTGTGCTCTTCTGCTAAAATTTGCCTTCCTCTCAACCTCTTGAAAAATTCCACCACTTCTGGGCATTAGCCAAGTCCGGTAACTGCAAAAAGCAGTAAGCTTGAGTGCAGGTGGTACCTCCCCCACCCCCCAAAGCAACACACCTGGACAAAGCCACCAATCATGGGAACAAAGGCCCCAGCCAGGGACAAACTTTTATTGCTCTTACCAAACAGCCAAAGATATGAGACCAATTAAGCAGAGTAAAATCTGGACAGCTGAGAAGGTATGCCCACCACTGTCCACATGCCTTATATGTCAAGCAAGTTTATACAACATACTGTGCAAACTAATGTCAATAACAATATCAAGTGCAAGTACCTAAGCATCCCTGTGTACCACAACTAAAGCACCTGTTAAGCATGAAATTACCTAAATACCCCCTCAACGACATGAGACAAGAAAGAGAATGGCACTCCTCTGAGGTATTCCGCACCCCAAGGAATCACCAAATGCACAACCCTCCACCACATGATCATTAAAGCCTTACTGAACATGCCCGGCCTGCCTCAACATTTCCTTATGAATAGCCAACCGTTACAGCCATCCATCCACCCTCAACTCCCATTTTGCATTTGGGTCAGGGTGTCACTTCCACAATCCTGTCACCACAAAATGTACACCACCGGGTAGCTAGCACTGTCATGGTATGTCACCATTATAATTCACTCTCACCTATGGCCAAGTTGGGGAGTGGCAGCATTATTTTAATAAATCTGTCCTTCTGGTGTTAAACCCCAGCTACAGCAAAAGACTTTGCTTGAATAACAAACTTATACTCTCTTTTCATTTACTATCCCTAAAACATTTACGCAGTTCAAAGGACAAGTAGAGAATGCAGCAAGAAATAGCTTTGCATCAAGTCTTGTGGCTTATATCCTGCAGGCAAACTACCAGAAGAATTCTCCATGTCTACTTCCTCACTAAGAGCTTAGCATCTGGCAAAGATGGCTCAGGTTAAGTTAACAGCTGATACAGTTCTTTGTTGGAAACATTCCTGTCTGCTCCACAAACCCGACTGTCTATAAGACTGCAGAATAACATTGTTTTAATACCCATTATTATCTTATCTCAGGTCCAGTCTCCTATGCTGCCTTATTTCCTATTTCTGCCTCACAACTTGTTATTTCTTCTCCCGGCATACCATCCTAAAATGCAGAAAACCTTACATGAGCCAGTGTCGACCCCAGAACAATAGGTACGGTGTCATCAACATCAAACGCCTCAGCTTTGGGTATCAGAAGAAACAGATAAAGTACAATGACATAACTCGAAAACTAAGTCTGGGAAAGCCATGATGACCATGAGCTGATCAGATGAGTGTGAATAGTTAAGTCTCTTTATACAATATCATACCTCATAACCTCATAGCTAGCAATCTGGGCAAAGCCATAAATAAAACTGGGAAAAGGGGCCAAAATGGGGACAACCCCTAAATATTGCTCTTACAAACCTAGAAAGTTGATAGACTACAAGGTTTTGCTTTAGCATGAATTTTCTGAAGTTTGAAACTCCAACGTCTATCACCATCCCATAACCACAGTCTAATGATTTGCCACTAATTTGCCAGAAACCACAATTTTATGAAAACATTTGAGGTCAAATTCTGGACATTCTGTGAAAATCTGTACAGCTGAGAGGTAATATGCAAACACCTCTTCAGCCCACCCATACTTATCGCAAAGCCATTATAATTTTAAACCAACCTATTGTATGTTTAGAGTTAACATAACTTAATTACATTTAACACTAACTAATAAAACCGATTACTGTTCCCTGCTCGCAAATATACGCAAAGAGTTACAGACCTATCATGTACCCATTTACCTCTCACTTCTGTTTCCTAACAGCAACCATGCCTCACAGCCAGAGAAACTCGCTACCACAAGGTGCAATAAGCAGAGAATCCAAAGCAGAAAAGAACACAGTTATGTAAAATCACCAATTTATTGCAGCAAAGCATTCGGGTTTCCCCTTCCTCAGTGCTATGGTAAGATTATTTAAATTTACATTTAAATAACGGAAAAGTAATCAATCATATGACACAGCCAACCAATAAGAACATTTAAAAAACATTTAAAATCATCACAACAACAGTATAATTAACAAAATAATATGCTTTCAATTAATGCAGCTTATGCTGCTTTTTAATTAAAACAGGTTTCAGAATTACTGCACTATTAATACCTGGATAAACATCTGCTTGTAGTTTTATTATCCGTGAATATTCTATGTTTTCCAGCACATTATTAATATCACCTCCCCTCATATTATGTTGTATAACCTTCATTACTCTAAATTTAAAATTCTGACCATCAATATTATTATGTATATGTTTTTCTAGTGCGTTAGCAGGTACATTCCTTTTAATTTCTGACTTATGCTCTATAATAAGATCTTTTAACTTTCTACTGCTCTTACCAACATAAAAAGAGGGACATTTGGTACAGGTAGCTAAATAGACTGTGCAGGTTGTATTACAACTGGCATAACAGTCAAATTTCCAAAGAAATCCAGTGACTGGGTGTCTAAATTCTATATCAGATATCAGATCTTCACAGCAGCTACAGTTATAACATGGAAATGTGCCTTTCTTAGTAGTTCTAACAATAACGCTAGTATTATGAGATCTAAGATCTTTATAACATAATCTTTGCTTAAGACTTCTTTCATTCCTATACGCAAAATATGACCTTTCGGTTATAATATTTCTAAGTTCAGGCATCAATAACAAAATATTCCAATTCTTTCGTATTATATTCTCAATCACTTTAGATCTGATATTGTAAGTTGTAATATATCTCAGTTTTCAATTAATAGTGTTAGTATTACCCATCATTTGCCTTCCTTCACTAAAAAGTGGAGCTGTCATGCCTGATCTTTCTTTCAAAACATCCTCTGTTATAACATCTATACTATCTGTAGCATAGCCCCTATCATAAAATTCTTGTTTGATGTCATTCGTTTTAAGCATTCATCCATATCAGTATTTAACCTACTAACTCTGCAAAGCTGACTTTTTACTATACTTTTAAATGTATGAGGGGCATGCATACTATGTCTGTGTGTATACCTGTTAGCATGGACTGATTTCCTATATACAGAAGTTTGTATCTCTCCATTAATCATAAACAAATTAATATCTAAAAATGCAATATTCGTATATGATGCTTTCATTTTAAAGCATAAGAATTCAGTTGTCCCTTCTAAATATTCAACAAAATTCGTTAGACTTTCTATAGTACCTTTCCATAAAAGAAAACAGTCATCTACAAATCTTTTATAAAACAATAGATTAGAATCACAAAATTCATTTCCTTTGTAAACATATTTGTTCTCCCACTGATTTAATACAATATTTACATAAACATTGGCCATCAAAAACTAAGATATATTACAACTTACAATACCAGATCTAAAGGGGTAGAGAATATAATACGAAAGAATTGGAATTTTTTTTATCGATGCCTAAACTTAGAAATATTATAACCGAAAGGCTATATTTTGCGTATAGGAATGAAAGAAGTCTTAAGCAAAAATTATTTTATAAAGATCTTAGATCTAATAATACTAGCGTTATTGTTAGAACTACTAAGAAAGGCACATTTCCATGTTATAACTGTAGCTGCTGTGAAGATCTGATATCTGATATAGAATTTAAACTCCCAGTCACTGGATTTATTTATAAATTTGACTGTTATGCCAGTTGTAATACAACCTGCACAGTGTATTTAGCTACCTGTACCAAATGTCCCTCTTTTTATGTTGGTAAGAGCAGTAGAAAGTTAAAAGATCGTATTATAGAGCATAAGTCAGAAATTAGAAGAATGTACCTACTAATGCACTAGCAAAATATATACATAATAATATTAATGGTCATAATTTTAAATTTAGAGTAATGAAGGTTATACAACATAATATGAGGGGAGGTGATATTAATAATGTGCTGGAGAACATAGAATATTCATGGATAATAAAACTACAAGCAGATGTTTATCCAGGTATTAATAGTGCAGTAATTCTGAAGCCTGTTTTAATTAAAAAGCAGCATAAGCTGCACTAATTGAAAGCATATTATTTTGTTAATTATCCTGTTGTTGTGATGCTTTTTAAATGTTTTTTTAAATGTTCTTATTGGTTGGCTGTGTCATATGATTGATTATTTTTTCATGATTTAAATGTAAATTGAAATAGTCTTATCATAGCACTGAGGAAGGGGAAACCCGAAAGCTTTGCTGCAATAAATTGGTGATTTTATGTAACTGTGTTCTTTTCTGCTTTGGACTTTGGATTTCGTTTATTGAACGCAGTGCACCACAGTGATTCTCTTTTATTAGTTGGATTTCCTTTTTTGTGTGTATTCACTGTGGGCATTACTCACCAAACAATTACACAGCCAACCTTTTTTAATTAATCTTGTGAAATGTCCGTTATAGTGCCAAGTCGTTTGACTATTGGACAACAAACGTGTAGCTCCGAGATTTCATTAAGGTGCATACTGCTGAGAAAAGATAATCCCTTACTGAGCGCTATGGATGTGCCGACGACTGTTGCTGAACCCGATGATGTGCAGCGAATGGAGGAGTTGAAGAAGAATATAACTTACTTGGAAAAGAAGGTACAAACATATAAGTGCTTCCGATGGCAGCACTTAAGCTTTGCAGCGTACTTGGAGCTAGGTATAGTTCCAAGAGGGTTATGTGTCCTGAAGATGCAAAGTTCTGGGAACACGTACCCTGAGCTGTTAATGAAATGGAAGCAGCTGAATTTAAAACTCAGGGCGGATTATATGACTCTGATGAATGAGTACTTCCTGGATTTAGAAGGTGAGCTTCTGAGTGAAATTAATAACTTTGAAGATAAAATTACTTTTGACATTTCATTTAATTTGGTTGCAGTCGATTGTCAACATATGATTGAAAGACTGTCAGTACTAGATAAAAATTTAGAGATGCAGAAAAGACGAAAAATTGCAAATTGGGGCAGATTTTTGTTTCGCCTAAGCTTAAATTTAATGCTAATAATGTTATCTAAAGGAATAATAGTAAATTAGACCAATTGGATACATTTGAAATGGACAATGTCATTCCTTCCACTTCTATGGCAACAAGTCACAACAAAAGTAATGGACAGACCAGTAGTGGGTTGTCCATTGCAAGAAATTCGAATGATGTTGTGTCATTACACAGTACCAATCAGAATTCTGTTAGTTTGCCAACAGAAAGTGACATAGCAGTATCGGAATCTGTAACTGAGAATGAAAGTGTTGCGTCTAGCATCGAACAAAAGGATTGTTCGGCAGCTTTTTTAAAACAGTTCAGGCCAGTGCAAATCAAGCTACTGGCCAAAATAGAAATGGAAGAGAAGCAATTAGCGAGAGGGAGATCGAGACAATGCTCGGACACGCTGAAGAGGAAGAACGAAAGCCCACTTCTGAAGAACAAGATGGTATGCAAATAAATAGAGACTATAATATTGTAAACTTTTCCAGTTATATTTTGACTGATATAGACAAAGCTGTCTTAAACAAAGGCTTACAATTTATACCTAGTTGCATGGGCAACATTGCTGATGCTTTTACTGATTTGAAACTGTTTGTTCGAAATATGAGTTTGAAGTTACTATTCAAGGACAATCAGTCTACTGCAAATATTAATATATGTACAAAAAGTAGTACCTTTATTCCCCATAACTGTCCCATCTTGACTGCTTTTGAAGAGCTGTGTGAGATTGAAATAAGGGGATTGTTTAATGGTAAAAATGGTTATAAGTACTATAATTTAAATGTAGAAGAGATTGAAGCTCTTGAAAAGCTTGAGAAAAATAGTGATTTGATAATCAAACAAGCCGCCAAGGGTAGGGCTATTGTGTTGTTTGATAGAATGCATTATATGAATCTGATGGAACAATTTCTGACTGATGAAAATACCTTTAAGGTAATAGATTATAATGAGATAAAGAAATGTATTTCTAGTGTAAACGTGTTCATTTATGATCTGCAAATACAGGGTGATATATGTTTGGAAGAATTCACGTATTTTACTATTACATGTCCAGTGCTGCCTGTTATATATGGATTGCCAAAGATCCATAAGTCCATGATAGATCCCCCAATGAGACCAATAGTCTCAGGGATAGGTTGGATCACAGAGCCATTATCAGTATATATACAATAATTTTTGAGTAAGTATTTGGGTGAATGCAAGAGTGTGATAAAAGACTCTGGTGATTTTCTAAAGAAATTATTTAATTGGACTAGTAATAACAAAAATGAGAGATTTATTATGGCAACCTTGGACATTAACTCATTGTTTACAGTCATACCGAGTGACTATGAGCTAGAAAGTATTTGTGAATTCTTGAATAATAATACAAATGTGATGGCAAGGAAAATATGCACATTATGTGAAATAATAGATGTTATTCTTACAAATAACATTTTTATTTTTGATAATAGACCCTATTTGCAGATTTCTGGGGTAGCCATGGATACTCCGATGGCCAATGTTTATGCAAATATCGTATTAAATCAGTAGGAGAACAAATATGTTTACAAAGGAAATTAATTTTGTGATTCTAATCTATTGTTTTATAAAAGATTTGTAGATGACTGTTTTCTTTTATGGAAAGGTACTATAGAAAGTTTAATGAATTGTGTTGAATATTTAGAAGGGACAACTGAATTCTTACGCTTTAAAATGAAAGCATCAGATATGAATATTGCATTCTTAGATATTAATTTGTTTATGATTAATGGAGAGATACAAACTTCTGTATATAGGAAATCAGTTCATGCTAACAGGTATACACACAGACACAGTATGCATGCCCTCATACATTTAAAAGTATAGTAAAAAGTCAGCTTTGCAGAGTTACTAGGTTAAATACTGATATGGATGAATGCTTAAAACAAATGAATGACATCAAACAAGAATGTTATGATAGGGGCTATGCTACAGATAGTATAGATGTTATAACAGAGGAAGTTCTGAAAGAAAGATCAGGCATGACAGCTTCACTTTTTAGTGAAGGAAGGCAAATGATGGGTAATACTAAGACTATTAATCGAAAACTAAGATATATTACAACTTACAATACCAGATCTAAAGGGGTAGAGAATATAATATGAAAGAACTGGAATGTTTTGTTATCGATGCCTGAACTTAGAAATATTATAACAAAAAGGTTATATTTTGTGTATAGGAATGAAAGAAGTCTTAAGCAAAGATTATGTTATAAAGATCTTAGATCTAATAATACTAGCGTTATTGTTACAACTACTAAGAAAGGCACATTTCCATGTTACAACTGTAGCTGCTGTGAAGATCTGATATCTGATATAGAATTTAGACACTCAGTCACTGGATTTATTTATAAATTTGACTGTTATGCCAGTTGTAATACAACCTGCATAGTCTATTTAGCTACCTGTACCAAATGTCCCTCTTTTTATGTTGGTAAGAGCAGTAGAAAGTTAAAAGATCGTATTATAGAGCATAAGTCAGAAATTAGAAGGAATGTACCTACTAACGCACTAGCAAAACATATACATAATAATATTAATGGTCATAATTTTAAATTTAGAGTAATGAAGGTTATACAACATAATATGAGGGGAGGTGATATTAATAATGTACTGGAGAACATAGAATATTCATGGATAATAAAACTATAAGCAGATATTTATCCAGGTATTAATAGTGCAGTAATTCTGAAGCCTGTTTTAATTAAAAAGCAGCGTAAGCTGCACTAATTGAAAGCATATTATTTTGTTAATTATCCTGTTGTTGTGATGCTTTTTAAATGTTTTTTAAATGTTCTTATTGGTTGGCTGTGTCATATGATTGATTATTTTTTCAAGATTTAAATGTAAATTGAAATAGTCTTATCATAGAACTGAGGAAGGGGAAACCCGAAAGCTTTGCTGCAATAAATTGGTGATTTTACATAACTGTGTTCTTTTCTGCTTTGGACTTTGGATTTCGTTTATTGAACACCGTGCACCACAGTGATTCTCTTTTATTAGTTGCAATAAGCACAGAGCCAGAACAAATGAGCATACGCTCATCTATGTATTCACAATCACTCTCAGCGCCGACATTTGACTCTGATATCTGTCTTTGTTTCCTGACTCCTGCTCTATCACAATCACCTTCAGCACCATCTAAAAGCCTTTTTTTTTTGCATTACCAACCGTACTGTGCCACAATAATAACATGACCCACATTTCAGCCACAAACAAATGATACAGACAAATTAAACACAGATAAAAGCTAAAGAAAATGTGATAACAGCAAGCCCCTTATTAACCATAGTCATCAACGAAATTACATACATAACCACAACAAATAAGCAAGCATAATATAAGCCCTGCAGAAGTTATAACATTCCCTGTGCCCAGGATAGTTTATAATTTGAATCTGTTAAAAAACAAATGTAAGCCATTACGTAGTGACCTCCACTGACCTCCAAGTGATTAGCCAGAAAATCACAAATTTTATGAGGTACAGACTGATGATATGAGGAAAAACACTATATAACTCCAGTGCAAGCCCAACCCAAAAGGCCGCAATCCCATTGATTAGAAATACACTCCACAGTGAAAAGGGAATCTTCACACAGACCCATTTGGGCTTAAAACCCTAGCAACATGGAGGGAGAAAAAAAAACTGTGCCACAGCTGAGCCATCCACTGACTAACCAAAAACCCACCAAACAGGGTCTGTGGTAACATACATACAGTCCTTTACTGTAAGCAGTTTGGCAATGATAGGATATTTTAATATGCACATAACAATAACTTGACAAAAAAAAAAAAAGAACTACTTTAACTGCTTATAAAATGACAAAGCCATGTTAGAAACAAACAAAAAAGCAGAGTTCTATACCAAAAAGCCTTCACATATTCAGTCCTCATATCATTCCAGTGATCCACCAGAAACTCGCACATTCCATGAGGAACAGACCATAAACCTGCAATGAGCTCCGGACACTCCACGACAATTAAGAGGCACAAATAAACACCACCCACTCCATAAAAGTCAGTGCAGTCACAAAGCACACATCAACCCATGGAACAGGCCTGCATTCACAGCTTGAAAAAAAAAAACACCCCCAGCACTTTGCAATCTTACTCCACAAAGTCATCTAGTCATATCTCACCACCACTGCAATATCCAGCCCCCTCCGAACACCTGTCTGTCCACTGTACCATGCACTCTCGGCTACAACACCGAGAATACACCTCCAAGAATGCAATGTCCATACATCACCCCATCAACACAGGCCAAAAACCCTAGGAACCAAAGAGGCAGGGAAATGGAAAGTCAGTGTCACAAGGCCTGTAGCGATGCCCACAAACAGACTACATTCACAGCCCTGAAAAGCCAACAGTCTCTGTCTCAACATCAACGAGAGTGGCAAACTGCCAGCCTGACTCACCACCAATGGAAGAGGGGAATCACACTACCACAAACTGACATCACTGAGATGAACAAAATGCACAGATGAATTCAAGTGGCGGGCCATTCCTGCCTCCCCATTCCCCACTTGGTGCCACTGTAAGAAAGCTCCCCAGGACCAACACAACACTCTGTGAGTGATCCCCTTCCACACAGAGACCAAACCAAACCACATGTGACAGCCATAATGCTTCCCACCTGAAAATTACTACAAAAGCAGCCCAACTTCAACTCTAGTCTGGCTTACCATTTAACAAAAATACAAAACATACACAGACTGAACTGCATAACCACAACCCCAAGCCAGAACCCACACAATCTCTCCAATTACCAACAAAATGAAAAAACAAACAAAATCTCACACCCAAACACCACTCTCAACCTGCAAGGCCCACACTGCCAGGCCTACCCCAGGTCGTCTCAGACGTAACATGCTGACACTAGCAAGTTCACACCAAAATGTGATCCCTTACCCAGCTACACTTGCCTAAAGCCCTTAATCCCCTCCCCCTTACTTCATTTCCTTTCAATCATCCCAACTTCCCATTTCACACTTTCTCCCCCCCACCCTCTTAACTCCCACTAATTATCTACCCCCCCCCCCCCAAGATGACCCTGGACAAATTGGTTTGTTACCAAACCTCATTTGTTTCACTTGGTCTGTTTAAAGATATAGAATGCAGCACAGTATTTAATACTGTATTTAATATTGTTTCAGATCTGTGAGGTATAAAGTGGTACATCATTCTTAAATCTTCTTGATTGTAAACAATTTTTAACACAACTTACCAAACAACTGACAATCTTGAAAGCATTATTTTTGCAAGGGAGGCACCCACGCCCCCTTCATGTGCGAGGATGCCATGCATCTTCTTACATATAGTAACTCCATGTGCACATGATAGTGGGGGAAGGCAGAACTCTCCAATATAGTACAAAGGCGATACAAATAATGCAGCTAATGCCAGAACCTTCTAGGATTTTAACAAGATAGTCCATTGTCCTTAGAAAGAGATCAACCAAGAATGGACTGGACTAAGGAAAAAATATTAGCCAGCTTTTACTGGCCAGGCATGATGAAAGAGAGAGAAAAGTTATGCCCTTTTTGACGAGAATGTCAGAAAGTTGTACCCATCTTCAATTTGTGAGTCTGTTGATTTCAATGACTATCTCAGAGGTGTTATTTGAATGTACTACAATGAATATTGTGGAGCCCCTATTAAAATCTAGCAATGGGTTTCAGTACACAATGGACTATGCTACACAATTTGTTTTAGGATATAGCACTGCCCTGATGATTACCATCACAATGTGGACAATTTGTCAAGGGACCATGATCTATCCATCTTCAACCTAGTGGGTTAAAACTGAGGGGGGGGGTCATTTGTAACAAAACACTGTGGTTGCCACTACATGGCTAATCTGGACATAAAACAGGTATAACATAAATATTAATGTGTATCTGGTGTATAATTGGAAATACCTCCGAATGTTTTGCACTTCTGAATTCAATGTGATGTAATGCAGCATGCAGAAAACCATGGTCCTTTTAAGGAGAAATGTCCAAGAGTAGCAATAGGTACACGTCTCCAACTATTTAAGGTAAAGGTACAGACAGAGAAAGAGACAAAGAGACAAGCTCCTTGGAAGAAAGATCCAGAGGAGTCTGGCCTGTATGTACATGAAGGAGAGAAGAACCTAGGCCAGAGCCTCGATCCTTAGATGGGCGGTGCTCAGAAAGACTGTGGAAATCCTGGTAAGAGATCAATCCAGTAAAAAGACTTCAAACAGAGACTGTTTTATAAAATACTTTTGTTCTGTTATATAACCAGCTCCAAAAGTTCTGTATTATAATTATCAGCACAACTGTTTG